>NW_020799095.1:8084472-8125308 GCF_003259725.1 Athene cunicularia | reverse complement strand
GGTGGGGGGTGATGGCGGCGCGGGCGCAGGCGCAGGGCCGGAGGGCGGGGGCGTGAGGGAGGGCTCGGGGACGGCCCAAGTCGTGGGGCTTTATGTGGCACTCCCAAACCTTGCGGAGCGACAGACGGCGGTAAATGTGCTACTCTGCCCGAGCCGGGAGTCAGGCAGAAACAACCCCAGAGTGCCCAGCTAGCCAGTTTCTTCAGGCGTTTGATCCACGCCAGTGAAGCAGCAGCACCTCCTCTGCCCACAGCGCTTCAGAAGCTGTCCAGAATTGAGGGGACATATGCTTATTTCCATAACCATAGCTTGCGTAAACTTTCTGTTTGAAATAACACCGTTTCTTAGGACCGGAGTTAGGAAATTAAAAAAGCTCAAATAGTTAGACTGTATAGTCAGAAAAAGTCAGTGCTTGGGCTTCAAATGTGATAGTTTCAACACGAATGGAGGACACCAGAACATCTGAACCTCTACTGCATGATAATGTGAACATACAGAAATTACCTTACAAAAACAATATTGTACAAAGAGTGAATCTAAATGGCAAGTGCTAAGAAAATCATAAATTATTAAATTTAGTAAGATGGTACTTTAATTCCAACAAAGTGATCAGCAAAATCGCATTGTGATTGATAAATGACTGTGTCCCGCAAGTGATTCCTTTCTGTTCACAGGTGGTTTGCGAGGTCTGAAAGGCCTTATTCAAATTCATTTCACCCTGACTTAGTACTTGGTGGTGTTCACATTTCATGTGTCCTAGTTTGAGACCTGTGCACAGAAATACAGCTTTTTACGTTGCTACTTTCTAGAAGTGCAGTACCGTGGATGTAAAAGAGTAGTTGAAGAGTAGAGACACATTTTACCATCTGATGTTAGCTTACTATGTGACTTCAGCTTCTGTTTTTTCCTTTGTTTCTCCATCTATAGGTAGAGATAATACATCGCTGTCCAAATCAAGACAGAGAACACTGGATTTTCGGCAGAAGCTCTCCATAGATGAGGGAAGAAGAGGCAGGTTGGGAAGCCATTAACTTTCTTTTGCTTATCATCTTAGGTTGCACAGATGTACTGAAGTACAACAGAAAAGTCAATGAGTGGCTAACTAAAGCTAATCAGAGCAGAAAATACAGATTTCTTAGGCAGTTTCTCCCCTGGCTCCATATTCTGCTTCAGGTTCTTGTGAGAGAAAGGACCCAATAAAAGGGAGTTAACTGCACAGCATTTGTCTTTGTCAGTGTTCTGCAAGGCTAGTGTTACATAAAACATTCAGCTCTGGCAAAATCTAACCTTCTCCAGTTCAAATATAACCTTCTCCAGTGTGTAACATAGTCTTTTAAGTTTGATAGCAAGACAAGAAAGAAGAAAATAGGCTGAAAAGCAGTAGTAAAGGAAATCTGCAAGAATGGTGTACGAATGATCTTACTGCTCTCCAGTATAATTTTTAAGATTTGAGTATTTAGTTATTTAAAATGACGAGAAATCTACTCAGACCATATTTTTATTAAATAAATAAAAAATGCACTTGAAATTAATATTAGAGACATTTTTCATTAAAGTCCTTTGAAAAAAAGGGCTAGAACCTCAGGACATTCTAAAGCAGCTGTGGATTATGTTAAAAAACAGATTACATTCAGTTTACAATACTGCCAATAGAGGTAGTATAAACATTGTCTTGCAAAGTGGATCAATTTAACCATTTTTAAAAAATGCTCGAAAAAAGAATTTTAATAGATATATTATTGAAATAAATCCTGTCAAGTGTTAAAAATGTAGGTTACTGAAGTGGAAATAACTTTTAAAGAACATAAACAGCTTAAGGGGAGAAAAATGAGTTATTTTCACATTCCAACAACATTTGAATTAGTGATACTAGAAGGAAATGTTTAAATTTTTTTTAAAAATTATATCTTGTTTGGAAATAAAGATAAATGCTTGTTTCTCTTGAGTTTTATAAGGCCTGTATCTCAATGCCATATCCAAATTTTAGAACTAATTCAACTTTTGCTGATCTCTTTGTTTCACTGGTTTCTTGTTCATCCTAGACACTTAAACACAGTAATAGAAATATGACGTACCAAGTGTCTGAAAGTAAAAAGGGAATCTTGGTGCCTAAAACCATTTTTTTCCAGAATAACCAGTACACTCAGGGATGTCTGGCAGTTTCCAGGAGGTAAAAAGGAACTTGTGTGACTACATTTATGTAAAACCCATGAAATTATTATTGCTATCTTCTCTCAGAGGAGTAAGCGTGTGCACTTAGCCCCCCAACTAATGTACTTCGCATTACTAGCGTGGAAAAATTGTTGCTGCAGATCTATCAATGATACATTTCAGTAACCCTCCAAAAGTTTTGAAGGATTGACATTTATAATCACTTAAACCAGCTACGTAGAAGAGCAAATCATACGCATTTTTCACTGGGCTGTATTTTAGACTTTGCTAATGCACTCACCTAGCAACAGGAATTAAGTCTTCTTTTTCAGCTAGGGAAATGAAAAGAATTAACTTGGAAATTAATTGGGTTTTTTGTGAGGCAATGTGAAAAATGTCCCCCTGGACCACTTCTTTTTGCACTGCTTACATCTTCATGCTTGGCTGCGGGATAGATTTGTTATCTCTAGCAAACCTCAGTGGAAAGAGTTTGCTGTGCGGTAATAACTGAGACTAAGCTCTGAAGAATACGCGTAGTCTGTTACATTCTTAAAATGCACCAAATTAATCCCTTAAGTAATACAACTAAAATGCAACAGGGAAGAGCTTTAGTCCAGTATGTCTAAGAAAATATCCTTTTATAACCCCAAGGATTTATTTATTAACAGTTCTGAGCTATTGGTTTTGCAAAGGTAACACCCAAAAATAGTAAACACAGTTATAATTTTTAAGTTACTTCTTTACCTCCTGCCTTCCATTCAAATACATGGGTGTATTGGAAATAGGTGTATTGCTAAGTTGAACTAAGGAGTTTTGTCTCAAGCCATTCATGTATATCCCTCTAAAACTGCTTTTGCTTTCCATTCCCAGGCACTTAATGCACCTTTGACGACATCTAATGAGAATTGTGCCAACTGCCCTTGTTAGGCTTGAGGTACAGTATACGCATTCAACTCGTGTCCTTGGTAGCTCAACTGTATAGGTGGCTGATCCAGTTTATGCTTACAGCTGTTTGCTCGTCTGCCCTGGCACTGTGAACATTGTTAGACAAGGGCCAGCATGGTGTTGTGAGCAGTGGAAATAGGTGATCTGTTTTGTGAGGTAGCTGAGTGATTACGCTACATGGCATCGTGATGGTAGACTAGGTGAATCCAGTGAGTAGCTGGATATTTCAACCTTTATTTTGGTGTCTGTTTTTATTATAGGGCTGTACAGGGTGGATTAAAGTAACTTCATTTTCCACCAGTTTAAATGAGACGTTAGAGGAAAAAGGACAGCTGGTGTATTTCATAATGAACCATCTGGCATTTCTTGGTAGATCCTCTGATTCCTAATTTACTACTGAATTGTGACAGCATGAAAATCAAAATTATTGATTGTGTGGAATCAGTGTTTCCCTCTGGCACATTTTGTGCTCCTTCAGTTTTTGTCAAAGAATAGTCATAGGAGGGATATGGACCTCTCACACTGAGCTTTGCAAAGCTTGAAAGTCATCTCTACCATTTGCCTTTATTTTGGTAATCATGCTGCTTGACATTTATTCTGGAAGACCGACTTTCCAGATGATCACATGTGATCTGAACCTTACAGAAAGTGGCAATAATCAGTTTTAAGGTTCCACAGGGAAATTCCTGTATTAGGTTCGTATTGTTTTATTCCTTTTCATTTATGGCTCTTTTTTAAACTTCCACTGCTAGGAGTTTAAGAAATAGACTAAGTAGCTAGCTGGAATTGGAGATTCAAAAAGTACAATGCAGTAGAGGATTGACTAATCCAATAGGAGAGTTTACCTTCAGTCTCAATTTATTTTAAAGTTCTCTAAGTAAAGCATATCCTTGCTTTAACTAGATAGTACATAACCATGTACCTACCACTAAATCTGCCTTTAGATTCAACTTCTTTTAGTGACTGGATGAAAAAGATGTTGTGACTTATGAGGAAGGCATCTGCACACCAGCAAGTACATGACAGCTGCATTTCGCTGCCAAAAAGGATTATGAAATATGATTTCTAAATGAGCAAATTAAAAAAGAAAGGAAAACAGGAAATGGAAATTGAGTAAATTGGAGCTAGAAAAGGCATAGGATTAGAAATGGTAGAGGTGGGGTAAGATATAGACAGAATGTAATAAAACAGTAGATAAACAGGGAAAACAGTGCTAGACAGAAATCAGACTAAAAAATTGGCAAATTGCTTCAGAAAATTGCCCTTAAAAACAAAGCAGTAATGGGAAACTTGTCTGTGGTTTAATCTGACTGAAGAAACAGTGGAGGATCATCTTCAGCAGTGCTCCTAGGAAAAGTAAAGAGACCCTTGAACTTCGGATGGTGACAGTGATCAGTCACAAACTAGAGTCCAAATCTGAATCCTAATTAATCTTGCTGTTGGTCATTGAACAGTGACTGGCTCCTAGGTTCAATTTCTTGTGCTATGGTCATCCATTAAGGCATTATATCTCTGTCTGCTTAATAGTGTCAGAGTGGCTGACATACAAAGTGTGGAGCCTCAAAATGACTTGCTGTGTCTTATCTTCCTTAGGTGATTCGTCCATAAGCATCAGATCACATCCCTGATATATAGTTTGTATACATAGTTTTGAACCTGAGGAGTGTATTTGCAGTTACTGAATGTTTTCAGAACTTGAATGTGAGGGGTTTTTAGAGCTGCAGAGTTAGGAAATGGCTGCTGCTTACATCTTTTTTTTTTTTTTTTTTTTTAAAGTACCTTTTACAGTTGATGAACCATAACTGTTTCAGCCATGCTAACTGTATTGAGCAGTGGACTGACTTTAAAGCTTCCCCTAACCAAAGCAGCATACAACCATTTTAAAACATATGTTGACTTTACCACTGAACAGTTTCCCACTAGCATATCCAGGGTAATCTATGGGAAGAGTTACATGAAAGTTGACATTATCGGTTCATGTATGCAACGAAAGGCAAGAGGAGACTAGAGATTTACCTGCTTTTGCATTCATCTGCTTACTCCCTCATATGTAATTAATTACCCTATTTGAAAACAACAGAAAATGGTCTTCAGATAGACCAAGCACATACTAGGTGCTGTAGTGAGGGTCTGAGTAAAATTCATTGATGCTAAGTCAAAGCAAGGCACCTGTTCAGCAGGGAGTTGCATCTTGCATAAATTCTTTGGTTAATATCGACTTCACTTGCATATCTTCACACTTTGATGAGCTGAGTGGCTGGGTCATAACCTCTAAGTGGTATCTCAGCTATTTGTATTCTGCGTATGAGAAGATAGGTTCATTTAAAATCTAAATGCTCCTTGCCTGTATGCTCTGCTGCTTAACCAGCATTTGGAGACGGATAATTTCTTTATCATCCCTTCACCTAGATAAATATTTTTGCAATCATCAGGAGGATTGTTGATGTGTTTATGATGGCCCAGGTTCCATACTGTGTTAACTGCAAGAGTGTCCACTATTCTACTTGGCTGTCATCCGGTGGGTCAGACTGAGCACATAAGTAATTACGGAAAGTGTTATTTCTGGAGTCACAGACAGAAAGTCTCTGCACATGTCAGGTGCAGACAAATACGTAATTCCTGAAGAAGTTAGATGTTTCACTGTTAAAGGAGGAATTATTTGCTGGACCACCCTTCAGCCTAGCCACTTTCTAGAGCAATTCCTTTGACTAAATAAAGAAAAACTCTTTTAATTATATAATACTGACAACAGCTCTGAAACCCCATTATGAGCCATGACTTTCTGCATAATATTAGTACTAGTATTACATTGGTAGAATCCTAAGGTGAGTGATTATATTGCTGGTGCCCAGGCCAGTCAGCTGAGGATAGCTGAATGAGCCATCTCAAATGCTAGTTTCATGAAGACTTTCTGAACAGAGGCTGTATGTGGATGGTTTAAAGACTTTCATTCATGATGATAATTAAAACTGTAGTTTTACTGTGTATTTGGCACGTTGCTGAACATGACAATTGGACTGCTTTGCATTAATCATATTTTGAAGATCAAGTGAGAAGGGAGGTTACACATTCACACAGCGTAGGGTACAGGAATCAAGAAGAGCAGGTCTTCTCTGATCTTACTGTATGTATGCAGATGTACCTTCCTTGCACCTTGGGAGCCTCTCTTTCAACACCTTACTTGTTTGAGAATGGCTGGCAGAGAGCAAGGCCATGGGTCTCTGCAGGAGCTGATTGCAGCCATCTGAGGTAAACAAAGGAAAAAAAACAGGGTACAGGTATGCTAACAAAGGACTGTTATGTTAACAAAGAGAGAAACGGAGGTACACAACAGCCTTGAGTATGATGGTAAACAACCTTGGAAAAAAAGGCAGGCCAGAAGAGGGAAGATGTTGTGACATACCTGAAATGCCACAAGGGGCTGGGATATTATAATGTAGCCTTTTATATGTATCCAATAGATTTGTGAGTAGTATGCATGATTATTGTAGAGTGCTTATATAAGGTGTGATTTCTTTCAATAAAGTTGAAGCTTGCTCTATCATTCACATTGAATCGGCTGCTTGCTTCCTCCGCCCGCCGCACTTACTCACCTGTAATAGGGGTGCCAATAAGTGATGATTCTCAGTTAATAACACTGTTGTTGTCACTGTTCAACTGACAAGTCAGAACAGCAAGGCAGTCTATTTCCTTCTTGGCTGTAATGGTGGTGTTGCCCTCACTATGTGTCTGCTTTTGTCAGTCTCCTGAGGTCAGTATTCTAGCCTCTAAGTATCAAATATTGGGCAATTTTGTCTAAATCTGAATGTGATGGGATAGAGACTGAAGAGCTGTTAAGCTCCTGCATATTTCATCACATCATTTCATTATGCAGATGAGAAATCATCCATGGAAAGAAAGGCTCACCCTCTATTAAACATCAGAGAAGCCACAGAAAAAGAGAGATGCCAGAGGTCTTGTCTTGCTGCTTACAGCGCTACTGATTATAAGCCCTTGAGCAGGGTTTCAGGCAGGACTTGCTGTTAGGGGACATCTTGTTTATGGGAAGACTTGCTGGAGGGGAGAGAGCTTCCATGGGAACTACACTTGCTAGCAGAGTGTCATGACCAGAAGGCCCTAAATGTTGTTCTTGAGGGTTCGCTAAAGTTGAGGCACAGAGGCTCATAGCTGCAAAGCAGTATTGATCCATATGGGGATTAATATATTTCCATATGTGATGCATCTGAATGATTTTTCAGGAGTGTTCCAATAAATGGGCCTCTTCCTTGGTCCACATAAATTTACAGAAAAATCATTTTTACATATAGTTTATATTGTGTAATAGAACTATAAATAAATGTAAACAAATTATATCTCTACTTACATTAAAAGTATATAAGTTACTCTTGTAAATATGCAAATAGTTAGTTATCTTTGCAGCCTATGTTTGAGTTTTCTATTCTGTTTTGAACCTTAAAAAGAGCCAGGTAATAATTTGTATTCATTTTGCATGCTCAGCAGTCTGAAAACAGACAAGTGAAATCAGTCAGTTGCTTTATGTGGGCTAAGAATGATGCTTGCAGGGATTCGGGTGATGGGGGCTAAGCAAATGCTGTGGTGCAGGATACACGTGGTACCTACCATCGCATAACATTTACATTTCATCTTCAGGTATCTACATTGTGGTCTTCCTGTGGGGTGTTATCTTCTTGTTCCTGGCCGCTGAGGAAATTAAAAGATGTAACCAAAGACAAATAATTATTTCTAATCAGTAATCTGTTTGGATATTTTTAATTTACATCTTTCCTTTGGTGTAGTTACAGACTTGAGTGAATACAGTATGTTCCTTTACTTTATAGGCTGTATTTATTAAAACAGAAAAATCAATTAACAAATCGCTTCCTCATTAAAAAAGTCAGGCACTATGTACAGCACTTGGTTTTGATGGTGCTTTTCCAGAGACCTGTTTTCTGATACCCTCATCCTCCTCTTTGCCTAAATAAATGTTTTCTGTGGAGTGAGATTGGAAGGAGGTTATTGTAAATCTGTGTTGAGTCCTTACGTTCGCTTTGGAATTTGTTGTTGCAGTTGGATGTACCGCACTGCTGAGAGGCTATGCCTGGAGTTGCATAGAGCTCCGCGATGTGTGGGTTTTTGGTAATGCTTAACTCCAGAAAAACAGCAATGAAATGGTCCCATGCAACTCGCTGCTGGATCTCTTAGTAAAACACCCTCGCACTCCGGTGTGCCCTTTTGTCCCCAGTAGTCCTGAGCAGTGAATGCTAGGCAGAGACTGTAATTTCAGTTGGATTCAACTGGATATTATTAGCAGGACAAAACCCAACACAAGTGTTGCTAAAATGTAAAAATGAGGCAGGACCCTCGGGCACCCGTTTCTGGCAGGCACAGCCCTCCGGTGCTAGCCTGGGGGCTACTAGGAAGCTCTGCTCTGATTTCTGTGGAGCACTAGCCTCGGGCTTTGAAGCCTTAGCCGATGTTTTAGCTGACCCTTCATTTTGAATGACTGCCCACGTTCCTGGCATTTGACCATGTTTTTCTCTCAATAAAGTGATGTAAGGATTTGAAAATGGCCTGAAAGCTCTTTGAAATCAATGGCGGGCCAGCAGTTTACCTGACACCTACCTCTTCCTCTTTTATGTGTGAGTAGATGCTAAGAGCATACCCAAGGGTGAATGAAAACTAGTATTCATACAACAGATCCCTCCATGTCAGAACTGGTATGCTTGAACCATCACCTTGGGGTTTGTATCTGTTGTTGTCTTTCAGAGTGACAGCTCACTTCCTTGACCAGCATGAGTTGGCTCTGTGAGCTGGAGTTTGTGCTCTGCCTCCATGGCCAGACTTGGAGAGAGAAATACTGGCATGCTCTCTGAAGAGATTGCCATTTGTTTTCCCTCCTCTGCTTGCCATTCCATCATGCATGAAGGCTTCAAGCTATATGATATGAATTAGTACATGGTCTATATGAAATAAAAGCAAACTAAACCAGCACACCTCATTAGTCGGGTGAAGATTCAGAGATACTGTTCTGAAAAGGAACTACATGCACTGCAATAGTATCGACTAGAATGCACAACCTATTTTAATTATGCCCTCTCATATAACCCCTTATTTATGTCATCCTTTTGGGGAGGCTTGCCATTTAAACTGCAGGCCTTTGGGTCAAGGACCATTGTTCTGGGTATCTGACTCAGAGTGAGGCACCAGGTAGTGGATCCTGCAAGTTGTTGCTGTGCCCTGTACATGTGAGAGAACAGCAATAATGTTTGCAGGGGCAACTGAACGAAGAATTTAATCATATATGGCCTTTAAATATTGACTAATTGATTTAGCACTTGAAAAATATTTGGGGCTTGTGGATTTGCCTACTAAAACTGTAAATAGCTACTGCTAGCAGTCTCCAGCTGGATTCGGAGAACACTGTTGGTCACAGTGACCTTCCCTCCTGTTCATTTTTTGTTACTAAAAGTGATCAGAAAAAAGAATTAATCAGGAATGTCATTCAGATTATTCAAACTACAGTAATTTTTATGTTAAAATGTACCTTTTGTGAAATGAAAGCATTTTTATGAGGAGGAAACTAAACTATGTTGAATTAAAGTGCCAGAGGTTGTTACAGTTTGGTATTTATATAGATTTATACTCTCAATTTTCCCTGCTATTTTATGAAATTCTCATGATAGAAATTGTTTTCCAGAATCATAAAATGTTTTAGGAGAAATATAGGTTGTGGGTAGTAGAGACTGGATTTTTCAGGAGTGTATGGCTGCTCTGTTTGCAAATACCATCATGGGGCAAATGACACAGCAGTGTGTAGGCAATTTGCAGAGCTGTAGACAGATAGTGATGAAAACCTAGTAATATTTTGATACGTTAATAACTGTAAACAGGAAGCATTTATTTGAAAAACATAATCGATGGCCCTTTCTTGACTGTTAATCTATGATGCTATTTTCAGTGAATAAAAAGTTAGTTCTCGCTGAAAGTCTGAACACACAAGCAGATTTGCCTGTGCTAGCTCAGTCCACTGGGATTACCAATAAGAGTGGAAAAGAGTTTCTTTAACAAACTAGATGAATTGGCTCTCCTAAGTGCATCTGGTCTCTAAATCTCAGATGTATTTTGTCATCTTGGACCACTTTATGGCATGCACAACTGGTTAGCTGATACCAAATAATGCCTACAACTCTGTCAGGGGTCCCTGGGCATCTTTCCTATATCTTTTACTCAGTGTAAAGTTTTATACCTTAAGATAATATCATTTAGTTCATTTATCCCTTAGCAAGATGTAGGTAAGAAAAGGGATCCTTAGCTCCTGAAGGTTATGTTTTGCTCCTAAAGGAGGTCCAAAAATTAAGGTTTTTGCCAAAAAAAACCCCATCCCAAACCAGCAAAACCCTCAGGAATTTCACTGAATAGAGTATTTCCTTCTGCAAGCAAAAAGTTTGGACATTTTTTGGTAATGTCTTTCTGTCCCTGCCTATGCCACACAATGGGATGGGGTGAGGAGATCTCTGAGGAAGGACAAATTAAGGCATTTCCCACAGCAGCAGCAGTATGGTTGTCTCAGCATGTTGCCCATACCCCTAACCAGCCTTTCTTGAGGCTGCAGAAATTCTGTCCTGGAGTACCTTTTCAGGGTAGAAGCTTTCTGATTTCCATCAAAGGTTCAGACTCCTCCAATGGATGTTTTTGTGAGCAGAAAAAAAAAAATCTGAGAGGAAAAAAAAGCCTGCCAATTTTTTCCAGCTGGCTCCTGCTGTTAATGTGGGGAGGATGCATGGTGTTTTTCATAGCTAATAAAGATGTTGGTGTCCTACTTTATAATGAAGCTTAGTTTTGATTGTGGAAATGTGACTAATTCTTCTGCAGATTTAATGCTGGCAAAATAACAGTGCTATGCTCACTAGCTTAGAGGGCTCACCTAGCAGCAACTTCTGCTGAATTAACCCTTGCCTTTCTGTCTCACTTTCGAACATCTGAAACCAGGCTCCTCAGAAGTGCCGAACACCCAAAACCATTGCTCCGTCCAAAGGGCCCTGCCTCAGGTTCCCAGCTTTGTTTTGGCATCACTAGCCTGTCCCAGTCTCTCGAAAATGCCTGCCTGTGAAGTTAGCCTGCAGAGGTTAGAGGCCGCTGCATTAAAAGAACTTCCTAGATAGGACCTTAAAATGCAAACTTTCTGCAGGCCTACTGTGCTTTTTGCCAAGTCCTCTGAGCTGCCAATTGCTCAAGTAACAAGCTGATTAATTCGCACTGATTAATCGCTTCATCTTTGCTGGAAAGAAGTGCAAAAAAACAGAGAGGTGGAAATTTTCAGGGTGTCTTGTGTCTAAGAAGATGGGTGGTGACAAACGCTGGAAAGATTTGTCCAAAGAGTGTGTGTTCCCAGCAGATGGTGCTGCACAAGTGGCCATGAACAAGGGGTGAGCCTCGGACGGCTCCTAGTCCCAGTACTAGCTCTTGTCCAGCACTCTGTGATACACAATTTAAGATGAAACGTTTAGTGAGGGAAAGGGGTCCGGAGGACACTGTAAACTGCCATTGTGCACCGTGGAAGCAGTCTGTTTGCACGTATGCATAGGTGCTGCGCAATCTGAATTTCCCCTTGTGACATTTCATTATGTTTGCGTTAATCTTTAGTTTATATGCACTGTTGGCTTTGTATTGTATTGCCTCAAAGTTTGACTAATTTGTATAATTATGCAGAATACTTCTGGGGATAGAAATAATATGCACCCTCCTTTCATTAGTCCTCTTAGATGGGTTGGGGCAGTGCTCCCCTTCCATTCTTATTTAAAAATTATTCAGCCTTTTGATAAAAAAAGGGAAAAAATATTCTAATCACCTTGCACTCTGCTATTTTGGGGTGATTTGTAAATGTGAAAAGCAGTTAGCAGTTAGGTAAACAACACTGCAAATTTAATATTTGTTTTATAAAATCACATTTTTGCATTTGTAGTTGCAAGTCCTGTTACTCAGGAATTGACACTAAAAAATGCGAGTGTTTGCTAAGCTCTGGCTTGCAATTCTTGAACAGGGAGACACTGGTAGCAGTCAGAAACAATTTTGCTGATGTCCTCCTGCCTTATGGAGGATGCCTGTGGCCCATGGAGTTACTAATAGGCGATCAACATTCCTGAGAAATGGGGTAGGGACCCCATAAAGTGACCTCATGGCTGGTAAGACCAGCCCTAGCAATATTAACTTTTTAATATTAAATTCTTCACACAGAATTTGTCTAGTCATCTGAGCAGACAAACATTTTAGGGCAACCTTCATATCATTGGCATATTTTGCACCTCACCTAAACACATTTCATAGTGCTTAATTGCTGTATTTTAAGTATGTGGGAGGAACACAAGGTATATGCAAAATGCTATGGATTACCCTGTGCTTTGAAATACCACCTGATTTTTAAAGACCTTATTACAAAGGTCATACTAACAATATATTAGAACCCTTAGTGTTATTTAGTAGGAAATTTTTAACCCTGAAGTTAAAAGACCCGATTATCAACATTCAGTGTAATAAACTAGAATGAGCATGTAAGAAATCTTCACAAGCAACACAACAAAGCAGCTCAATGTTGTTTCCTTTGCAAGGCCAAGGCCTTTCCATCACGTTGACTGCGCAGATGTAGCAGGGCTTGCAGTATTTTCCTCCTTGCCTTTGTGATTATCACTAAGCAACTGGCCCCTTGCTGTTTCTCTGCTCAGAAATGGTTTAGAGAGATTTGCATCATTTCGAACTTTTTGGGTTTTACAAACTGTATCACAAATTAATGGACTAAAAGAAGAGTGCCTTGGGTGAGTGACATTTCTTTGTTGAAGAATTGTGGGTTACATTGTCTTCTCCAGCCGTCTATGGGAGAACATGAAAAGTGTCTCTGCAGCCCCCACAGCATCCTACTGCTGTTGAAATTTTGTGGTTTGGGGGAAGGTGAATTTTGGAGGTGCCTCTAAAACTATATATCAAATGTATGTGCTGGCACATAAATGTCCTAGTTCAGCAGTTGAGTAAATCATATGCTGTCAATGCAATTCAGATGGTTTGCTACATTGCCTGCTCAAGATATTTCTGTGCAGAAATCTGATTTGTATAACCTGTTTCCCCTCAGAAGATGATATCCAATGCAAAAAATCTTTCTTTACTGTTTCTTGTAGGTTATTTCCTGGGGGAGGGGAGCTCTCCATAATCATAGGGATTGAACTGGGCTGGTACATAACCAGTATACCTTTCTGACCCACTTCCAACGCATGTTGCAGACACTGGAACATCACACATTAGCTACAAGAGAAATTAATTTTTAGAGGTATGACTAGATCTTCATTCTAAACACTGAGCATAAAAATGAGTGCAACAAGAAGTCTGTGTCCATACACTAGCTCTATCCTATACTCACTGAATCTGCTTAAAGAGAATGGTAGCTTTTTCCAGAGATGGTAAACTCTTAAAAACTGCCTCACAGATTGTCTAGGATATTATCTGAGTTAAGCCTTTTGTTAGCTTGAATTTAGTATCAACAAAGAGAAACAAGAGAAAAGGATGTCCTGGAGATTTTCCAGTGCAGACTGCCCCTTAATTCCATGATGAAATGAAGAGACATCCCTGGAGGTACCACAAATTTCTGATACAGGAAGCATTGAAATGCTTTATAGCAAAGCAGCAAGATGTAAAAAATGGTGTGCAACCCTGTCATTGGAAATGACATACGCGTGGTGTTTCTAAAATGGCTTTAGCTGACATGAGTTATCTGGTTAGTTCCTGGGTGAAGCTAACCACCTTCAGTGTCAAATATCTTCAGGGAACAAAGGAAAATCAAGCGACTCTCAGCTCCTCCTTTTTTTTTTTGGTGCTTTAATCCACTTCTGAATGTCCTGGAAATACGTGTTGGTGTGTAGCAAAAGTCTGTTTTTCATTCAGATTTTAATTCCATAAACGATCTGGATTTTAGGTTCATCCTTATAGCAGACTTTCATTTATAAGTAGTAGGAAATTATCTGAGAAATTCCATTTCTTGATACAGATGGCTATGGTGAGTTAATCAGTGGTTGAGTATTCCTCCCCTATGATTAAAGTTCCGGAGAGCCTGATGACACAGTTATGGGACACTGCTTTTCTTCGAGATTAGTTGTCTTTCATTAAAGACTAGTTTTATAATTTCTGGGATTGGATGTTTCATTTGAAGCAACCTTATTTTTCCATGTGGATAAGAGCCATTCTGCTCTCTCTATTGAGACTGTGTGGCAGGGGGTGTCATACTGTCTTGTGAAGATGATACGAAAAATCCCATTTCTGGACTACAGGCATAATAGGAAATGCCATTCCCACACTGCAGAAACACCAGGGAAAGTGTGCTCCTGCCCCAGACAATCAAACCTTTAATCGTAAGGCTAATGATGATTTATTACAGGCTACAATGTGATTATTTTTCCTCAGAATAGACAGGTCTTTCCCCTTTCCCTCTTGCCGTTCCCCGTGCATGGCATACACTGTGGACTAAGGTAGCTGCGCTCATGCCTGGAGTCGCAAAACTTCCCCTTACAGCAGCGCAGCAAGCTACCATTTATTTTTAATTGCTCCCCACCGTGTAGGCCAATTAAGGATGAAGCCAGCAGGGCAAGGATCACTGGCAAAGCCTTTGAAGGGAGCAGACCCAGCATTTGCTTCGCCGGAAGGCTGCCATTCACGCATTTGTGCAAGAATGCAAACAATTGGGCTCACTCAGTGGGATCAAGTGCTATCTAGTTCAGTCTGAACCACTTTCTAGTGCAGATGGCAGTGAGAGTGGCAGCACCACTGAATATTATCCCCGGGGTTAGAAACTTTCCAAATGAGATTTACATTCGTGACCCTCCCCGTTTCAGCAGGAAACACCTGCTAAAGCAGCTTTAGGAAATGCCTCTCATTAGCAGCTTCTGTTTGAGCTCAGGTTTTCGCAGCCATTGGAGTTCAGCAGGCTTAACAACTTGATCTTTTGATAATATGAAAGGGAAAATAGTAGAGGATAGTAGGCACAGGCTCCATTTTTGGCTCATGTTTCCTGCTACCTTAATTATGCCTTTAAAATCCTTGTTTGACACATTTATTTTCCTAGCTTTTGAACCTCCCAGAAAAAGGGGTTGCTGGGTATCCTAAATAGCTTAGTCATTTCCAAGAAGTCCTGGTTGGAGGTGTTTGATGCGTAGATTGGAATTAGCAACCAAATATTTTAGATGTTTCGGGAAAGGCGTGAGTCTGCAAATTTGGTCAGGAGTGTTGTGAGCGATCTGTGCTTTCCTGCTTTTTGTGGAAGAGAGCTGGCATTTATGTCCACTTTCACTCAGAACTGGGAAATGTCAGTGTACATAAAATCAAAAACTACCGAGGAAAAGTAGGAAGATGAAATGGAGGAAACACAGTTTTATCCAGGGAAAAGTTTTCTACTGACTCATTGCAGGATGGCTCGCTGTTCCTTGCGGTGGGCTTGTACAAACTGCTAGCCATGGTCACAAGCTGGTGTCTGCTCAGTGTTAGGGACACACAGACACTGGGCTCAGGAGTGGTTTGGTGTCTCCTGGTGTCTGAACACACATCATGCAGGTCTATTTTAGTCAAAGTAAGACCAAATTCTGACTTGGAACCTGTTGGTGTTTCCATGAGCTAGTCCCTGAGGGAAGCCTCCCAGTTACACACTGGTCAGGATGGTTAAAGCAGCTGGTGCAGCCAGTCTTTCTGGATAATGACACTGTCCCTCCCTGCTGCTTCTCTGTGCATCTCAGTGATGTCAATTCCACAGTTTTTAACCTTTAAAAAAATATTTAATTTATAAATCCCTCAGGTTTTTTTTCTGGTGGGGAGGAGGACACTATTATGAGAAATCATGGATTATTAACAACTAACCTTCTGTGAATCACTAGAAAATTCTGGCCACAACTTATATCTTTGCACAGGAGTCTTTTCTAGGCAAAGATAGTCTCAAAAATACTCATTACACCTCTTACCTAGACATTTGTTTAGTCATCTGTCTGGGGAAGCCCTGTATGTCTAAAAGGGCTAATGTCAGGTTTTAAATGCTATTCCTTATACAGCAGCAATGGAAAATGATGCAGCTGAATTGAGACTGCAATTCCATTGTGTGTAGGCAGGTTTAATATCACAGGTATGCCATGTAGCCTGATTTCGCATGTCATAGAAAACGGACACTCTCTGTCTTGTCTGTAAATTGGATTTTCTCCGCAGAAACTCCTGCAAATGCCTGTGAGGCAGCAGGCCAATGTGGCTTGGGTTATTCCCAGGTGCTCCCCACCTCCTGGGCCCCCGCAGTGCATCTCCCTCCTCTCTGCTCCCTGAACTGCACTGCCAGTGCAGTAACTGCAGCACCGCCGACAGAGAAGAGAAGGAATCTCCTGACACACGCCGAGCCCCAGAAGTGTCTGCTCCTGAGCTGCCGAGCTCTCGCTGACATGGCTCTGTGGGGAAACGTGGATGCTGCAGATGAGAGAAGGGCTGGCATGCCTCTAGGGAAAAAAAAAAAAAAAAAGGAGCTTCTGGGTTTACTTTTGTTCTGATCCTGGTTTATATCTCGCTGTGTGACTGCTTTTTAAAATTTCCCTGCATGTAGACTTCTGGGGATACTGCGGCTTTCTGTGCCACATGAAGTCACTGTAAGGATCAGTTATTGATGGCTGTTAAAGCAAGCTAGCTATTAACGTTACTGAGGGTATTTTTTTGTTGTTACATTAAATGTATTTCAGCAATAATATAAAATTTTAATTACATTTCATCCTTCGTGACACCAAGAAAAGTACTGTTATTTAACAAAATGTTTGCATCTCTGATGGGTGTAACTTTGTCCTCATTTTTAAGAAGCTAATTAATCTATACCAAATATGTATAAAGCGAATTGCTGCACTTGTTTTTTTCCTTTAGATACCTGTAACATTACTATATTATAAAGACGGAAATTCTCAAACATTCTTTTCTGGAAAGAAATGCAGTTTCTTAAATCCACATAAATAATATCTGAAAGGAGATGTATTTGTACTCTCCTGATAATGGAATAATATGGTGCCTGTGTATATTTTAATCTGGCATTTGGTGATTGTACAGCATGGTGATATAACAGTCTTCAGATTTCAGAGCCTGGATTCAGCAGTAGATGCAAAATTGTTTTCAACATGGTAGAGAATTGTAGTGAGAGAAGAGACAAAGCTGTTCAGTGTTAGACAAGGGTTTATCTCTCCGATTGCCGGTAGTGTATGTTATTTAAGTTAGGATATGACTGACTATCTATTTATGTGGCTGTTATAGAAATATGTGTGTGTGTTTGGAATGCGATTTTTCAAAAGCAAGCTGGATGTGCACTCCTGTATGTAGTTAATCTTTTTCCTATGATGCTTATTTCATGAAAACTCAACAATTGTGTTACAAAATCCCCAATATTATGATCGTATGTCTTGTTTTCCCCATGATTGATAAATCCTTGGTGCGTCAATACATCAAAAGCAAGTTTATATACTAAAACAGGAGCCTGTCATATCAAAGGAAAACAAAAACATTAGATAAAAGGAAACTGCTAACTTATATTCATAAGCACCTATCAGCATTTAATAAGACAGCATCCAATTCAGACCAAAAGCCATATCCTGCTTCGTATCTACTATGTTATCTTAGGCTGGGGGTTTGACTTGTTATATTTGCTTCCCATGTTTTTGCAGTCAGAAAGTCTTCGAAAGAAAACTTTTGTGCTGGTTTCTTACTGAGATGAGAATCACGTTTCAGTCAACAGAGAGAGGTTGCGTCTGCAGTTGCTGCAGTAGTTTGGGTATTTTTAGTGAGAAAAAAGCCTGTGGTCTGGAAAGTACTCTATTTCGTCTCCATAGCCTGGATATGTGTTAGAGCAGCTGAAATTAGAAGACACAGAGTCAGCCTACCATGACTATCCATGCTGCTAAAACGGCATGCAGAAAACACAGCAGGCATTGGAGGCATTAGGTATTGCACCCATAGCGATTGAGTCACCGCTCGCTAGGCAGGGTGGTCACGAGAGTACAAGCAGGGCTCAGCAGGGAGAGAGGGTGACCAAGCTGCAGGAAAGCAGGTGCAGATGGAAAGAACAATCAGACTTTGGAAATAAGTGACGGGAAGAAAAGATGGCTTTAGCTGAAATTGTGAGCTCAGATTCTGAGGACCTGGATTCAGTGTTTGCTTTGACTTGGGCTCCCTGTGTCATCGTGGGTAAAACAACTTCAGTATTTCTGTCTTTCAGCTGCCCATGGGCACCTGAGATGTAGCAGTGTATCTGTATGTGATACCACATGGATGAGGAGTTACATGTAGTTGCAAATACAGGTCAAGATGCCCCTCAAGACCATCTCTCCTTAAGGTGTTCATAATGTAGCAACCTTTGGTCAACAAGCTCCAAACACCTTAGTGTAGTTCACTGTTTAGAGGTATTTCCCTGGGAATTTCCCTGGCAGGATTCTGGCTAGTTCAAGCCTCTACCACCTTTCTTAGAAGCTGTCTGTTGCTTTCAAAAGAGAGGTTTGTCCTTCCTGGGCACAAATATTTGCCTTTCAGTTTTCATCTGATTTCAGTACATGGGCAACACCCACTATCCAACAAATGTATGGTTTCTGTTGCTAGAGGGATTGCTTTTCTTTCCCCTATTGACATCAATCATATGAGCAAACATCTTCCAGACTCCGTGCTTGGGTTATGAAGCTGCAAAACCAGCACTGCGAAGGAGCTAGCAGCAACCTAAGCCTGTGTTGATTCAAACCACCAGAGAGGCAATCTTCAACCTCTCTTTTGCATCCATACTGAGGGGAAAAAGAACAAAACTGGAATTACTGCATATCAGCAAGTACCCGGAATAGCACAAATGAAGACTTGTGTTTCAGAGAGGATCTGGACACCTAAAGCTCCAGTTTGTTTGAGATGTGTTGATCTTTGATGATCATACTGAGAAGCAGTTGTACAAGGGATGGTCAATGGTATGCTACAATAACAGTCCTGTAAGACTTTTTTGTCAGTGTATTTCAAATCCCTGCTTTTAGCATATAAACACAAAATTTACAAATGTCCTCTCAAAAATCATTATGCCCAAAATGTTATCAAAAATTACTTTTTTACCAAAATAATGGTGCGTTTTATTCTCTTAGTGTAGCCTAGTGTCTGTCTTATTGGCCCAAATTTGCATTTGATGAAACTGCATGCCACTGATTTTGTCACCAATTATCATTCTTTTCAAGGGAGGATGTTTGTGATTTGGGCTGAAATATGCTAATTACTGAAAACCATCCACACGTGAAGAACTCAGTATTTCAGTCTACTCCCCATACCACCAAGAGCAGTGAATGTGAAATACCACCTGTCAAGCACTTGCAGCAGCTACGATATACGTTCTGCGGTGTCCTATGGAGTAAGAGAGATGTGGGAAATAAAGTGCTGGAGGATGTGATGCTCTTGCTTGCCTCTACGATTTGTACATGGAGCAGCCTGGCAGTGTGATGTGGCAGGAATTCCTCAGCTGAGTATGAAAGGCAACATTGCAGCGAGCTGCTGAACTCAGTAACGCTTCCTATACCAAAGGGGAAAAAGTTTGCACGGGGATTTTTTCCATACGTGCGAACCAGCAATTTACACACCAGAATAACACCGATGATTATTTTGAAAGTACTTTAAAAAGATTGCGAGATAAGGGGACTGCTGATTGTTCAGAGCAATGCAAAGCTGTTGCTGCCTAGTCATTTCATTCATCCTAAATACGCAGTCACAGTTAAATTCCTAGATGTACTGTATGCCCTTTCGTATATAATCAGCCTAATTTGTCTTCAGCTGCAAGCAAGTGAACCAAGATTCATTTAGTTAAGCAAGCTAAGCAAAAACATTCTTTGCTCACAGATGGGTAAGCCAGCCGATATCTTAAGATAAATTAAGGGAATTTTGTTTTGTTTTCCTAGCTACTGTAAGGAGTCCTACGGACGGAAGAATGACAAAACAAATTCTGTCCCTCCATGTTTTTAATTAGTTAAACAGGGAAAGACTAATAGATCTCATCCTGGAATCTGGAATCCTAATTTGCAATATTGGATGTTGTTTTGACTTCAACTGGCACTTTTAACAAATAGACTTTTCACTAGAGGTTTTCAGAAAGACTGCGTGTAATATTAGTTGAGAGGTACTTAATTAATGTAGGAAAGTGCCAACAAACTATCAGCCAGCACTGACTTGTCTTGGATTTGAAATAAAAGGTATTTTCTCTGTGCCGCCTGCCTAGCAATTACCATTAAATGTGTGTGGATTTGGGCCAATTCTTAATGAAAAAGGGGCCAGCTCACAACAAATGTCACCCATGTTGTCTTGGGTTATATAGCGTGGTGAATGAATCAAACAGAATGCAAACATTAAATCTGGCTGACCCCAGGACAACTGGGGGAAGGCAGAGATCGTCTATGACCCCCCTTACTCTTGTGCCTTGTCTGAGGGTACAGGGCAATAGCCAAATCTGTCCACCACATCTCCCTCCCAGATAGATAAAAGATTTGCAAAATAGCTGCAATAGGGCATCATGTTGTCGAAAGAGAGTATGCACAGAGGAAAGTGCTGAAAATTTAAACCGTTTTAATCCTAGTGATCATGATGAATAGTAGCAGGACTAGCTACTAAGAGAACTGTAGAACCATTTTTCAGATATATCCTTCCTCCTGACTGCAGGCAGGTGAAAGCAGGTGGGGAAGGGAGAAAAGTGCACCCTCCCAGGCCCTGGCATTTTCTTGATAGAGGAGCAACTTTTGGGACAAGTTGCAAGTGTCTCAGCCCTGCTTCTGAGTGTTGCGCCCTCACAAGCTCAGAGAAGTGAGCATAAACAAATCTTGCTGTTCATCTCCATCTTCCCAGGAGAAATTCAAGAATGGCACTGAGGCTGCAGCGACCCCCTGTAACTCAGGCTGCCGGGGAAGGAGGCACGGTTTGCTCTACAGCCAGTGGAGAAGGGGACTTTGCAGTGAAGAGGTTAGTTTAGGGAAGAGAAGACTGGATCTCCCCAAGATCATATAGGGAACCCAAAGATTGTAAAAACCACAGAAATCCTGCCAGCCCTTGGTGAAAGGATTTTGCTTATTAGAGGGCAGGGTGATTGCCTCGGGACCAGTAAGAAACCAGGGAGCTGGATCCCCCTTTTCTGCCTGCCACTCCCTATCGCCATGAATGGCCTCCGTGAAGGTCTACTGCCCGATTTCTCACCCCTGTGGGCCCAACATGCAGCAGGAAGCAGTTTGGCAGATCCCATGAGCTTCAGCATACAGCAGAGGTAAAAAATCTACTAATTCCCCAGCCTAAGGTCTCATGTCATCATTATTTTCCTTCTCTTCTTTTTGAACAGTTTCTGCATGGCAGTTTAGGATGAGGATTTTTCTCTTCCACTGTCCTATCATCTTTCCCGTGTTCTCTCCCTGTCTCCAGCTGCTCTTGGCTGATCTCTACAAGAGGCACTTTGTGCATGTGCATATGTATTTTTCTAATTCCAGCCCTGTGTAAAATGGATTTTAACCCTGCCTGGGGCCAGGTCTCCATGTGTCCTGCCAGTGGATAGACCCTTTTCTCCATTTCAAGCTCTTTCAGATCTTTAAGCTCCTGCTGGAGCACCTGAATGCCAAAGCATGCCCTGTGTATTGCTCCCCCCGCCAAACACCAGCACTACCTGAGCCTGTTCAGAAGGGAGTTCAAGGAGGTAGTGGTGGGCTGTCAGTGCACACCCCGAGGGCCAGTGCAGGGAAGCTTGGCCCCAGCTCCTCAAGTAGTGACAGTTGCATCGTTTTGGTCTGGCTGTTCTGCAGGACTGCTGCCTCTTTTGTCTCTCTTTTGTCTGGGTGTTTCTGTGATAACCACTGAAGTCTTCTGGAGAGTCGCATCACTGGCCCCAAATGAGAGCAAAGCAAACTGTAAGTTTCTGCTTTAGGATGCAACAGGGAGCTTCTGGCTCTTTGCAAATCATCTGCACTACACTTCTGTAGGTACCCTCTGAAATCTAGAGGTCTCGTTAATAGAAAGTTAGTGTCCCAGGAAGAACAGTGGGTGCTTAGCACTTCCCTTTCTCCTGTCTGTTTCTTTTGCGGATATCAGGTTGCTCCAGGGCAGGTGGGCTCTTGGAAGAGATGGCGACTGAGTCCACCTTGCACACGGTCTGTGGGAATTGTCTGGGCTCATCCTGAAATGGGTCAGGGTATCTGCTTAGATAAAAGTAAACTCTGTTTAGAGAACTTGTTATTTCTTTAGGTTAGCTGGGCACAGCAGCCAAATGAGGATTTTCCTCATAATCTTCAGAGCAGAAGTGTGGAATAAGCCACAGTTATCGGGGAAGGGATGATTGTATTTTGCACTGGCTGCTCATCAGTGTAATCACACCTTCAGTCTCGCAGCCCTCAGCTTTTCTGTGGTAGTGGTGCTCAGCAAGCCTTTCTCTTCCCAGCCAACACCAGATGCACTGAGGGAGCAACCTTCAGTACCCACCCGCAGCACTGGTTGCCTCCCATTAATCCCCTCTGGCCCCCCCACCATTTGGATGGGCAAACTGCTGTTCTTTCTGTTATTATGTTGGGGTTTTTTTTAAAAAAAGCAATCAAACTTATAATATATTGAATGACTTTTTCAGCTACCTGGTTGTGTGTGTAATTGAAGGAAGTGGTTAATCTCTGAGCACAGTGGGTTATTCACAGTGCTAAAATTAGTTTTGCCTTTGTTAGACCAGAGATCCATTTGCTGCTAACACAGTTAAGGCACAAACCAGTATTTATATGAGAGATGAAAAATGCATTGATTGACCAAAACCTTCTGTGCCACTGAATACTGTTCAGTGATCTAACTAGCAGTGAAACAAATAACTTATCACAGCATTGGAATTACATGCACGTAGCGGGAAATTCTCTCTTTTTTTGTTCACAAAAGGACTTGATCACATGCCATTATTCAGAGAGTAGCTGAAATCTCTGCAGGCCTTTGCTCTGTAATCTAAAAAGCCCTTTGCTTTTTACTATCGTAGGCTTTGGCAGCTACAAGAAAATGCAAAATGATGGCTGTGCTTGTATCGATTATCATCCTAATTCTGCTTCCAGTGAAGTCCATCACAAACCTGCCACAGCCTCCCGTGGGAGTGAGTGCAGGCTGTGTATAATTGCAGTTACTTTAATACAAATTTACTTGCTTGACACTTGAAATTCTGCATTCTTGCTGCAGTTATGCTGTGAGCAGCATTAAATTAACTGACTCCCAGAAAAAGGCTGAGACTGCTTGTGCTCACCTATACTCCCGGATTCTGCTGGAGGAGCGACAACCCCCTGCCTGGAGCAGGTCGTGTAGCAGCACAGAGCTTTTTTCCACTTCCCCTGGTCACCTGTGAGATTCCTCCAAGGTACTATGTCTTTGTGATGGATGTGCTGCCCACTGGCAATTGCTCATTTTGATGCTCTGCATGACGTCTCTGCTTCACGTCTGGCTCCTTATCTTGTTATTTATTTTATGACCTCTCTCCCGATTCTGATCTTCAGTCACTCCAGATTCTCTTTGCTGCCTACTTCTCCTGCTCAGTTTGCTCAGTTAGTGGCCCTGTGTCTGTTTTTTGGGTCATAGGGAATGAACAAGCTCTGGTTGAGTGCCTCCTTCTTCATGTGGAGAAGGAGGTGACATCTTGTAATAGTTCTAAAGCTGTTCAGTGCTTTTTATCAGTTCTTTGCATTGTCCAAACGCAGTACGTATAGCCAATAGGGCATCTTCAGCAATAGCTTTAATTTAGTCTGCACAAGAGGGGGTCACAAGTCCATGGCTTTATCCAGAGTCTATTTTAGATATGTGGGTTGGGCAGAGAAACAGAAAGTCAGCTGTTTCTACCATCTCTTTAAGAGATGCAGTGTAAACCTGGACAACCCTGATGCTGTGTGATGCAGAGGAGCCAGGACCAGAGAAGATTCACGCCCCTCCCTGGAGCAAAGCCTCTTGACAATGACCCTTGAATTACCTGATTCTGCTGTAAGCCTGGGCAAGGTTAGGACCCCAATTTAACCTCATATTAAATCCTAGATGCCTCCATGCACCCACCTTTTGCATACAAGAATTGGCAACCTAAGCTACTTAAAAACTGGCTGTTACTTCTGCCTGCAGTTCACAAGCTGCCTATCAGTGCAACAGCCAGCTTCTGCAGAGAGCTGCTAAGAGAGGAGGCAGACCAATGTATCACAGCTGGCTTGGTTTTCCTTTCAGAGAAATCTCTCTGCCCTAAAAGAAATGGAATGTTTCAAGGCATCATTTGCAAATGATGGAGAATGCTGGGTACCAAGTGGGTGCAGGCATCCAAATTAAGTCTGTAGGAAATTTTTGTCTCAAAAGTGGAGAAGTCTCAGATTTGTGTTTTAGCATCTATCTGCCCTATTTCACTTCTGACCTCTTGCAAATAAATAAATACATTAAAGATTGCACAAAGACTTTACTTTGCCACATCTCCTCCAGCCTGGGAACAAAGATCACTGGCTAGGTAGGCTAGAGAGCAGCTCTGTAGTAGGAATTGTGCTAAAAAACAATTTAAACAGGGAGAGCACAGGGCATAATTTACACTAAACCATTTTTATCTAATATGATGGTAAGATTAATCATCCTGCAAAACAGAGCTTCCAACTTTGCAGGTTCAGAAGCAGAGCCCTGTGAAGGCACAGAATACATCTGGCTTGCACCCTGGACTGGTGCTGCTGTGTTATGCCGGTGCACACTGACACGCACTTCATGGTAGTCTATGAAAACTAACCTAGAGGTGTCTTTTCCTTCCTATACCCTTATTCTCTCCTTCAAATCCACATATTCATTTGACAAGACACCTCTTAAATCTCACAGGAGAAAAGAGAGTTTGAGAGCAGGTACCAGCCTTACTGGGGCAAGTTACAGGCAGCTTTTGCTCAGTAGCTAAGCCCTGGACATGCAGGAGGGTTACCATGACACACTGTCCCTGCAGATGACCAGGAAAAGAGGAGGGATGTGCACATGGACATATGAATCTTGGTGTGTCCATGATCAGGCTGGGGAGTTTTTGATGTGTGGTTAAGAAGTTGTACTGAATCCATCCATGCTTATGTCTGTTGCAAGTGATTGATTGTATGAAGCACTCAGTGAAGTATAAACCCTGACTTTTTTTCCCTACCCACTGTGAAATAAGATGAAGGGAATGGCAGAAGATACCAGCTGAAATACTGTGGTAAGGACCTGGCTGCTGGCTGCCTGCACTAAGGAATGAAGTGAGGGCCCAGGGCAGCGTGGGTTTGTATGAGCACTGGTCCCTGGTTCTGGTTCAGCTGAGATGTCGACAGGTTTGCAGCTGAACATTGCTGAACACGCAGGAGAAACTAGGGATGCTTCTGTGGTGGTTTGAGAGGCAGCACACTTTATTCCTCTTTTAAAGTGGGCCATGGAATTATTTTTACCTGGCAATTGCATGTAGGCAGGGAATTTAATTTGAGATAACTAACTCCTGGTCGTGAGTTCTTCCCCCCTCCCAAAGCAGCATGCTTGAGGAACAGTGTCTCAGCCTTCTCCTCCCCAAAGCCCAGGCACCAGTTCTTCTGCAGAGGCTGAGGTTGGAAGCACAGCTGATTATCTGTTGGGTCTGGAGAAACTTTTTGTGGTTGAGACTTTTGGGTTTTGTTCAGCTGACAAACAGGAGTTATTCGAAACTCATTTGCATTGCAAGTGTGCATTAAAATGCATGAGGCGTGTAAGGCTGGGGCTGGTGGAAGAAAAATGTGTGCAATTTGTGGAAACTGTGGATTGTTATGACTCCTGAATTGGCATATTTATATGCTTCATTGTTCTTAGATTTGGGATTTTCTGTTTGTCAAATCTAGCGTGTGCGACACACATACCATGACAGACTTTTCTTAATTTTTTATTTTACTGAAGACCTTTCAATGCAACTGATGTCATAGCATAGCCATGACTACTGGGCAATAGGCTAGATGACCCAAGAGAGATCCCATCCAGCCTGAATCATTTTTTTCCGGGAATACACTTGCCAAGCTAAGATATTTCTTGAGAATTCATCGAGCTACAAATCACAGTTGGGGAATGAATACAAATCCTGTGTGATGTCTCCAACTGAGACAGTATTTTTAATCCTTCTTTCTCAGTTGTCTAAATGCAGTAAAATTGAAGGCAGGATTAAGACCTGTTATGCAAAGGATCAAAAAATGTTTCTTGAAACATAACATTAAGAGGTGTTTTTTGATTTGCAGATCCCAGATGTTTTCCAGCAGAGGTGCAGAGACCTTTGGAAATGTAATATATGCAGAAATATATTGAATGACAGACGAGCTTTTTTATCTTAGTCCTCTTTTGCAGGATGCTTGGAGGAACTTCAAGCTCTGAAGTCTGAAGCTCTTGCAGGTGGAAGAATTATTGGTGTTAAGAGAACAGATTTTAAATTCTTAACCAGTTTTCATATGCTGCTGTATGTGACCAAGAAGTCATAATATGTCAAAGCATGTAAAATGTTATGTCACCAATTATAGAAATTGTATTCCTTCTGGTCTAACAAATATAGAAGTGAGAGTTATAAGAATATATCGAAAGTTGAGTATTCCCACATGATAGATATTACTTCTCTGTTAAACATATTCAGCACTCCTCTCAGGGTACAGATTTACAAGACAAGGTCCTTTTGATCCCCAGAACAATGCAGAGCTGCCTCACCATTACCTCCATGAGCTCTGTAAACCTCCACTGTTCAAACGTGTCTGTTGCAAGTCACCTGGATCATTATCAGAACTGAAACCATGGGGCCATGAGTTGGGTTACAACAACACATGTCTCTCTGTACAGAGAACGAGTTTATTGGCAGCATGAGCAAAGCATCAGTAGCAAAGAAGAAAGGAATTTAACATCTTGTTGTTTTTATCCTACAGGTAATGGGACAAGCTGCTGAAGGAAGGGTTGATTGACCACTGCTGGTGCTGTCTAATGCTGGACTTGGACTTCAGTAGCCAGGAATATGGTAAGTGTGTGGGAGCTGCAGATGAATGGGGAAAAGGGGGAGACAGGGAAGTCCCTTTTGTTCAGAGCTGCTCTGAGTGAGGCCAAAAAACTGGCATCCTTTGGTGTGACAGAGGTGGTGACAGAAAAGCCCCATTTCTCATGAGGGATAGTACAAAGAGAAGTTGTACAGCTTCAGGCAAGAACAAGCTATCCCTGAAAAAAACAGAGAAAAATACAGTGTATTTTTAATGTTTGTATGGCACTTTGAAGCTAGAAATTGTTATGAGTGCTAAATATTATGTTCCCTAATGTGTAAAACGGTGACTAATGCTATTACATTCTGTCATACAGAAGCCCTTGGGATGCAAATTCAAAGAGGCAAAATAAATAGCCGTAAAATAAAAAAAAATAAAGAAAAAAAGAAAAAGAAGGAGAACAAAACCCTGTTTCCTATTTCAGTGAGAATTTGCTGATTGACAGCGGGCTTGCAGAGACATTTCTCCTTCCTGCTCAGGCTGCAGAGCGCAGACCCAGCGTTGGGAGGGATGCTTGCTGAAGGGGCAGCAAGAAAATGGGTCTGGCTGGCTGCTGCCTTGCAGAGCAGCTGTGGATGGGCACTGCCTGACAGCAGATACCCTCAGTCTGCACAGAACTGGTGGTCACAGATCCAACTCTTCCCCTCATCCCTTTCAAACTGGTGAATAGAAGCAGTCACGCTGCCCAAGCCATACACCCCTGAGCCGTTAACGCAAAGCTCTCAGTGGCATTTTGAGAGCCCATCAGCATCTTTTCCTACAGTAGCTCTGCTTCAAAACTGCTGCTTGGGGAAAGTGGCATCTTGCTGCCACCCACTCTCCTGACTCCCGCTGGACACCGCCAGCGCTCTGCAGTCAAGGATATGGCCTTCTTTCCTCCTACACTTTTCCTGCATTAATTTTTCTCCTGAATTTTTGCATCATTTCTGTCTGCCATTGTCAAATGAAATTACTGATCTGTAATCAGTAAGGAGGGAAGGGAAGCAGGATCATGCCTGACCAGGTTGCTTGCTGCAGTGCGATGATTGCCTTGGTGGCCAGGGGGAGGATGGTGGCGGATGCCATTTGCCCTACTTTATCAGGGTTTTTGCCACAATATCCCATAGTATCCTTATAGCCAAACTGGCGGGATGTGGTTTTGTTCTTAGGGGGTTAATTCTGGGGCTGGCACAGTTTAATATTTTTACCATTAAGCTGGACAAGGGTCAGAGCACACCTGTGACAAGTTCCCGATGACACTCTGGCAGCTGTCAGTCCTTCCAAGCTCTGCTGCAGGGACAGTCCCAGCTCAGCCACCTCTAATGTCCCATGCCATTGGTGATGCCTTGCCAAAGCCCCGAATAAGTCACAGCCACGGAAGTCCCCGTGGGTCCCGCTGGTCACTGCTGCTGGCTCTGCAGAAGAGCAGGGTGCTGGAGTCAATATGCAGTGGGAAAACCCCACCCAGTAGAAAAAAAAAAAAAAAAGCCATGGGGTTGTTTCCCTAAACCCAGATATAATAAGCAGAGCTTGATGAAATGCGGTGGGTGAGTGCGTCTTGCATGCGGCTGTTTCTAGGGGAGTGTTTTTTTTCTTTTTGCTTTTAATTAGCCAGGCTTAAATTAGCAGCATCTACTGTTGATATTCCTCCGTGAACAGCTAGAACACTTTCAATCAGGAGCCTTATTAATATGCAAAAAAGTGATTTGTTTTGATTTCAATCTGGAAGGGTTTCCTCCCCTCCCTGAGTTTCCATTTCAGTATCTTCTGTTCTAAATGAAGGTGAAATTACTGTGTTGTGGCCATATAAGAGAGCTCAGGTTATCTGGGGAAGAGGAAAGACTTGATGGAGAGTTTCAGAAATTCCTATCTGGGCTGGTATTTTTCTGTGCTGAAACAACACCCTGCCATGGGTGAGGAGCAGGAGCAGGAGACTCACCCAGGCTGCTGTGCTCCCTCACAGGGTAATTTAAATGAACACAACTTTTTTTGCTTCACAGAGGCATTGAGACTCTTCTCAGCTATCTTCTCCTCTCCCAACCTACAGTTTTAGACAGGAGGAAGGTACACGGTTTTTTATTCCTTAATTCTTGAATCTCTTCACCAGTATATTTGCATTACTGTATTCATACTGCAGATGACTGATGTTGGTCTGTGTATAGAAACATGGCTCCAGTGAGCCTCACACATGGTGGAGGGCTTCATTTGGTCTTATTAAGAACATTAGTTAGGTCCAAGGTCTGTTTCCTTGCTACAAAGTTTTTGGGCGTATATGGCATCAAACTGAATTTGTTAACTTCTCTAATCTGTAAGTCTTTGGAGAGGCATGGCCATCAAGATCAAAACTTGAGCCAAAACGGTGGTGCAGGTGGCTGAGACTCAGTTTTGGGCTGCAGAGTATCAGAGGGCTCCTCCCTTCCTTGCAACGTGGTGGTGGCATTTTTCCAGCCTCTTTGTAGACTCTGTCCCTGTCTGTAGACCATGAGGGCTTTAAAATCTGTTTCTGTGAGACACCCAGAGGAGGTGGGGGCTTTTTATTATTACTTGTATGAGTGTATAGAAAACCCTGCTCTGTGTTATAATCCCGCTGTGCTATGTGTGAGGCATATGTGGATAAAACTGGAGAAATGCTGAAAGACAATCTGAAAGGGGCCAAATTTCTTGGCCTTTTAAGCCCCCTTTGGCACAGCAGGAGTGTCAGGAGGAGAGAGCTGTGTCTGCCCACCCTATGCCCTTGCAGGAGACACTCAGGGCACCCAGACCCTTGCCACTGAGCTGTGAGGAGAGGCTGGTGTAGGCAGAAGTTTTGCTGTTCCCCACTTAATGCTAATCTTTATAGGAAAAATTTCATATTGAAGTGGTTTGGAATTTTTTTTTCCCTCTGAGAAAATCCTGGAGTTTGTTACTGTTAATCTGGGTTATGTTCAGTAACAGAGTGTCTGACTTTTTAAATTAAACTATTTCCAAATATGGATTTTTCCTTCTATGAATGTATGGGGAAAAGTCAGGTTTTTTTCCTGACCAGATCTAACTATGAGACTTTGGTGGATTCCATTCATGTGCTTAAATCACAAGAAGAGACTCAATTCTTCAGATGTAGGTTAAACTGATTGATGTCAGGTTTGAACCAAGCAGATTGTGAAAAGCAGTGATTTACACAGCATAAATCATGTGGTCTGGCACTATTTGCCTTAGGCTGTTTGTGTAATTACAAGTGTTGAGTAACAGGAGCATCTCATGCCTTATCTGATGTTGATACCACCTCCCCAGCCAGGTACACCTTCCAGATGGGGACATGGGGATATAAACACAACAAGAGAAAGAAGGTTATCCCATATTAGAGTGAGAAGAGGACCTTAGCCAGGGATAAGATCCCCATGCACCCCAAGCGAGGGGTGATGCCTTCAGCTGGGGACCTGCCTGCAAAGCCATGAGCCAGGCTGAAAGTCAGTCACCGAGGTGAGGTTTTGAGTAACCTGGAGACAGGATGGATGGGGCAGACTGATGGTCTGTTCTGTTGGACAGAGGCTGTGGGACCAGCATGTAGAGAGAGTGCCATGGTGCTACAGCACTGGCTGTAGTCCTGGACTTGTCTGTGCTCAGAGACCGCTTCAAAAAGCCTGTGAAGAAAGGGACTTGGATTCCCCAAATATTGCTCTCAAAAGGAAAAGTCTTGTGACTGAGGGGGATAACAGCAACACCTCTGAATGACATTTGCTTTTGTAGGTTGGAAGGACAGATTTTTGATGTGTCTTTTCAGTGTGCCATTCTTTGACTGTAATTCCTCCTATGTCCAGGGAATTGGAGCCCTGTGTGTCCCTGGAAATTAAAACAAAAACTGGCTTCAGTGGTATTTCCTGAAATGGGTTTTCATCTCATTGAATCTGTCCTAACAGTAGCCCCGAAGCATCTGAGATTTCATTTTCATCTAGTAGTGATCAAAAGCAACATCAGCAAGGAATAAATACACAAAGCCATGCTGCAGGGATATTAATTCACATGACAAGACAGTGCAGTTTGCTTTATTAAAAAAGAAAGCTTGTGTGAGGGTTTTCTTGGTCACTGAGTGTTTCAGTCACTATGAAACATCTGTATTTTGCAATCTGGTATTTTTCTGGGGCTTAGCTTTGAGGGATTAAGTCTTCAGTTCCTGTGAATGATGCTGCAGTGCCGGTGAAGGTGCCTGATTTTGTGATGTGTATGGGACACGGGCAGCCAAGGGCAGGGGCTGAGTGGGCTGCTTGGCTGCACAGTGTCAGAGGCATCTGTGTTAATGGTATTAGGTTGCTGGAAAGCTGCTCGCTCCTCCCGGCAGGGACAGGGAGGCTTTTTGGCTAACATCTCCCCTTTCCCCAGCACAAATATAGCTACTTCGTTTACAAAGGCAAAAAAAAAGCAACCCCAACTAGGTGGGCTTTCCTTTCACGTGGGTTAAACCAAGCCAAATCCACCCAAACCTGCCCACGACTGGGCCACCTGTTGCAGTCCAGAGCATGGAAAGTTCATTTTGGCTGCCCTGGCCCTGGGGTTATTCTTGCATGGGTTCCAGGACATGCACCACCTCTCACTGCAGACAGCTGCCTGCATGCACACCATCACATTCCTGGGGGGTGGGGGGGAATTTCTAGGTTACTTTTCCCTGACAGCAGACACTTCTCCCCCATGACAGGATGACTGATGCTGTTCCCTTGGCACATGCTGTTGGGAGCAGTCACGAGCTCTGCTTCCCTTACCTTGTCATTAGGCAGCAAAGACACTGCCATTTGGAATTCAAGGCTTGAAGACAGTATGCTTTTAATTCAAGTAACAAAACTAGAAGGGCTTTTTTTCAGCAACACAGCCATCAGAATGCAATTCAATACTTTTAGGTTGAGACTAGCTGGAAGTGGGAAGAGATCAAAAACCATTCCTCGAGGAAAAGAGCTGCTGCTTCTCACCAGAGATTTAGCACACACTGCAGCTGATGTGAGAGATGCTGTTGTGTTACGGGTCTCTCTGGAGGTCCCTAAGGTAGAACAACAACAAAAGTTTATGTGGAACAATAAAATAATAAACTAGATATATTGAAATCTAGTGAAGGGAGAGGTTATGGAGAGCAAGAGAGCTTCCCCTAGAAACACCCTGCTGGTGTGCAGCAGTTCCCGGGCCATGCGGGGCTTTTTATTCTCTGAGAGTCTCCTGCAATGTATCTCCAGAGTTGGGGTAAGTGCCGGCCCACGTGGCTGTTACTGTGGAAACCAGTATTTTTACATCATAAAAAATAGCCATGTAAAACCCCTGTAGGTTGTTGGTGCTAAAACCTTTTGCCATTCAGCAAGGAATAGGGCTGTTGGGCGTACAGGGCGAGCAGTTCCAGAAGACTGTCCCGCTCTTTTATCAGTTGAGGGTGGTGGGCACCTACCCCTGCCTTGGCCATCAGGGAAGGCTTTGGGGAGGGGAGCAGCTGGGTGGGTGCCCATCACTACCTCCCTCCTGTGGACATGACCTCAGCAGGGCGAGGTAAAACCAGCACAAAGTGCTGCCTCCTCAGACCTCCTCCAGATCTGGCGTCTCTGTGGCGATGAAATTCAGCCAGAACTTTGGAAATGAAAAATGCAGTTTGCAGCGTTAGCAGCCGCTTCAGTCCACGGCTGCTATTCACATGGAGGAGCTGCCGGCTCTCCTGGAGAGCCCAGGGACACATGTGCTACCTAGAGCTATACATCCCAAATGGCAGGGAGACCAGGGTGGAGAGTTCAGGGCATGAGACCCCTATGCAAAGGAAGGACTTAAAATACAGGTTTAGTCAGCTTAATAACCATGGGGGACAATGTATTTGCATGTTGAATTTTTGACATATGCCAGAGCTTTTCTCTAGAATTGCGCTTTTCTTCCCAAACTGCCAAAAGCTTTAGCTGAATCTTGGCAGTGCCACACACTCAAAGTATTAATACAAGCCTTAGGTCTCTTCCCAGTTCTGCTTTTTTGTGCTGTCCCAGCACAGAAACAAACCAGCCCATCCTGAGCACCTGCCCCAGACTCTCTGCCCAGAGCAGCGGAGTGATGAAGCTGCAATGGCACGGGGGTGGGTGCCCGGTCCCAGCCTCCCTGCCAGCACCCAGCACAGTGCCCGTGTACCCCTGGAAGCAGAGTATTCCTGGCATGAAGTGGGCATCAGAGAGCTTCTGTCTGGGTGGTTTTGCCTATCGTTTTCAAAATGGTCTCTGAATTCAAGAGCTGCATGCATTAAGCTTGCATGTGTGGGCAGCTCTTTCCTGCTAATGCATGGTTGGAGGACTAGGGCTAATCAAATGCAATGTAAAAACTCATTTATTGAGGCACATGCAGTTACTCTTGTTAAAGGTCAGAGGCAACTGTTTGTCAAAGAAGCATAATAATTTTTGGAATTTCCCATATACATAAACATAAGGAGTACGACATGGCAGTCTCTTGCTTTGGCTTTTAAGCAGGAAGAATCTCCTTAGATGGGTTTTAAAACTGCTCTGAGTAGCTTATGTGATCTTCAGAGACTGCTTACTCTCTTCTGTTGCTTATCAACCTTTGAGTGAAATGGTTATTTAGCCTTCATAATTTTTATGCTCTTTGTGGTGCTACTTCATTGCACAATGGGGATGTTTCGGCCCCTTCCAAGTGCATGCTTGAGGCCTGACTGGGCCCTATACTGGGCGGACTATATGTATTTTTCTAAAAATATGTATCTGAAATATATACTTGCATTTGTGAACTGTAAAGATTGCTATCAGTCAATTACTACATGGTGACTGAGCTGGGCATCACCAGGCATGCTGCACTGCAGAGCCATCACCTTACAGCAATGCATGCAGAGCTATGGAAATCAGCTGCTGAGGTAGCACAACATCTCTGCTGCCCAAGACCTACATTTCACAGCTGCTTCACCCACAGCGAGCTAATGTCCACTCAGTGCCATCAGCTGAGTAGCGCTTGCTCTCTGGCTTGTGGTTTTGCTGTTGCCTTGCTTACTGCTGCTGGCACCATGGGCAGCTGTGGTGAGGCAGACCAGCCTCACAGCCTCAGTCTGCTGCAGGGACACTGTCCCTTTCCTTCCCAGCTCCTTTTTGTTCATTTTGCCTTTTTTCCAGTTTTCCTCCTTTCTTTGCCTCTGGCCATTTTTGCTATGTGCTGGATAAAGCACAAGTCCCTCAGAAATTATTTCAAAGTACCAAGCACAGGATAAACAGATGGGAGTTTCATAGGTTATTTAATCTGATCAGCCTTCCTATCAAAAATCCTACTTTGTTTTTTTTTAAAACGGTAGCTGTGAACAGCCCCTTTTCTTCCTTCTTAGCGTCACCTCCTGCTCACTGCTCACTTAAGATGCCTGGAGACTGTTTCTGTATTTTCTCCCTCCTATTGAGATGCTGTTAGAGCACTGAAAGAAAACCTGACTCAGGTTTGTGGGTACCAAAATTCAGTCCCACCTACTGTTTGCTTTGCAATGCTGCCTGAAATATCATTTTAATTTCATATTAGTTGTTTGCCAAAAAGGAAGCCTAATTAAAGAGACAAAAAGGAAATCCGTTAATGGCACTTTTCATGAGGAACCCCGCGATAACAAAGCAGCGTGCGTGCGAACACAGAAAGTGAGAGATGCTGAGCCCTACTGTGCCTGTCAGCTTGGCTTCTGCATGCAAGGGAAAGAGAACAAAATTTACAAGGATGCTACTCTCTGAAGTGCTACGTGCACTGCTGGTGAGCCTGGGAAGGAAACAAAGACAGCCATTCAAAATAACTGAAGAACAGCCGTAGTACTAAGTGGATGCGCGCTGAGAAAATAAACCCATCAGATTTAGATTTTAAAGGGTTCAAGGGTGAAATTAAATATTATTTGCTTAAATACAAAAAGCACTTTTGGAATAACAGCCCTTTAAGAATATAAAAATCTCACAAGAGATTACAGCCCAGCATTTCAGCTTTGATAGACTTTTTTTTTTTTTTTCCCCCACCGCTGATCACAGTGTTTTATTAAGATTATAAAATTAGGCCTTTCAACAATTCTAATTGGGTATTTTGGGGGGGCAAAGTACCAGTTTTGATAATAGTACACAAGTAGGAGAAAGGATCTGGAAAGCACCAGAAAGCTCTCCAGGCACACCCACAGACTACAAGGGCCTCCCATTTTGGGGGCTACCCAGAAACCTGGTGAGCCCCTGTTTTTCAAACTCAGCAGCCAGAACTGGGGTTGACATGACCACGAACTGTAGGTGCTTATTTAAGAATACCACTCACACAAATTTAACTGGTATCAAACTATTTATTTAGTGCATTCACCTTTCAATGCGGCACATGTTAACATCAAGTACTTCTAACTGCTGAAGGGAGCAAACAGAAATTGCTTCAATCACCTGAAGCTGATGGTCGGCTATTCAGCCTGCGATCTACCTCATGAGATGACTCGATCAGGGTCCTTAATGACAAGCATGAGTGCTTGATTTTCAGTAGCAGTACTACATTATGGCATCCATTAATTTGCTAGGAAGTCACGTTAGAACAGCATAAAGTGTGATGGATTCAAGTTAGAAACAGGGAATAAATGCCCGAAAGGTATCTCTGAAGTGTGATGTTCCAGAGAAATTCTTTAACAAAGGGCACTGAAAATGACCTGTCTCCACATATCATACTTGGAGAAGTATGGAGACAGTCTATCAGGTCACCCGGCAGTGGATATTAAGCATTAACCTATTTCAAATGTTATGTGTATTTACCAACAGAAACTGAATAGGTCAAAGAGGTTTCTGGCTCACAATAGAAGATGAAACAATGTTTAGTTCTATCTATGAACAGCTGCTCATCTAAATTGGTGCATAAGCTGGGGTTATTGGGGCTATTTCATTGTCACCTCCTGTTTCTAAAGAAATGTGTATTTTACCCCATGAAACAAACCCTGGAATGAAAGGTATCAAGCTTTAAAACAAGGTTATAATGAACGAGACTACCACACAGAGCACAGGGTTTGTGTCAGCAGAGAACAAGTTTAATAAAACAGACTTCTTGCATGTTGGGTTGACAAATTCATACTCTCCTTGCCATAGTCCCTGAACTAGAAACGGAGTCTTGCTTTTTCCTCTAATCGATGAAAAAAGCCAATGCAAGCCTGTATCAACAGGCTGACCTCTCCTAATATACAAGTGAGCCTCCCATACATCTCTTAACATTGTTCATGGTGTTGGTTGTGGACTTTTTGCTGTGAAGGGAATTCAGGGTTACTTCTGTGGGAAGCCAAGCTGAACAGAAAGATTAGGCTGGGTCTAATGTAACCACCTTTGTCTCGTTTGCTATTCCAGGCTGTCCCATACTATTTTTGATATTGTGTATATCCTGGCCCTCCCCCATGTCTACTTCCTGCCAGCAATCATACACCCAGGATGGCATTTCATTAATTTTTACTGCCAGCTTCAATCAGATGAGTTAAGATAACAAAGAAAACTTTCAAAAAATCCCTCATCAGTTCTACGTTACCTTGATAGTTTGTTCTCTGCATTTCTCCACTCCTTGCTTTAGACATATCCAGTGTTTCATGTCATACAAGAGAACAGCCAGCCAAAGCATACAGCCAGTCCATCTTGGGGGTGGGAGGAAGGGAAAACCCACCAGAGAAAACCCCCTCCCGAGTCCAAGAGCAGATGGCTGCTTTCAGAGATCGAAACTGAACAGCATTTCAGTTTGACTTAGAAGATTGACTTAAACTTTGCGCTGACCTCCATGAACATGACCCGGTTTTGGGTGGAAAGCACTCTGCTGTAGCTGCTGCCCTCAAACTAACATCACACTGGCACTGTGGTACAAGGGAGGAGGCAGGGAAGAGCCTGCATTTCAGACCTGAAACGTATGGCACGTGTTACAGGGCCACTCCAGACAGGGTCCGTTTGAGTGTGCTTTGCTGTCCCTCTACACCTATTAATTTATGAGGGGTTGCTTAAGCAATCCAAAATCAAACATTTTCTCCATTTTAAGGACAGCAGCTGTTGGTACCACTTCTGGACAACCCCACTGTTTATTTTTAGTGTTTTTTCATTCATTACAACACACCTAGGGCTGTTTTGGTGTCATTTCCAAGGAGTCTGGCTTCTTTCCTGGTATGTACAGAATGTTTTACAGAGAACATGTGATCAGGTGTCTAGATAGGGAAGGAATTAGGACAAGTCACAGGCAAGACCCACAAACATGACTGTCAGGGAAAACTACACATGGAGCATGCAGAGGCTTTTTTTTTTTTTTTACTATTTACCACAGCTTAATAAAAGTTACCTGTTATTTAACATTCACATGGCATGCAAACAGGCAGTGACTGTGTCACTGACAGCACTGCCCTGTGCCTGCTGCAGCACTGCTCTGCACTGCACAGCAAGGCAGGGTCTCGGGGCCAGACCCACAGAGATATTTAGGGGCCTAACTTCTATTTCAGACTTCAGTGGGAGGCTGGTGCCTAAATAGGAGTTGAGCACCTGATTACCTTTGCAGGTCTGGGCTTGGGCAGAGGCAGCCAGGAGGTGCTCCACATCCCCTGCCTGCCTGCAGGATCCTCGGCTCCTCTCTGGCCAGCGGTTGAAACGTGGTGCGGTGCGACCCTGGTGTTGTGAAGTAGCCGTTCTCCGACTGGTGACGGCCTGATTCACAACACCAGCTGCTGCACGGCACCTGAGGGGGCCCCCTGGTCGGGCTCCCCTGGCCGGGCTCCTCCATGCTCTGCCCTCCTCTGGGGTCCATCTTCCACATCGCTGCATTCTGGAAAGCAAATAGACAGGGTTAGATCCATCAATCCCACAGGTTATATACCCCTGCCTGTTTAAAATACAGAAGTATGAAGGGTGCCTGTCTCCAAGGGAAAAAAAGAAATAAAAGTGGCAAACTGGCTCTGCACTCAAGATTTACCGCTTCGCAGAGGTGTACCCTGCAGTGTGATGCCGGTAATACGTACAGCTGCAATCCTGCTACTCATTTCCTGCACTCATCTCAAGAGGGATGGAGGCTTGCAGGCAGGGGAAGCAACCTAGAAACTCAGCCAAGCCCTCAGAGACACGGGAGAAGCAGGCTGCTTTTTCACAGATCCCAGGACGTTGTCAAAAGGAGAGCGGTGCCTCAGGGACCGCCTGGCTTCCCAAGCATGACACTACCATTAACCCTCACACTTGCACCCTGTCCGCTCCTCCAAGGTGGGTGAGGCACCAGAGTGTGCATGGTCTGTTCCCAGAAGCTGCCCAGTGTGTTGGCATTCAGGAAGGTGCACGCACCCCACAGAAGTCCTGCCAGGACCCATGAATGCCCTGGTCTGCAGCCTTTGATTCCCCTGTGAAGCGCCCATCCCTCAGGATCTCATAGAAGCTGAGGAACACAACCTGCTGCTGACCAGGAAAGCTGATCTTCTTTTAAAATCACACTGGGAGTTACAGATTCTGGGACATTTGAATTGGTCAAGGGAAAAAGAAATCTCCTTCGCCTGTGCAGGGCTGATGCTGGTGAGCGCGCTGACCATCACAGCCTGCACGCAGTGTGTCTCTCAGGCAGCACAAAAGTTCAGTGTTGTAATGCTGCAGCACTACAGGAAGGGCCGTGGGGAAGGCATGGGTCCAGGCAGTCCTGCAGCTTTTCAAGCAGACAAAAAAAGATGGCAAGGAACATAGGCTTCTCTGTGATTCCTCTCAAAATGCTCCATAGGTGGTACAATGACTTGCTTGAAATAGGTCATTCTTAAGGTGTTACCAACAACTCCTTATTGGGCTAATTCATCTAGGCACGTATGAAACATAAGGAAATAATAAACTTCATCCTGTGTATTACAAACTTTACTCAGCAACCAAAACCCAAAAGAAAGCAGAGTTTCTGTGAATCAGCTCAGGGCTGTCCCTGGGATAGGACCCACTGCAGGAGTCCTTAAGCAAACCAGACAAAAAGAAAGTGATGTGAAGCCTAGCAAACGTCCAGGGAGTAACTGCTGAGTTTTAACAGTTCTCCTGAAATGGGTTAGAGATGTGGCGGCAAAACTTCTGACACTGACAATGAATGAAGTGCTCTCCCATCCATGCCCACTGCCCAATTTAATCCAAAGGAAACTTCATGCATCGTCTTTCCCCTGCAGAGAAGGGAGATGTGGTCACATTTAGTCCCTGGGCAGAAGAGTGATTAACATACGCACTAACAGATGATATCCCAGAGAGACAGGTTACATAATTCAGTCACTGTAGGAAATGGAGCTAAATTTCTTGACACCCATGCATGTACACACACTTGTAAAGTCTCAGTCATGTTGTACTAACAGAGCTTTTATTTAAAGAGCAGTTTCTGGAATTTTAACACGTTGGAGAAACCAATGTATTTATATTTTATGCGTATCTATTATTCAGCTTTCAACCCTGAGAGGAAAAGCCTGAAAGCTGAACTTGTGTTGTGGCTGGTGCTGTTCAGTGCTGACACGATAATGCTGGATGAAGGTGAATCGTCTCCCCAGAGCAGATCTTTAACCACGTGCAGCGGCACAGAGCACACTTGACGAAGCACATTGTGTCACACACAGAGTAACACCAAATACTTTTTGTATGTTCTCTGTTCCCTGGGAACACTAAAGTCTGCCACTAGTACTGTGCGTGGGAAAAGAATAACAAATTATATGAGCCGTTCTCAAGGTTGTTTAAATCCTTCTGAAACCTTTCATGCAATCTGTGCTGAAGTATATCAGACTACTTAAAAAAAGCAGGCTACTGTATGTGCATTGCTTTCTCCCTGAAAGAAACAAATTTTAAAGTATTTTCAAGTAAAAACCAGTATTATATGTTGTACAAGTGAGAAATGAACACTTAATCTACTTCTCTCCCCTTAATATACCAGAGATGGAGGCTGGTTTTCTGCTTCTTTACCTGCTCAGTCAAATAGTCTGATGTAGTCTCAGAGTACATCTGAGCTGAATTGTTAGTATTCTCCCATTTTTACTCAGTATGATTTTATTCAGTTATCTACTGGCAACAGCTTTCATGTCCTTTAATGCTATGTGGTTGGAAAGCTTTCTTACAATCGCAGCTAGGTTATGCATATGTAAGTGTACAATTTCCTAAACAGCTGAGTAACCAGCAGCTAGGGAACTGCATTCCCTCATGCCGTCCAGCTGACTGGGTCTAGGAGCTCCAAGGAAAACCACAAAACCAAATATTTACTTGAGGATGACACTAGTTTATTAGGAGAAGAATCTCATCCCCTATAAGCAGGAAAATAAACTTCTCAGTTTGGGGGAAAAAAAACCACCAACACAAAAAAACCCAGTAACGCAGATAATCCTGCCTAGGAATTAGCATTTTTTTTTTATATATTTAGAAACGGGAAAGTGTTATGAAAAACTGTGCCAACAAGCTGGTTTTTGCACACCGAGTTTTCGTGCAGCGAGCAGGATTTGGGCTTGGGATCTCCACAGGACTGGGGACATCAACTGCAACCCCACCCCGCAAGGTTATTACTGCCTTTAATATCCCATGCAAATAGATTTCCTTGCTTTGGTCACAGCAGTCTATTAATTCAGCCCTCTTGTCTGGTACATCTTTATCCTCTGCAGGTTAATCCTGCCAAATTCCTTTGCTGTAGTACATGTCACACAGCATATAACATCCAACAATGCAATTTTGCTAATCCTGTTTTATCAGCTTTGTTGCCCTGTCTGGTCAATCCAATAGCGAAAAACTGCACATAAGGTTTTTGCCAAGATCTCCCTGTCTTTTGCCCCCCCCCCCCC
>NW_020799095.1:8082046-8084422 GCF_003259725.1 Athene cunicularia | reverse complement strand
CCCCCCCCCCCCCCTTTGTATGGTTTCAATTAAATGGTTTGAGAGCAGAACATAGCATTTGGATATCCGCCAATGTCCTTCAGAGGCAGAATGTCAAGGCACTTAATTATATAGGTCTCCCAATTCTTTCAGGAGCCCCACCTACCCAGTCAGCTGAATTTACTAAATGCAAGTGTAAAAAATCAGCTCAAATCTCTTTTTAAAACACTCTCCACGCATTAAGGACTTGAAGATGGCTGAATAGCGATATATTTATCGCCCATTATCTTACTAGAAGATTAAACAAATGAGTAAAGACTGTCTCATTAACAGTTCTTTGTTGTCTTGTTTACTGTTTAGTGGACTCATTAACATTAATTATTAGAAGAGGAACATCAATTATTGCAATAACCTTTGTCAAGCCTAGCAAACTGACTGCTAAACACCAAAGGATCCATGTTTATCAGGCAGGATTTGCATGGATAGAATGAAGAAAAAGAAAAGACCCCTTAAATCCTCGACGTTGGCCAAAGGCAGCAGAGATCCAGCATGGCTTGTTAATTCTGGCATCAGCAGAGCATCCTGCTCAAGACCTCTAGACAGAGAATAAAAGGGTAAGTAAATTCTGAGCTTAACTCCACAAGACTTGCTTACCCAGCTCTAAGTGGCGAGATGTGAACAAAGGGATCCCTACTTCCTCTGGTGCTCGCCAGGCTGTATTTATTACACTAAATATTTTAATGCAGGGAACAGCCCTTTCTCTCCCTCGTCATCAGTGCAGTGCATGCATATGCTTGTATAAATATAACGCAGACTGCAGTATCGATTTCAGGATTCTCCGTCAACACACTGCCAGAGCTGACTGCTTAGTGCCTCAGGTGAAGGGCATTTTTACACTGTTACAAGATACTATGGCTTGGGCTCCCGCCTCCTCATCGTCCTCCTCCTCCTGCTGATTTCTTTTTCTTTTGAGCAAACCAATCCCTCCTCCTCTGCCTGAGCAGAGATTCAATGTTGTATCGGTATTTTAAACACACTATGTATTTCAGCAGCTCTGGCAGGAGTTAAATAGCAGCAGTAGCACATCCATTATTTAAAATACTGTGAGGAAGAAGGCTGAGTCACTATGCTGGATTCGTCACCTCTGACACTGTTTCTCACCCTAAATTCAAGTGCCAGCCCATGCCCAAGAACAAAACGAACCTTTCAGAAGGACCCTGAGCCAAATCCAGGGCTTGTAAGATTATATTTATATACAAATAGAAACAAGGGCAGCTAAGCACTGCACTTTTTGCAGATGCTTCCAGTTACACGCTGTGAGCTACTGAGAGTAAATACACAGATTGCTTCTTATGCCAGCCAGGTTTTAAAGCAAAAACCCTTGCAATTTCTGAAAAGCTACCCTGCCATGGCTGCCCCACGCTCCACATCACCGGGAGCCTTCGTCCTCGCCCCACGGCCTCACCAGCACTGCCCACCAAACACTTTCCCTTTGCTGCCTCTTGCAGCGCATCAGCTCTGTCTGGATCTCCCCGCTAATTAAAATGTGAAACAATTAAGCTGTTTGCTAAATTAGTGATTCTGGCCTTACAGCCTCCTGGCCGGAGAGAGGTCCGCAGAGACAGCGTAGTCTGTTACCTCTGCATGAATTTGTGCTGACAGGACAGTCCATCCGTCTTCACGTCTTTAGACAGCTGTGCTTACCTAGCAGAATGTAAACATCTCTGAACTTTGCTTACTGGATAAAAGGAAGCATTAGTTTCCTATTGCATTTCCTCCTACAAGATCAATCATACACGTGGGCTAGACACAGCATCCCTATGTTTGTAATTAATCTCATAAAGGAAGAACATCTCCTCTCCATCGATTGCTGTATTTGTATGCAGCCTTCCTGCAAGAGAGGGAGTAGAAGAAAATAAAAGCCAGTAGCTGAATAATAATCAGCTGATCCCTCAATAAACGCCGGTACGTTCTATATATGCACAGCAAGAGGCTTTTTTAGTCAGCTGAATCTCTTGTTGGAAAAATCACCTTGTAATCAGTGTTGATCATTAACACTGGGGACTTCAGGATTGCTTTTAGATGTCCTGATAGAGGGACTTGGTTTAATCACAGTGAAATTCAAAAGTATTTTCTGGTGTTTTCACCAAAATAATACATGTGTACTTCAAAATAATCTTCCAGATGCTTTACTGTCTCTTGCTAAGTGTTACCGATTACAGACAACAAAGCTGAACACTGTACGATTTGAACACTGCCCTGTTTGTGCATAGGAGACTACTTACCAACACATCTGTTCATGAAGGATGTCTCATTCACATTTTCCTTACTGTGTATGGGAATGTTTACAATCCAGACTAAGGAAATATTTGATAAAAACCAAACCACCACCCCCCC
>NW_020799095.1:8035897-8081996 GCF_003259725.1 Athene cunicularia | reverse complement strand
GTGCTTTAAAAAAAAAAAAAAAAAAAAAAGGGAAATCAAGCTCTCTTCAGCGGTTCCTAGGACCCAGGCTTGACTCTTCCTGCTGGTTTAGATCTGTCCGTTTCATTGCACAAAACGCATTGAGCTCACTGACATTTACATTGGGCCAGCATATTCTCATTCTTTAGAATGAGAAAATAGTCTCTGAGACATGTTTAGATGAAATACACACTTCTGATAGGCACTGTACTAGTCTAGGGTGTCACTGCCCATTTTCATTTAAAGGAATAATATAAAGATTTGCTTGTGGAATGCAATATTGAGACAAGTCAGAGCCCTTCCCTTATTATCCGAGTAGCAGCAGGACAGGGCTGCTACCATTCATGACAGAGCTAACTCTGTGGCTGCTTCATACAATTTGCTTTACAGGCTTGGAGATTAGGGTCTAATGCCTATATGATCAAATATTCAGAAGTACTGAACTGTACATGTCTGAGAGGAGGAAGAAAAACCCCTTACATTTTAGGAAACTGATTTACAACAATAGAGAACAGCAAAAGTATAACAACACTTCAAAATAAAGTGCAGGTGTGGTATTTTCTATCTGATTGCCAACACTACAGCCACATCAGCAGGGCCTGTGGAGACCTGGAAGCATCCTTCTGCCCACCAGCATCCCACTGGTAGAGCAGGTAACAATGTGGTCCTTGCTAAATGCTCTGCTGCGGTATGGCCTCTTCAGAGAGAGGCTGATCATTTTTATTTTATACTGATCTTTTTTAAACATCTTTTAGCTCTAGAAAAAATTAAGTTTTGCCTCAAAGGAAAAAGAATCTAAAATATGCACAAAATACTTCAGTGTACCATTTTCTTTCAGTGTATTTAAATAATGCAGCCTTCACTTAGATATAGGCTAGTGCCTCCAATTTAGAAACCCTTTATCAGAAAATACATCTACATGATACAAGCTGGCTTTCATCAGGGAAATCTATAGCCAATTACCAGATTCCCTGTTCATTGTCTAGAGGAATTACCAGCAAAACCAAGTGACAAATCATTGGTTTGAATTTTTCTGCCTCTACTCACCCACTCCCTGTACAATGGAAGCACCTGAATTGATGGTGCTGGCACCTAACCCAGAATGATGGGACACTTCAGGAAGAGCATTTGGGCACTTGGCTCCTCACTTCTTCTTCCCTCCTGACCACAGGAAAGGGCATCCTCCCTCACCATTGGCACAGAGATTTCCACAGCCACAATGTGAGTAGAGGTTTGGACGCCCATGTCACTCTTTGGATGCCTCCTCTCTACCCCTCCTTTATCACAAAATTCCTGGATGAAAAGTGTAAAGGTGCAGCAATTCAGTAAGAAGCATCCCACCCCCCCATATTCTGTAACCCAGCACTACTAGGCATCATCCTCACTGATGGAGGAGGGAGTTGGTCCCTGCTTTTCCTGCTTTGCTCGGTCCCTGATTTTGACAGTCCTGGGTGAAAAAAAAAAAAAAAATCTGACTTGCTCCCTCTCTCAAAAAGATGCTGTTTGCAAACACTCACCACTAAAACTAAGGCACTGTTCAAACGTTCAGTGTTTGATAAGGTGCAAAGAAGATACAGTCTGGCCACAAGCCACTGGCAATATAAAATACAAATGTGGTTAAGTACTCAACTAAAGGGCAAATGATAAGCCCAGGGCTGGAGTGTTAACCTACACTTTCTCTCTGTGCTGTTTAACAGTGGACTTCAAGACACTTGGCTGACTTGGAAGTCTGATGCCTTGCCAATTGCCTTCAGGCTGCAAATCTTAGAAGATGAGATTTTCCTGTGGCATTTGACTTTTCTGGCTGAAACACAGAGAGCTCAGAGGAGCAGACAGAACAGAGGTGAAAGTAACCTATTAAAAATTATAATACACTCACTGCACATTCTGAGTAAAACTTGCCTAGAGTGCAAAAGGAGGGGAATTTTCCTGTTCCTATTTCCTCCATATCTGTGTGACTGTCAGTGTCCTTTGCTCCTGCGTGTACTGCTCTCAAGTCTTGAAGACCAACGAATGCAAATCATTCTTCAGCCTGCAAGTACTTTCACAATCATGATGACTGAAGAAAGGGTCCTTCTCATCTCTCTTCCTTAACAAAACTGAAGATTAATATTCATGCTAGTTCCTCCCTCCTTCCCTCAGTCAGATGCCATAGGTACCTTCAGTTCTTTGCCACTAAAAGTATGATGGACAAGTCATCGTCTGGGGATAGGGAGAGCTAACATAACATGCTGGCCAGGTTAACAGAAGGTCTAATAAAGCTATAGGAATTTGCGGTTTTCTTCAGTGTTGTGGCATGGTGCCTCTCCTAAGGGAACACTGCTACAGTCTCCAGTGGATGGGAAGAACATTCAGCATTTGGGACAGGACCTCAGAGATCAGCCAGGATGTTGTAGGTCAGGATGGAGAGGTACCAGCAGAGTTTAGTGGGCAAGGTTTGCACAATGGCTTTCTCCATCCAGCCAGAGATACCAGCTGTCCATTACATTATGAACAAGAAAACAACATATATGCATCAAAAGACATAAATGAGAAATTCAGGTCTATGAACTTGCACAAATATAGTCTTTTTAACAAAGGAGGTTAGGCATGGTTGAACCTTGCCTGGATAAAAGGAGGGAAAGTGTATCCTTTATGCACTTTCAAATAAATTATACTGAGATCAAAAATATCAGAAAAGTTGACCAGGGGTCTGTTAGTGCTCCTTCTTAGGAAAAAAGACACAAACTCCTCCAAATTCTATCTGCTGTTTATTATACTTCATTCAGAAGTAGCTGCCCTTCTGTTTCCAGACCTACAGAAGCTGGAGACACATTTCCCAAAGCAAGCAGGAAGACAGTAACAATTAATAGAATATTGAGTTCTGTTGAAGCCAGATAAAAACCACAATCAGCATAAGAATTCAAAATTATATCCCTAATGAAATGTAGTTTCTGGTCCAGTTTTTTCCACCCCGTCGCCTCCCCCCAAACCAAAACATCCACTAACAAACCAAAACAAAAAAACAGCCCAAAGCAACTCTCAAGGATAAGTATGCAAGCTCCCCTTCTCTTTGCAGAGACCACACTTGAAGTAATGTTAGTGCAAGCCAGTTCCACAAAGCCAGCCCCTCTTTTGTTACCAAACCAATGGAAAAACATGAATCAAAGTGCAAATACTTCAGAGATTTCCCATTAAAGCTGCAAACTTGACAGAGAATCACATATGGTCAGTTGTACCACAAACACGAAGCCACAGTCCTAAATCCAGCTGATCTCCTTTATCACAACAGGATGTGTCTGTCTAGCAGTAGTCACTGAAAGAATGAAGTAATCGAGGATCTGGAAGATAACAAGTTGGAAGGAGGCACGTTTGAGAAAGTCATCTTAATTAATAGCAATGGATTTTATCCTCTGCCTCCAGTTTTGCTCTTGGTTCTTTTTCAGACTCGCTCTCCATTAATGAACGGAATATAATCAGGAAAACTAAGCATAAGAGTTTTTGAAAAAAACCCACCAAAACCACCACGTATTTAGGATTCTTATTATAGAACATTCATGTCTCTACATGTGCGTGTGTGTTATTATGGCACTAATCTGTTTAACACAAACAAGCATAAGTATCTGAAGATGAGAATCTGTACCTAAAGACATAGCTGACAAAACACACTCACATGTGCAAACAGGATGCTGGGGAATGAAGCTAACTAAGCTCGGGTTATTTGCACAAATAAGGTTTGTTTTTTTTCCTTCCCCAGCAGAGCTGACAATAAAAGTATTCCTGTCATCATCACAGCCTCATGCAATGTTAACGTTGAATTTCTCTCTGTGTGTGCATGTGCACAGGCAGCTTTTGTTAGCGTTTGTCTACAAAATTATAATAGGTGTCTTTCCTTGTACACTGGCTTGTGTGATAGCGGTTTAGAACACAAAACCAAGCCCTGTCTTTAATATAGTGTTATCAGAGGCATCTCCCTTGGGGAGGTGTTAGGGCCATCTAGCAGACACCTAGATGAGATATGTGCTTCTTTCAAGAGATATTGCCACAAAGCATTTGAGAGAAAGAATGGATGCTTAGCTAATAGATGCGCATAATTACTAATCTGCAATGCTCCTTAGTGGGAGATTTTGACAGGCAGTTTTGAGAGGTATCATAAAGACATGTAATAGTGCTGCTGAGTTTGCGACTCATTCCCCTGGAATCCTCCAAGCTTAACTTTTATTAGCTATATTTTTTTTTTTCCACCTTCAACAAATATTTGGAGATCCTAGCCCATCACTACCCTCCCCTCCCCAAGAAGCATGTCAGAACAGAAACATGCATCCAGATTTCCCTTGTCTGCATGCACTGGGCATGAGCGCTGCATCACAACCAAGCAGAGGTGCTTCTTCCTGTTGTGAGAGAGGTTAACAGTAAAGAGGGCACTACAGAAATGAAATGGAGTTGCCTGTATGAAAAACCAATTCCTACCTAAGGTGGAAAATTTAAGGGGAGACAAGGTGTTGTCACAGAAATACATCTTGGGAGGCCAATCACCCTAACTCTGACTGAAAGTATGGGGGACCGTGTTTTGCTCTTGATATCGGAGCTGCAAAACCATACATACCAGTTGAGTGTAACAGAAAATACCTGAAACTCAGGCCGTATTTCCCCATGCCTTTCCTCTTCATCCCTGCACACCAGCACAGCTGAGGGCAAGAAATCTGATTTTTTCTATTCCAGTCCTGGGGAGGCAGGGTGGCCTGATTCACCGCTCAGCTGGTTTTGCTCCTGTGATTTCAGGGGATGGCCTAGATATGCTGCAAGGAATTAACCCCTCGCCCTGCTTCCCACACTTGCCGTTTTGTTGTGAAGTGTAATATTGAAAGAAGCCACTATGGTAACACATCTTGCTGTGAGCGAGAACAGCCAGCACAAAGCACAAAACGTCCAAGCCCTGCTTACGGACTGTTTTGAGTATTTTAAAGCAGCGTACATTTGGCTTTTGTCCCCATCTTTCCTTTGCATTTCCATCACACCTGGCCACCCTTGCAGGAGGTGATTGTTGCTAAAATCCCTCATTTGCCTCACTGTCCATCACTTGTGCAATGCTTTGAACAAGCAACCCAGAAGCTCCCGTCTTAACAGAGCAAAATGTGACTTTGAAAAAGCTCAGGAGACCATGCGTGTGACAGGTTAATGTGGTCTGTTTTTGAAGGTGAAACAGAGGTGTTGAGATCTGAGGGCAGCAAGTGGCAGTCTCCCAAACGCAGTTCATGACGAAAAAGGCCACTGAGTGTCTGCAGCATATTGGGAGCCCTGTCATGCATTGCAAACATATTTTGAAAGGTTTTATAAACAAATCCAAAGGAGGTTATTAAATTCACCATTCTGTGTACAGAAGGCATAAAAAAAATAGTTGTGAATCGAGTAAGTAAATAGAATTCTAACTGCAAATAATAAACCTACATAAATAATACAAGAATGATGACTAGATTGCTGTATTTTGAGTGGATTTGAGGCAGATGTGAAACAGGTGGTAATTATTTGCTACGAAGTAACTGCAATTTACTTGAATTAACTGCATAATACATTTTCGCCACAAATCCTTATATTAATGCAATGTTTTCTGAACTTCTTTAAGGAAAAAAAAAATTAGTGGCATATCAAGTTGCATTTTGCCACAGCACTTGCATTTTTTTATCCTCAATAAAACAGAAACATTCAGGCAAATCTCTGAGGTCAGGCATGCTGCCAGGTCAGCAAAGACCAGGAGCTTCAGGCAGAAAATGAGCACTGGCTCCACGCAAGAGCTCCCGTCCCTTTGGTTTCACCCCAGATGCCAACATGGAGGTCCACGCCACGCTCTGCCCCAACCTGAGGGCTCAGGTGGATGCTGCTGCATGGGGGCACCAGACCTGTATGGCCCACAGATATCTAGAGGAGGTTGCACGTGGGTCTGATGGGGGGCATTAAGCTTTGTGCTGGCACGCTCCCCACTTACATACGTATTGGAGGCGATTCATGAAGTTACCAGAGGAAGGGAAGCAGATGGGGAGAAGCTTGTATGACCTTGACAATGGGAAAGCTAGCTACAGCCCAGCCCTTCCAGAGCCAACCTGGGTAGAAGAAGGACCTCACCTTGTGCTCAGCCCCAGGACCTGGCTGCAGATGCCACCGGACTTCAATTTTCAGCTTTTTCTACCCTAACGAGACAGGGGTCATTACAGACCATTGTTTCTCACCCTCTACTCCCTTTTAGCTTGCAGAGCCTCAAATTAGCATGTTCATACACTGGAATTATGTGTGTGGCTAGCTTCCACCCCACAGCGGCAAGGAGGAGTTTTTTCAGGATTGCAGGGCTGCTGCCTGTGGGCACCAAGCCCCAGCTCCCCTTCTCTTGCCACTGCACCCAGAAATTTCACCCCAGGCATCTCCATGGGCCACGTAGTGGGCTTGCAGGGTACCTCCTGAGGCTCTGTTTCTCAGTCACGGACATACCTACTACATCTCTCCTGGTTTCAGGCATGTAAACTAATTACAACAATGTTCCAGTGGAAACTTCCTCTTCCATTTGGCACGCTATTCTTTCAGCACACAATGATGAAAAATCTTAATTTGCTTCAGACGAGCCTGTTAGCTGTATTAATAAATTACAATGCCAAAAATAAGAACAGCAGCACCTGAAACTCCACCAGCAAAAATAGCATTAAGCAAAAAGTATTAAAACTACTGTGCAAGGCATGTATTTGCTATATTTAGCTTTTTACCCTACAGGATGATAATCCTAAAGTGGAATGAAAAATGTGCTGAATCACTACATCTAAAAAAATATATATACTTCTTCAAGCAAAATGTACCAGCCACATAAAACTGCATTTGAGTGCTTTTCGCCCTACATTAAAATACTTACTGAGCTGAAGAAGATTAAGGAATACCTGAGACCTTCCCGAATGCATGGTTCAGAGGAGCGGGGAATTAAATCAGAATTCATGTACTCAGAAGTTGGTATTCAAATTGTTTTGCGAAAGGAGTGCTCTATCTGTTTTGATAACCCAACACACCGTGACCGCTTCAGAATACATGCATTACATGAATATCGGATCCCGTACCGCCTACCTTATTCAGGAATAGGGCAAGAGAGCTGACTTCAGCGATGCTATTCACACACGTTACGATTTAGTCCTCCAAATCCTTCATCCACTGGTGACGTTGATAAAATTGTGGGGAAAAAATGCAGATCCTCGCCGTAATCTGCAAAAGTCTTGTGTATGAAACTTGTCAAACGCATGGGCAATGCGCATAAACAGAGCAAGCCTCTAAAAATGCAGACAAATGCTAAATTTTTGAATACGTATTTTATAACAGGAGGCATATTTTGTCAGCTAAGGAATTATTTTTAAAGAAACTAAACGTATTAGGTTCCTACCTTGCTTGAATAAGCAGTGTTACGGTACCATATGGCAATTTCCACCAATGGTGGCAATAATGTCTTTTTAAAAATAATATCCTTTTTTCCCGTCAACAAGCTTTACAGATGAGTACAGGAATAAAAACCCCACACTTGAATTAAGCAGATGCTTATGACATTCCTCCTGGCAATATAATGTGATTTATTGAGTTACACTGCAGTCTTCAGCTTTTTAACCAGATTAAGGCTGAAAAGAAGCCGGCAACTAAAACATTTTTCCATTTTTATTTATATTATATTTAGTTATGTTATATTTTTAGTTAAATAAACTTGTGGAAGAGTACAGAAGCTACAAGACCTAATGGCCCGGATATGTAATTAATCAGATTTGAAAAGCAAGAACCATTTATCTACATAAAACAAATAGATTCTATTCTATTAAGCTAACCCATTCAAATCACAAACCTGACTGCTGCTAGTGAGAATATTTTGCTTGGCAAAGGCCCTAAAGGTTCTAAAATTACGTATGCTATTTTTATTTCCTCCTTGGATTGGATTAGTTACTAAGCAACTGAAGAGTTCAGTTCTGTTGGTTAACAGCCATACTGTATTTCATGAAGTTGGTTACTATATAGGACCTAAGTGCCCATGAAGAAAAGACAGTACAGTGGTCTTTTGGAGGCTATTTGCTTGCTAACGGTTTTGTACAACCAACTGTCCTGGCTTACGTTTTAAATGCATGTAATTATTATCTGGGTTGCAAGTTTTTTAAAGTTTTATCTCTAGATTATGTTTTTAAGAAAAGAGGGATCTCTAAGTCAGCGTCCTCTGTGACAAGGGAATTTGATCACTTTTCATCTCCTAAAGATGCCGCTAAGGAATCAGAGCTATATCTTCAGTATAATGCTTGCTCTTTGGCACATTAAACAGAAATAGGACACAGCTTAATAATTAAAAAAAAAAAAAAGGGTAAAAAGTGGCAGGAAAGATAAAAGAAGATGCCCTGAAATAGCTCTCACTCCTGAAAATGGATAAGAATTCTAGCATAAAGGCAGAATACCAGCAACATCCTTTAAGGCGCATCCAAAGGCCCTATCTTTAGCTGATCTGCTATCACTTGTAAGTACATATGTTCTTCATATGGCCGTACTAGGAAAAAATACTTCAAGCCTCTCAGGACTGTGAAGCGTGCTGCTTACTGATGCTGAAGCTCTATAAAAGCTCCACTGTGTGCCAAGCTGTTCAACTTCACAAACTACCTGCCAAGCCCACCTTAAATAGCATAAAATGTGGAGCTGATGGGTGGTTTGATGGTTGATTCCTTTGGCTTGGGTGTTTCTTGGTAACTTCAGACTCTGTCAGCTCAACACAGCCTCCTTTTGCAAACTCATTCCTGTTTGAAGATGATGTTATTTCCAACACCCCCCTTACCTCCTTTTTTCTTAACCACAGATGAAGCCTCTGACACCTTGGAGGAATGAAATACTCACTATTACATAAGATTACGTTGTGAAAATCTGTACCACCAGACATACCCTGGCACCTTTTCTGAAATAAAAGACTGTGCCTAGTCAAGTTAGCCTCCTCTCTGAGTCAGGTAATTGCTGCTTTTCTGCACTGATGGGGTGTTGTGGCTGTGGTTCGCAAAGGTGCTCAGACACTGCTCAGCTAGGCAGAGCCCAGGGATCCTTCTGAGCTAGACGTGAAGAGCACACACTTGTGTAACCAGCTGCCACGTCAAGCATCTTCTCTGCTCATGTTCAGCTAGGTCAGGTGAACTGCCTTCCTTTCCAGCGTACAAGAAATAAAGCCTGTTAAAGCTGGCAAGGCATGTCTGAACTAAGGATGCACCAAGTACCTAATTTTGCTTGCTTAGTTGTGATGAAAAGCCAAGCTGAAGCAAAGGGGTTGCCTGGCAGGGCTTTTCTTCCCTGTGCAAATTGCTAGGAAATACCCAGTGAGCAGAGGGACAAAGAGAGATGCTGGAGTACACAGCAGTCCCGCAGCTGCCTGTGCCATCCGTTTCTTCTAGGCAATGTGTTTAAGCTCATACCCATAAATAGACAGTACTGGATGATGATAGAAGTAATTGGAAATGCTTAAAGCAGCTATTCCATAAATCATTTGCATTCAGTGGGTTCCACCTGGGCCCTCGCTGTTCTCTCCTTCCACTGCTCACTTTGACAGGCAGTGCACAAAGTGGGTCACTTTCTGCTTCCTTGAATATTTTATCACTAAAAGGGAAAAGCAAAAGGTCAGTGTTCAAAGGGATTCCTTGTCCCCATGTCTGTGCAACTTCAGCAATCTGGGTAATCTCAGGAGCAGACCTTTCAAGACGCACACAAGACCTCTGACAAAATCATTGCCCTGATACCACAGAGCTTCCTTCTGCATGGCTCCTGCTGTCTCAAGGATAACATTCACATAAAAAAAAAATCAACTTATAGATACTAAAGCTGACCCACAGCATGGAGTGCACTATTCTGGAAACTAGTTCAGGCAATTCAGCTCCTTCTTTCAACTACAGTCTATTCTTTAAGCCTAACTCTTCTACAAGTTTTAAATAAAGCAATACTTAAAGAACGCCTGCATAGGTACCAGGCCACCCTACCACAAGACAAAAAGAGTCTACCTTCCTGCAAACTAAGTATCAGCACATTTGCACCTGCTTACTTAAGAACCCACAACCTCTGCAGTAGCAAAGACCATAACCTGAAATCTGACAAATATGCTATTTCAAAATCAAAGGGAAGGGAAAAAAAAAATCCATAGTTGTGATGCCTCTTACCTCTGCTCTCCAGCCAGTTGCAGGGAGAGTGAAATTTCGATCACTTCTGAAGTCCCATGTAAGCCCAAAGCAGGCAGGGCTTTATCAGTGAGAGCCAACACTACAAATGCCATCAGGAGCACCGATGGCTTTTTTCAACAAGGTACTGCACTGCAAGATAAACTGCTGCACAACCCAAAATAAATGCACTTTGTGTACACTTGGGTACAAAACACATTTAAGTTCTAGGAATGCCTCTGCTTTACCACCAGGAATTCGTGAGGGATCATCCTGAGTCATCTGGGAGGGGAACAGCACACAGAGAAGATCCTACAGGGTTGATGGAGGGGAAGATGGGGAAGAAGACGAGCAGTGTCTCAGCACCTGCTAAACCAGTGTAGTCATTTTAAAGAATGTTTAAATACCGATGCTGAATACTGCCATGAATGAAATGTACTGGAAAATACAAAGCATTTAAAAATCAATGGGGAAAGTATGAGATGCTGATCTTGCAGTTCCAGTAAAGAAAAGACATCATCGCTCGTACACATGCTATGTTGTGAAGCCTCAGAAGCAAGCCAGTACCCTAGCACAAAGCAAAGCACAAAGCCTGTCCTTTGCTAGTTTTAGGGTAAGCTTCTCCTGTTTCACCAAACCCTTCCCTTAATGTGCATCAACACAGCAGTTCCACCAAGAGTATAATGGCAAACAAAGTTAATGGGATTGCAGGTACAGGAACTGTTAGAAACAAGAAATAACATCAGAATCAAGGTTTCAACACCAGAATTGTCACTTTGCAAACTAATTGTCGTACCATCTCTTATAACCCCACAAGCACACCACAGGAAAGCCCTTCAGAAGATGCAATCCCACAAAATTTCTGAGCAAGGTTGACTAGGAGACCCTCATTTTTGGCATGTTTATGGTCCTCCTGACTTCAGCAGGTCTGCTCATGCCCAGATCTACTTGATTCACAGATGAGCTTTAAAAAACTTCTTATTCTGAAGAAAAGAAATGAAGCAAGGAAGTTGAACCTTACAAAGGAAGGAATTCTAATAGAAATGTCTCACCAAGCGTGAACTCTTCTAGACCTTCAATTTATTTTCCAATACAAGTCTATACTTCTGCAGCCTGCTCCTGTGGGGTGCTATGCATCAGTGACTCCCAGGACTTCCCTGCAACAGGGTACCATCATCTGTTTCTGTGCAGCAGCTCTACCCTGGCAGCTCTAGCTCTAACTGCCCACTTGCAGTAATACTCATACTGCACTACATAGGAACTCAAATTGTATTTTTTGATTCTCAAGTTAATCCATTCGCCAAACCATACCCATGCAGGCCAGGCTGATTTGAATGGGAGTACTTGCAGGTCTGCAAAATCAGGTCATGGGGGGGAAAAAAAAATAAAAAAAAAAAATCATCCTGTTTTGTAATGCCTGAAGAAGGTATGTGTGGGAGAGATGGGGTTTCTTTTCTAGGAAAAGAAATATGCAGTAAAACTCAAGGAAAGGAAGATGAAGCCTTGCTTCTGAATTGAGACAAACTGCTGTCTTACTGGCACAAGTAAATTAAAGGTGAAGGCTTTGTCAGGAGCTGTGCTCTGTGGAAGACAGCTAGAGAAGATGAATTTAAGATTTCTGGGACAGGAAGAGTCACAAGAGATGAACATGCTATGATTTAATTATCCAACTGGAGGGATAAATTAAGCTTTTGACTTGGAGCTGCATATAAAGAGAGCAATTAGACTTCTCTTTAAGAAAATTAGCATACGGTTTAAGAAGGGAGTAATAGTTTAAAATGCTAGTATGAAACTGTTACTCATATGCAATGGTAACAGATCTGTACACCGTACGGATTGAACTAGACGCTCCATTGTTTTACATCAGTATTCCTTTTCCAAAACCAAAAGACCTGGTGCTGGTTTGCAGTGTTAGAAGATGTGCCCCAATGAGTCCATTTTCAGTGGGGACACAGCTTCCACCTTTCACTGAAGTTTTCTCCATTTCCAAACCCACACTGCTGCTATGTATCTTGGATATGTATTATTCATAGATTATTAATGCCCTTAAAATTGGTACGTGCTGTGAATCTGCTCTTGAAATGGGCTCTGCATATATGTGTACATGCTTAGCCTGGGTTCAAGTTTTCATGATAGACTTTTGCATAATAGTACACTGTATGAACAATCCGGTCTTCTTATAAGGGTGCATGTGTGTGTGTATATATATATATACACACACACACACAAACCTTTACTCTGCAGGCTCTGCTGGCACAGCATTAAATCATTCCAATGAGATGAAGTGCTAAACTTTTTAAAAAAACCCAAAACATCTCCATCAAGCTTCAGATTTTCCAGGAGGGTAAATCAGTATGAGTCCTTTGACCAAAATAAAACTCTGCCAATCTATTCTAGCTAGGGAACAAGCCCTAAATCATTAGAAATATAGTTAGTAATAGATTTAAGGTTTAAGTGATTTTCCAGATCAGGAGTGTAGATAAGCTTATTCTACACTGTGCACCATCTTTCAATAAACTATGCCCTCTGTTTGGAAACCTACCAAAAATTACTGAGAGATCTCATCAGTACTGAGGTGAGCACTTTTGACCCATGTAAGATTTTGTTACGGTATCCTTATTTGAACAAGTAACAATTCTGAGGAAGTCAATGTTTGCTCTGCTATCGTTTTTCTATCTAGCAGCACTTTCCAGAGCGAAGAAATTGCTCTATCAGGCATGCAGAAGCACTTGGCTTGCACATAGAAAGTCCCTGGAGGGTTAAAAAAACCCCGACACTTTTTGAAACCCTATCAACATGCACACAAATTGCACACCAAAGAACGGGTTAGTATAAATTTGAATGCATTTAATACCCAAGTGAGGAGCAAGACAGTGACTCTGAAGCAACAATCTCTCCTTTTTTGTAACTCGTTGTCCAACAAAATGTTTAAAAGAGTAATCATTTTCTGTTCATGATCTTTTACCATGCACTTTTATGGTTAGATAATTAACTTCTCTCAATTAGTGGGGGGAAAAAAAAAATCAGTGCAGGTTTTAGTGCATTAATGTAAGCACACATTAGTTTAATTTTCCATTGAACAGTTTCACACGGCTCTGTTGAAGCCCTGGGATCTCAATGGTAAAAACTTAATGTGATTTGACCCCTTTTATACAAAAAATGGGTTGATAGAAAGAAGATGTAACATCTGCAGCTTTACATATTCCTTATATTCACCAAGTTTTTAATACTAGCAGTACTGGAGGGGAAAACATTAAGAGTAAACACGTGAAAGGTATCACTCTTGTTAGTCATCAGTTAGGAACTTGATCTTGGACATAACTTTTCACTACAATACAGCACCAAAAATGACTAGGATGTATGTTTACAGTGGAAAATGGCAGCTCTCCCTTTTATAAATCAGATAGCCCTGACTTACTCTGAGATGAATTTCAGTTATGAACATTTTTGAAAGTATAACAGCAGTAAGCATCATGATGACTGACGTTGCTGTGGGAAAGCTTCCTTAGTAGACGTCAACTGCTGGGGCACCACTGGCATCAATTGAGCTGCTGACATGGTCCTCAGCTGCTCCCAGGGGACAGCCCAGGCAGGAGCAAATGTGTGCTCAGGCTTCAGCTCTCCGGTATACACCCCAAAAGCCTTGTGCCAGAGGGAACCTACCTGTTCACCCACATGTTGCACTGGTGCTCCTCCCAGAACAGAGCACCTGCTATTAGGCAGGAGCGGGTCTTTAGGACTAGGTATATTCATGCTTTTCTTCTTCTATGCTGACACTTGCTGCTTGGTTGTCTTGAATTAAACACTCAGTTTTGTGGTTTTTTGTTTGGTTTTGTTTTTTTTTTTTCTTTATCTGTGCAAATCCTTGAAAATGCTGCTTCGTACCTATTCAGAGCTGCCCTTTGGGAGCAGGTTTTTGAAACAGCTGCCCAAGATGACAGGTGAGTATCTATCTCTGTGTGGTTTAGTAGTGTAACTGTCCTTGTCTCCCACCCTGAACGTTGAGTTCATATGGTCCAGGCAGTGCTTCAGAGGAAGCTGTTAGAGAAATGCAGGGAGCAGGCTGTGGCTGCCAGATGGCTATGTATGTATCTATCTATCTCCCACTCCCTGGTGCTACCCCATCACGCAGCATCAACTGTGAGCTCCAGTGGGAAATTAATTCTCTCCCCTGCTTCTACTCAGGAAAGTTTCCACTCCACATTGTAAGTTTACAGCTATGCTTTGCCAAATAAGCCCCAAGAAGGGGAGAGACAGCTGTGCTAATGTTAAATGACTTGCTCAATGTCACGCCGCAGCCAGTAGCCCAGCCAGGAATATGACTCCAGGTCCCACACAAGCGCAGGCTGCAAGTGGCAGCAGAACCCACAGGCACTGGAAGTTGGGGAGTGCGTTTGCACAGCCTGCACCAAGGGTCAGTAATGCCATATAACAGCAAGGCATTCCTAGCAGAGGTGGAGCTGAATCAGATTTGCTCTTTTGCAGCTACATTTGCTAGTTTCAAGTTTTGCATATGCTTCTTAAAGTGAGTGCATGGAGTATTCAATGCCTTGGTTTTTTGCTGTCTAACACCACCAACAGAACGGGTCCATACAGAAGCCTACTCAGACTTAACTATTTGGAAAAGAGAAAAGATCACGTTACTCCCAGGAGAAAACAAAATGACCTCCCCATCTTTTTCTAACTTCAGGACAGCAGGTCAAGTACAAAGTATCCTGGATATAATTTAGCAAATACAGGTTGTAAATACTTACTTAACACAGTATTTTTATAATATACTGGCCCAAGCCCTTCTTTTGTATAACACCGTTGGATACTGAGGTTCTACAGAGGGACATGTCTCCCTGTCAATCCTCTACTTTCCTGTACATACTGGTCATAAGGGATGAACAGTATGCCTGAATTACTGCTAGCATGGGTGTGAAATATATTAATGCAGATCTTATAAAGGCTAGTTTTAGAGGCTTATAAAAACCTATATATTCTTTTGAACAATCAATTCTGGCAGCAAGCCCTTTAATCCAATGAAGCCTCATTATGTCTATAACAGACTTCACACAACATGCAAATTGTGTAACTCCTGCAAAGTAGTCCCTGTGTCAAGAACACAGATCTTGGGCTGAAATTATTCCCAGTGCAAAGGCACAGGATTCACAGAGTCAGACTTCTCTCTTACAACATCCATGGGCTTGGAGCTCACTGCAGAAAACAGAACATCATCTACGGATGTTAACAGGCCTTATGAAAAGCACCCTACATCAGGCTTTTTTCCTACTTGGGCAACCCAGCCAAAGCTATTCACCATACACTGTTAACGGGTGAGGAAGAGCCTCTGCTGTTGCATGCAAGATGGTGCAAGAATGATGACCTCAGAGTGAGTTTCCAACAAAAACGTCCTTAGGTGACTAGTGTCCTTCTACGTTATAGGTTCTACATCCAGGTAGAGACAAGAGTTGACCAACTTTGACTTCTTCATCAGATGTTTGACCAGAGGTAAGAGAAAAATGAAGGCTACGAGAACACGAAACTTGTGAGCTCCAAAGCCCCATGTTTCAGAGGGATATAAGGGGACATGCTGCCTCCATGAAAAACAGAGCCCTGTGTGCAGAAATGAACCTAAGCCAATGCCCTACTATCTCGCAAAACAAATCAACTGCCACAAACATGCAGAGAAGTGCTGTGCAGATTTTTTTTTTTTTAATTGAAAAATTGTAAGGATTTCTCAGCTATTGTGCTGAGAAATTTTATGATCTGTTGACCTTAGCATCAACTCCCTGCCTGGTCAATGTTAATGAAAACGGCTGAGAAGGTGTTTCCATGGGTTCAGGGACTGCTTTGCTTCAAATGCATTTTTGTTTGCTTTGCTTTTTTTGGCAGTAATGCCTAGAAGACAAAGGGCACCATGGCATCCCCAAAGCCCATTGGGACCATTTGTGCATGATGTCTGCTCTGGAGAGGTCAGAGCTAAGACCAGTGCAGCGGCCACCGCTTCTGGTCACCCCCTTAACTTCAAACACATCCAAAGCATGATGAACCCCCTTCTCTTTTGCTTTCCAGCACGTTTCTTCTTGCCGCAGCTCACAGGCCTCTCCTCTCACTGCATCAGATTCAGCTGTGCAGAGATAAAGACTTTGATTTGCTTTGCAAAAGCTAGAGCAAGAGGAAAAAAAAAAAAAAAAAAGGCACAAAAGCACCAGTTATGGAGGAATTCAGTATTTTTACCACCACCCTCTCCAGCTCCAGGCATCAGCTCCAGTCAATTCCACCAAGACAATAAAGTCATTTATCACTTGAGGACCTGAACAGGTTCGATACCTGATGTAAAGCAGATGATTGCTTCCATTGATTCAGATGAAATATCTGAGCGGAGCTGTGGCTGGCCGTGGCTGGAGCGCATGCACCATTTGTGACGGTGAATAAATAAATAAGCCATTGATTACAAAATGGAGCCTGATAAATCCTGACAGGGCAGATCTGCAGCTGTACCTCTCCTTTGACTCCTATAATTAGTGGCTTAGTACTGTGCTACTGTTAAGTGAGGACCAGCTCATCTAGAAGCAATAGCACATGTTGGTGACATTTATGCAAGCATGCATAATTACTGCACCCGGTATCACTGACAAGGTCACTCCTCATTTTGGCCAAGGTTTTCTTGGTGGAGACTGTCAGCACTGGCTGGGGATGTCTTGCCACAAGGCAGACCCTTTCAAATGCCTGGGTTTTAGCTACCTGAGAGCATGATACTATGGCAGGGAGGCAGGAGACAACTCCCCCAGCAAATGGGGGGATCAGCCCTCAAGTCAAATAACCACCAGAGATGCTGAATGAGAGATGCAGGGACTGACTGGCCTCTGGACATTCTGCAGGTGGGGAAAGGGACCGTCCCACTCTTGGTCACAGGTTTTAAGAAAAACTTCATATAAGACAGCCCTTGACAAATAGCATCCTGCAAGCCTGAAAGAGAGATCTAGACAACAACCACATACGGTGCCTTTCTCTGAAGCGACAAAGCTACAGCCTTATTGGGAACAGCAGTCTAAATGACCTATTTTTCTCTTGAAATAGTGCAAGACCTAGATGATCGCAACCAGCCCATGAGCCTCGCTGATACGCCAGAAAGGAAAGACAAGCCGAGTCAAATGATGTTCCTGTGTCTGTGCAAACACTGTGATGCACAGCCCTAGAGCTCAGCCATGACTCACAGGTCTTCAATCACAGTCCCCAGCATTGACAGCTTTGACCTCTATCTGCATGGGTGACAATCAGGAGCAAAATATTACATCTTTCTGTAACTGATATATATGCTCTTCCCAAAATGTATTTCAGTATCAAGTCAGGCTAATATATGTCCAATTATCTGTGGAATTACTTTACTATTTACCAACATACTACACTATCCAGTTAAAGGAAGGTGCCAAGTATCAGAGAAATCTAATACAACAGCTACCAATTTACATGAGACTCATTTAACTTCATAGTATTTTAACAACTTTGCACCTTCCTGATGACGATCTTCTATAGTTTCAAGGCAAAACACCAGAAAACAAATATATTGCAGAGGAGACTGGCAGAGAGAGGAGAAGAAAAAGATGGGATTTCTCTTAAATTTTTGACTCCCTCCAGCTTGACTGGAGGCAGAAATAGACACATGATTTAAAAACCCCACTAGATTTTATCATGGTAAATTCTTGCTATTTATAGAGGTGTCTTTGCCCATTTAAATTTGAATGGAAAATGAGCTTTCTTTGAAAACATAATACATAGATCTACAAAATACATTAAATAACAGAGGGTATAACAGAATAATGTCCATCAGAAAGTATTCATCTGAGTTGTTTCCCAAATGAAATAAAGCGCAACAATAAATAATGACTAATGTGTAATTCCACGTAAAGTCAGGACCAATCTTTTCTTTCATTAAACTTGGTACAGTGTGTGTGCTATGCATTTTTAATACCTTTCAATAATTTAGGAGAAATAGTGCAGACTAAGACTGACAGGAAATAGTCTAAGCTCCTAATTTTAGGAAACAGCCTATAAATGAAATTTCAGGAGGACGTAACTTCTTGATAAAAGGCAAACTCTTCCTGTCACGCCCAGAAAAAAAACGTAGCATTATATGTTATTACTCTAATTTATTGTATTTATTACTGTAATTTAGGAGAGTACGACAAAGATGATGACCAAAGAATCACAGCCTGGGACCTCATCGTCCTACATTTGCTGAACCACTGCAGAATAAACAGCAATCTAGAATTTGTGGCATTAAAGCAAAAAAATGGCTCCTCTTATAAGCATGCATCAGCTTCTGATTTTTGACAAGCAGCAAAAGCAAATGCATTTCCAATTCTTTCCATTTTCTTGCTGGCTGGTTCTGAAACATATCTCTCCCTCCTCCCCAACTGTCACTCCTGACCCTTATTTCCTGCTCACGGTATTTCTGTCCTTCCCATGAAGCTGATGTGCCTGATAGACCGGGCGTGCAGGATGCTGATTAGCGTCGTCAGCTTTAAAGTTTCTCTAACCCATTTCTCAGGTAATCTTGTACAAATGCCTATCTACAGCCAGCACATGTGGCAGAGATGCAGTAGCTCACCTCCTACTCCAGAATCACCTGCTATAAATCAGAGAAAAGTTCTTAGCCCAGATGTTGAAAGGCAGGGGCATAACAGCCTGGCTGAAACTGGAACTTGAACCCAAATCCCACCCTGTGCTTGTACTCTTCCCTGCAAGCTCATCGTGGTAAAGGGTGGTAGTGGATCCACAGAGGGAAAATAAAAGGCAAAGCATGATGCATGAGCTTACGCCGGCAAATAGCAATGCAAATGAATAACTGTACTCACACGAGCAATCTCCATAAATCCCAAATCATGTTTGTGTTCAAATACTTCCTCCCACGGCTTCAAAATGTGTGAGGAGGCTGAGAAAGAGTCATCCGCAAGTACAAGGATTCACACCACTTAAAGTCATCCTTATTAAAAACAAACAATATGTATTTACCAAAGGAGTATACAAGCAACCTTGTCTGTCTCCCTTCCTTCAGTCAACACACGGAGATATGAAGCTGTTCTGGAGCAGGCCAAGGACATGCTTTTTCAGTCAAGGGGGCTGAATCGGCTTCCATGTCTACTTGGAGGACTCATTGCAGAAAATACCTAGTTTAAATCATATTTTATAGCTTGTGTCATAATTTAATAGCCCCTTCTGGCTTTAAAATCTCTTAGTTAGGGGAACCCATCTATTGCACCACAGGTGGTAAATCCTTCTAGCAAGAGAAGAGTAAACTTGGCCTTGAAAAACAGGGCTTTTTAAAACCAATCAACCAAAGCCCTGTGTAAGCCAATGGGTGAGAAGTTTACGTCATTATGAAAGTGATCAGATGAGTTATGGTAAAATCTTAAGAGTTTGGGCATTTTGATCAGTTTGTACTAAGCTCTAAAAGACCACCTAAAATAATGTCTCTTGCTGTAAAATACCAGTGTATTTGAAAAGGAAATCATACGTAAATAGGAACATATTACAGTATGAACTCAATTAAACTGTACTAAAAGCTACAAATACCTAATTTACCACATTGTTTCAGAAATAGAACCCTAAACATGAAAAATCCAGCCATTATGCAGCATCCTAGGCTGGAAAGACCTATCAGATTCAGCAGGGGAAAAAGAAAAAGAGAAAATGCAGCTCGTTACTCTCAGTCCAAAGGGGACTAAGATATTTAAAAAGGCATAACTGCACTTAAACTCTGCTTAGGGGACTTATACAGCAACTAGATATCAATGAAGTAATGGGTTTTATGGGTTCCAACTCCACAATGTACTTAAGCAGGACGACCTGTGTGCACAAAATTAGGTATTTATCTACCTGTACTTTACATGCAAAATCAGCACCCTATATATAATTCTCCCCCAAACTGGTGTTTGCACATGACACCTCTCCTGAGAAGCGGATGTCTCTGAACAGTTGAGCCACAGCCTCACATTTCACAGCCAAGACAGCAGCTCTGAAGCCCCTGGGACATTTCCCTCAAAGACAAGCAGCACAAGGCAGGTCTCCTGCATGGAAATGGACACAAGACTTAGATATCATTGAGAAAAATGCCCCATGATCTTTAAGGACCTATGCAGTGTTGGAATGCTCAGTGCTTGGTCCTGGTTAGGTCTCAAATACAACACTTTCAATGGTGCACTGGACCATTAGTCTCAGGGCACCTTAGTAAGGTGCAAACTTGCCTTTTTTGAGTATTAGGTAGCACCTGTGTTATTCACAATTATTTCATTAGTCAATTAATCTGCAAAGTCTGAGGCAGCTTCAGCACGAGGTGGTATCATCGAGCGCACAGGAGGAGGGCTCTGCGGCACTGGGATGCCAAAAGCAATGCTGCTGGTGTTTCCACCTCAATGGGCACGTCTTGGTTAGAAGAGTCCTAAGGACAATGGCTGCTGCAACCCTATGCTGCTGTGTAGCTCTTCAAAGCACTTCTATCTTGATAATGTTTTCTCTGCCTGATTGCTCCTGTCCTTAAAAAAAAAAAAAAGGAAAAAAAAAAAGACCAGAGAAAACTTCTGGACTTAGGGGAAGAAGCCACAGTGTTTCCCCTTTAACAGCAAACCAAGGATAGGAAATTCAGTAAAGCAAAAGAACATTTTTTTCTTTCTGCTATATAGCACAGACACAAATGCATATACGTTGTATATACCTTTCCACCAAGTTTCAAATATGGAACACACTTCTGTTTTCCCTCTGCACACGCAATACACCTCTACCAGATCTTGCTCTAATATTCTGAATTTCTCAGCAGTTTCAAACCTTATTTTTTTTCTTTTTAAAGATCTACTTAGCAGAAAGATGTTTTCCTCTTTTTTACTGCCAAATCTTTTTACCTCGTTACTGGTTTCAGATGCAAAGTGTGCAACACCCAGGGAACCAGTGACAGATTTAAGGGCTAGCCCCTGATGCCCATGCAGTGTTTCAGACTAGCACTTTGGGACCAATATAACTAACTTGGAGGTTCACAGTTTTCCAAATGAATACAGAATAATGGCTTCTCCTTTTTCATCCGGACCCAGCAGCAGAAGGCATGCAACTTCTGGGGAAAGGCAATATAAGTGCTCCCAATCAGTAATAGCAGAGCTTTCTAAACAGATTTTCTATAAAGCCATGCACAGCATAGAGCTAAATAAATCCTTTTTTTAGCCCTCACGTGAAGCAACCTGCATAACTTAAAACGCAGCTTTATTATCTAATAAAACCTTCTATCGCACTGAATTGCCCTGTGCATTCATGCACACAGAGATAAAATGTGTGTGTATGCACATGGGCGCGCACACACGCAGCCCTATCGCATATCCTTGTGTTTTGCCATCTGGCATTGTTCTAGGGATTAATAAAAACAAAGTTAGGTTTAAAATACCACATACGCACCCAGGGAAGGAGAATTCTTACAGAAGGTTTCAACAACCTACGTGGAGGTGCTATGAGAAAGACAAGGTGAGTGAGCCAAGACTGTGAGCTCACGTTAGGAACAGAAAACGCACGTTTATCAAATCAGTGGACACGAAAAGTTACAACTATATGCGTTTTATGTAGCATAAATAAGTTGCAAACAAGTATGACTGATGAAAGCTTGTTTGAGTCCAGAGGAATTGAAATATGACAAATGCTAATGCGACAGAGAAATGTCAAAATAGATGAGGAATTACACATGCCAGCAGCTGAACAAAAACTAGCTGAGATTAAGTCAGAGACAAAGATGAAATGCCAGATTGCCTAAAGCTAATTATATGGACAATTAATGGAATGCCTGCAACTCGTTTTGATTATTAAGAGCACAGTCTATTGGAGAAAGGACAAAGCTATTTGCAAGAGTCCACACTGATTTCCTCAAAAAGGTTGCTGACAATAAAGTGGAAGAATTTCTTACCCTGGAGATTGCTAAACCAGCTGCTAAACTATGGTGCAGCCATGTCACCTGGTACCAAAATCATACCAATCCCTTCCTTGGGCTGTCACTAGTGTCAAAATTCAATGCGTATCTCATTTCCCAAGCTGATAATTTAACAGGGATGCTAGATAAGGAAAAATATTTGTGTGTCTCCAATGCTACAAAGCGAGACACACGAGTCAGTATTTCTATACTTTGACCTGCCAGAAATTAAATTGAACTTCCTCCCGCTCTTCCTTAATGTTATCATGCACCAGTTTCCAGGAAATTCCTACATTCTTCTATATTTGTACACTCAAGAGCTAAATCTGGTTCCCAGATAAATTCTTTACATGATGACACTTCTTAAACTGGCCACAGACCAGCCAGATGCAAATACCTACTTAGTTAATGTGAGGAAATATAAAGATGTTTAATAAAAATATTTCACTTACTAAAAAGAAAAAAGAGAACAGAAAAAAGAAGACAGGAAAAAAAAAAAAAAAAGAAAAAAACAGAAAACCCACCAAAAAAACAGAATACTCACCAAAGAACAGAAAAAAGGGAAGAGAGAAAAGAGAGAGAAAGAGAGAGAAAGAGAGAGAAAGAGAGAGAAAGAGAGATAAAGAGAGAGAAAGAGAGAGAAAGAGAGAAAGAAAGAGAGAAAGAAAGAGAGAAAAGAGGAAAGAGAGAGGAAAGAGAGAGGAAAGAGAGAGGAAAGAGAAAAAAAAACAATAGAAGAAGAAAAAAGAAAAAGTATAAAAAGGAAAACTATAAAAAGGAAAAAAGGAAAAAGAAAACAAAAAAAGAAAAAAGGCTAATCCCAGATACATAGAGGATACCTATGGAGACTTATCTGAGCCTTTTTCTACATTACTGGTACAAGACTATGTTAGAATCTGGAAGGAGAAATAGCCAGCAGGTTTCCTTTCTCAGCACACATTCATGACAGTAAAAAGCACGGGGGCCATGTTCTTCTGAAGGCACAGTACTACGTTTTAGCTTCCCCCTCAGTGAGATCCTGGGAAATACGTATGCATTCACCACTGCCACTGAGCATCATCCATCAGCCGCAAGCCACTTTGCCCAAGACAGCAGAGAGTGGAAATAGACGTGACCCAAGCTTGGCGTTTCCGAAGGGTTTCCCTGCAGACAGTCCCTTCAAATATCAGATGTGAATTAGAGCACCTAGCTCCACTGAGCAAAAGCCAGTAGTGCAAGCCCCCCAGCCCAATCTCTGCTAGACCTGGGAGGGCGAGCAGCATGGTCACAGCAAGCTCTGCTCGCCAGCCGGCTCAGACCCACCAGGAGAATTCCTGGGGCTGGATTTATTCATTTGGGTTCTGGCATGAACTGATGTAGTTATGCTGCCTTCAGCACTTAGCTAACACCTTTGCACTGCACGTATATTAATTTTGGAGATTTTTAAATCATTTAACAGCTCAAGATGTAGGAATTTCCAGAGATGCCTTGATCCTCAAATGAGGATGTCTTTCAGTGTAGGGATCAAAAAGCCAGGCTGTTCCTGCTTTGTGTTTAAATTCAGCGTTGTTGCCTTAAAAAGCGAGAGCCTACAAGACAGCACTCGCTATAGAACGGATTGCAATCTGCTGCCCTTCTTGGGACAGATCATTTGCCAGGTTAACATCAGTTTAACACACCGTGTGGAGATTAAAACTGGTTTTACAAACACAGTTCTTGAACAGGAACTAGATTTTGGCCGAGGGGAAGGCAGCCAGCTTTGCAGCAGGGAAACAGCTTCAAACAGTGTACGAGAAGGGAGCTTGTGCCTTCAAAACATATTTTATCCATCCTTGGATGACAGAGATAAGTAAATGAATTGGGGAATCTTACTTCCTGTTAGATTCTCTGCACAAGAAGGGCTGGAAAAGGGACTGATATTCAGGGGTTTAGAGCTGACATACCACCTCAGCAAAAACCTGTTTGGTGAGCAAACAGCTGTGCTGACTGGTTGGTGAAATGGCACTGGGCACCAGGGCCTGGAGTAAAGCGGTTTTAGTAAAACGCTAGTGAGTTTTACAAACACGAAGAACATGTTGCATGTTATCTGAGAGCAACAGCCTTTGCCCCTGCTCCCTGTAAAACCCTGACTCCCAAAGGCAGCAGTCACAGCTGTTCAGAGAGGGACCACAAGCAGGGTAGATGTCCACATCCTTGTCCTTTCGTCTCATACTTTTGCTGGAACTCAGGCCGTGCTTGATTACCAGCTCTTCAGGTAGGGCTACAAGCAGAAAATATTTTGGATCCACAGGCTTAAAAAGTATTTTTTTCACCAACAGGAAAAGGTACCCTAAATGCTTTTGGTAATTTGTTAAATATTAGGACACTTTTCAAAATATTTAATCTTGGTAACAGTTAAGGGTTTTTCAGGCCCTTAGGGAAAAAAACATTAATATTTCATCTTTCAGATACGCCAAATATCTCATTTTTTGCCATTTCAACAGACTTTCGGCTTCTGAGATGGCAATTAACATCTTGGTCAGAGACATAAGCATGAGCAAAAACTCTTAGCATATCAGGTCATACTGGTATTCAAAAAATGTGCTTATTCTGTTTGTCAAAACAAAGAAATCAGCTGTTTCCCAGGGGGGAGTTGAAAGACACACTGATTTTCAAAACACAAATATGATGGAGGCTGGTGCAAAACAAGAGATACACAATGAAGCCACAGCGCTCTGTCCTGCAGGGTAAAGTCAAGGCAAGGAAGTGGAGAACAAAGTACACTGCTGTGTTTTAAGGGGGGGGGGAAGCTGATAGGTCTAGCTTGGCTGCTGGAATAACATTTTCTGATCTTTGCTCACAAAAGATGATTTAAGGATCTGAAAGATTCCCCCCCCCCCCCCAAAAAAAAAAAAACCCACAACAACCCAGCATGTCAGAATAATGCACGCTTCTGTTGACCCCATGGGAGGCATGGGAATTGTGCCAATCCATCATGCTGATGCCACTGTCCACCCAGTATCTACCATGTCTGTGCTTTTAAAAGGTTAAAAAAACCTGTTTGGTTTTGTGAAAGGGTATTATCTCCTTTATCTCAGTCTTAAAAATAGTGGGAAATTTATACAATCTGTATCCATACTTGGAGAGGCAATGCAGGGGGAAGCATCATTGCTGGACTCCAAATTTCTTTACAGGCTTCACAAAACCCAAGGCATTATGAAACGCAAGTGAGCACAAGCTGAGCGTTGCCCCTATGCTTTGATTCTCCTCGTACCAAACAGAGGTTAAAAGACTACTGAAAGATGTATTGTAGGCTTCCACGCTACAATACATTCATCTCAAGCACCGACGTGAAAGATCTTGCAAGACTGAGGCTTTGGTAAAGCAACAATTCTATATTTAAATGATGATTTGTTTGGACAAGGTTTTCAGGAGGAATCCTGCATGGCAGCTGTTCCCAGCGAGCTCAGCACGAGCCAGAGCCCTCACTTTATCCTGTCTTTTCAAAGCCTTAAAAAAATGGCAGCTCTCTCCCATTGACTACTCTCTTCACATCTCAGGACAGTTTTTTTTCCATTACAAAGAATAACTTTTTATTCTCCTAAATCTCATAGATCTTAACCAGAGGAAGAGACAATACACAAGGGGAGAGTCTTCCTTTTCCAAAAATTCTGCCAGAGTGGACTTCAGAAAACAAGAACATTTTTAGACAATTTAAACTTCCAAATGAGGGGGAAACGAGAGAGGTTAAAAAAAACCAGATGCACGCACATACTTGATTTAAATGATGAAATTCTACTCATGAAAATAAATACGGTATATACACAAGAGGTGGCCCAAATGATAGCCCTGTTGTCCCATTAATCATATTTATTTCAAAAGTCTAATAATGTTATCTTTGGTCCCAGCTTCAGCAGCCTATAATTTAACACAAGCACCTTTTTTCGGCATGCGAATCAGGTACTAACTGCTGTCTCTTTCAACCTCTTTTGTGCTTCTAAATTAGAAAACTCAAATGTCGTTTTACTTCAGATATGAAACACAGTCAAGGTCACTGTAAAATAAAAGAGCAATTAATTCTGCAAGAAAACTGTTGTACAGGAGTGAAATACGGTACTTGAAAGTGGCTAAAAACTAAAACTACTCCTACAAGTGACAGGCCTTGCTCAAGCTAAAATGACAGAACACAGCTCCAGAGGTTCTTGTAAAAAAAAAAAAAAAAAAAAAAAAAAAGAAGAAGAAAAGAAGTAATGGAAGATATTCCCCCCACCCACTAATTTGTTCGTTGGGCTTTTATTGCTGCAAGGTAAGAAGGCTTACTGTTTTGATAACTCGGATACTGGAAAGCTATCTCTGCCCCCCCACCATCTTTCCCTCCCCAAAATGAGCCCTAAACAGCTAATAAACATTAGCACAGACCTTCTCATTTTGGTTCCTTTATCACTCAAATGACAGAAATTTTATGAATTCTCTGAATAAAATTCAGGATGGAGTTGCCCTAGCTGAAAAGACAAAGAGAAAACTAACATTAAAGGTTTGGAGTTGATAAGTATTTTAAAATACAAAATTATCTTGGTTCTGACCCTTCTCTAAAATCAGCCAAGATTTTGTAACTCAGTAAAATTAAATGCGTTATCAACACACAACTGACTGTGCAACGCAGCAAAGATAAATTATCTCATTAGTACCATAGAAATCAGATGAGGCGTGCATAGTAAGTGACATATTAAATGCAATTATAAAACCCTACTGAAGTGATGTTAGTGACCTGACACATGACAAAGAAACCCAACGAGGCAATGCAGAATCCAGGCTGGAAGATGTGCTGATATTATTTCTATGCAGTGATACAAAAATACTACTTAGCCACCAGTACGAATCCCCAAATCGAAAGCATTGGGAAAAAATGAAGAAATTATTAACATGCAAAAAAGACGGTATCTTCAAGAGAAGTAGAGCTCCTCACTAACGCAGTGATCTGCAATTGCTAGGGTGGGGCGAGGAGATTAGGGGAGCTACCTTCACACATCACCCACCTCCATCCCCGCACACGCCCCATGCCGATCAGTTGCCAGACATAGGCATGTTCCCGCTCTTCACATCTGCAGTGATAATGTTTCAAAATTAACTATCATAAAAATAAAGAACGACAGAACCACATGGCTCCGAGACCATGAGGAGCACCCCCACTCATCTCCTGTCAGCAGTACTGGTGACCTAGAGCCCTCCTGACCAGCATTTATTCAACTCTTCTCGAACCCCACCTGGCACTGGAGACCCCAGGACCGCTGCAAGAAGACTCTCTGGTGCTTCTCTCCCTTCTCTGCTGCACAGGTGTTTTTTTTTTTTAAATCTAACCTACATTTTCCTTGCTGCAACTTACTCCTCTTTATCCAGCTCACAGAAGACAGACCACAGGCACCACCTCTCTCCAGCAGGCTCTTAGACCTTCCAGAGTTGCACAGCCTAGCCAAGAGACTCAAGGACAGCTTACGTTATTTCAACTTGCTGTCCTACATCCTATTTTCTAAATTCCTTGTCGTTCTTGTTGTTAGTCTTTGCCCTTCCTTATATTTTTCTGGAAGGGTTGTGCCCCAAAGCAGACACACAAATACTCCAGCTGAGTCCTTACTCATGCCAGCTACCTCAAAAGGACTAATTCATGCGTTGCACGCACAACACAGTTCACACCCAGCAAGTCATCTTCTTGGAAAAGTACATCATTGTTGACTTGCATCTAGTCTGTGACACTTTATAACTTTCAAAATACAGAAGACACACCCCTTAGGTGTCATCCCCTGCTTGGGCAGCTTAAACGCCACCCTTCTCACTTGCCCCGTGGAACTGCACCTTGCATGACAGCACAGTGCACAGCGAAAATTGAGCACTGATAGCTGCTGACGGACTGTGGTAGGGCCACCTCACTCACAGGGACAGCTCTGAAGGAGTGCTTAGCTCCGCCTTTAACCATCAGCTTCTCGCTCCGTCCTTGGCGGCCACAGCAAGCACAGCTGGGAGACAAATGAGCAGCCCGGCCCCCAAACCTGACCCCCAGTTGCTGATTTGAAACAACCCAGCAAATGCTCACAACAAAGCAACCACTCCCCAGCAAACAGCCTAGCATCTCCCCAGGAACCACAAAATGAGAGACCTACGTGATTTGGCCTCTGCTTGAGGCAGAAGCTCTGCAGAGGAGTTAGGAATGGCTCTTGCTAAAACACAACCTTGATGGCTTCTGACTTGCATGATGGCTTCTGACTTTTACAGTAACTTTAGAAAGCAAACCACTCTTCAGGCCACAGTGCTGAAGGAGTGTCCCTCTGGTCTGAGCCTGTAGCAAAATAGTTCTGTTTTACCTCCTACCTGAAACAGCATTGCTGAATGGGACTTGAATAACGTGAAATATCAGAATCTTCAAAAACTCTTGCTTGGTTTGATAAAATCAGGTCAAATCAACATACAGCTGGACTTGATACAAACACACACAGTTTTCATACTTTTGGGGAATGTTTTGCTATGGATTGAGAGCCTCATTTTCATAGGGAAGAAGACAAGAGGCTCCCACACCTGCAGTAGGCACTAGTTGAAATGAGATGGGGCATTGGTACAGAGCCCCCTGTCACCTTTCTCCACTTGCCAACCCCGTCAAGTAAAAGACAGGGGAAAAGGTGTGAAGAAACCTGTGTATTTCTACCTCACATTGCTAACAAAGGAGAAACACACACACTTTTTTACATGCCATTGTCAGAGGATCCAGGGATTTGGTTCATTTCTTGAAATGAATCAGCCTGAAATTATTTTCCTTCCTCTTACTGCAACTTTCAGCTGCCATCAGCGCCCTTGTGAGCGGCACTGGTAGGTGTCAGATGTGGAAACAACCATGCCAGAGAGACAGCAGCCATTTTCTGAGCATGTTGTTTCATTCCGCAATAAAGTTATGCTGTTCACAGAATTACTCTTTAACCATCACTTTACTCAGCAAGACAGGCCAATACAATTTCTGTTCTTTTTCTTTCTCTGCACAGTTCATTTTTGTTCCTCCTGGACGTTAGGAAACAAATTACAAATCGACTGGTTTGAATCCTCAACACACAGAGGGCTAATACTGTTTAACTGCAGGTATGTAGCTGGGATGTGGGTCTCCATTTTAATACATTCACTTTAACTGTAAAATTAATATTTATTGACACTTGTAAACAAAAATAACCAATAGAGATAACTGCATTTTCATGTAAGTGTATATCAACATGCAAAAATGAGATACAGTAAAAAGATCTGATCATGTTTAGTTCTCTTTGTGGGCAGTGTCTAAATCCTTGGGTTTTAACTTTGAAAGGTTAAAAAATTTAATTGGATTAATTTGGTGGTCTACTTACATTATCCAGTAGGGATATTTTGAGCCATTACAGAATGTTTCTTGCGTCGCCCAAGATACAAGCCAATGAAATCGAGACGAGGATTTGTTATTAGCCGGAACCAATTATTTCTGCTGGGAGAAAAGATTGATTTGTGATAAGAATTAGAATGAAATAACAGGGATAAGAATTTGAGAAATTTTGGCCTTAGAGTAAGTTAATATTTTCCTTGGAAAAGTTTAAATACAGCTTTTATTTTACACTCTTTTATATGGGTAACTAATATAAAAAGAAAAACGCAATTTTCAATGCCTGGGGTGTTTGTCCTTTCCTGCTGAACAGAAAACACCAATAAATTAATTCTCCCCGTTCTGCATGTCACACATTTAATCCTTCCAGCCTGAGTATCAGCTACCAGAGATACTTTAGGTTAGAACTACTCACAGCCTACTCATTGATGGAAAGGGAAAACTGCCAAAAAATATTAGTAAAGAAGTCTTGAAACAGCAGGGGTCGAACTCATCTGTTTGTGTGTCCACAAGAACACCAAACACCCCTTCCTCAGAGTTTACGTGGAGTCTCGCATCTCATGGACCCTGCTGGAAGCGAGCTCTTGCAGAAGTGCTGCCTTGCTGATACTTCTGCCCATCTGCTCCCAGGCTCTTCCATAACCTTACGGCTGCCACCTTTAATTGCCCAAGGGAAGCGGTCAGCCAGAGGCAGACATTAAAACTGCATCAACTCTTCTACCCCAAAGAACATCCCTTACTGGCTTCTACTTTTCCCTGCTGTTCCATGTAGCAAGAACATCATCTTTTCTTAAAGAATAATGTCTAGGTGCTGGTAAAGTGACACTTAGAGCTTTTTTAGCAAAGACTGCTGACTTCTCAGGTTCACAACCCTCCTGCACCATGTGATTCCTTCATGCAAAGGCAGCAAATGATCTTCAGTTTCACAAGTAGCACAGATCCAGGCCTTGAACACAAAGACGATTTCAGTTACTTCCCCCGAGACCTCCTCAGACTGAGCACACTTAACGTTTCCTCAGCTCAATCACCCATACATTTCTGACGACATTTTAGCTTTTTATTTCCTTTCAGTCTGCAAGACATTTGTTTGATCTTAACTCTTTCCCTTCTTGCTTGCCCCCTCTTACCTTCTCCGTGCTCTTGGGAATGGCTCCACTGCAGAGGCTTCTCTACCAAGGATGGGGACGAAACCCCACACTACCTTGCCCTCTGCTCAATCGGGGGACAGATAACAGAATTTATGGGCGGTCATAGGATTGGGTCAAGCCCTCACCACTGCAACTCCTAATACATGCCTTCTGATTGTGTGCTAAGATAACAGAAGATGAGAACTAGGTGCAAAGGGGCACTTCATCCCCAACTGCATTTCAGCTTTGGAGACTGATGGCAGAATGGGATACTGTTTGCAATATTCCTGTTGGATTTAAGATAGCAACTTTATTGTAATTTTAAACATCTTTTAATTAACAAATTCTTTTGCAAGACGCTGTCAGTGGTGGTTTCCATGGATGCTGCTATCGGATATTGCAGAGCACAAAGCAGGGCTGCAGCAGCAGGGGGAGGGGAAGGCCACACAGCGTGCTGACGGGGAGAGGGACCACCACTGCCCGCCAGGACTGGGGCCGAAGGGGCAGAGTTAAGGCTGCTTTCACAGCCCTCTCCCCTTGGCAGGGATCACTTCCCAGGAAGGCATCAGGAGAGGCGCTGGATGAAAATGTGCCTCCTCATCCACCTGCTGGTGGTCCCACTGGCTCCTCCCGTAGCCTCACTAGTATGAGATCAGGTCTGTACCTCCCACAGGGAGGGCAGCCAGTTCAGCCCTGCTCTACACCTGGGGAATGTCCGTGTAGCTCTTTCATACCAGAATGGGTACAGACTTTAATTTGTTCATCTCCAATGTTCAATCAAACAATCTACAGTAGGTTGACTTTCTGATGGGAAATAAAGGCGATTCTTTAATTAGATTTAAGAACTGCAACACTTGAAGTTAAATCATGCTTAGAAAGATGAAAATTGAAAAATGATAACTAATGGGATTTACAGATGATTTCCTTTAAAAGCAAAAAATTATTATTACACACATGTACCCCAAGGACCTTTGCATAGCTGTTAAAAATATTCCTCTTAACAGCAGACAATGAGAATATATCCACTTATATGGAAAGATGAACAACAAAGCTTCTGCTAAGACATTTTTTAATGAAAGTAAAGATTCCCAATTATAGACTAGAGCCTGCAGTCCCTTTCACTCCTCTTCCATTTCAGATTCTGTATTTCTTTTGCAATTGAAAATGATGTCACGGCTAGGTAACGTGGGGCCCACATGCCTGGGCTCTGACCTAAGCAACACTGATGAAGCCAGCTGTAAACGGGGACATTGAATCCTAGCTCAGCAGCATGTAAGTAAAGTGGAAACACATTTTCAAAAATCTGTCCTATTACAAAGTAGGACTTCAATCCAAATGTAATACTGTTTAAAAAACGTAGGACCTTAACACATATTACAAAAAAGCCAGGTAGCATACTTTCAGCCAACCTTCGTATTGTTGTGGATTTCTTCAACAATGCTAAAAATTCCCATAAATTATTGCTTGTGGCTTAATATTACACCAAAAGGGGTAATGATCATTTCAGGATTTCCCCCTGTAAATCCAAGCTTACTCTTTTGCAACATATTCATCTCTTCTGACACATCCCAAGGTCAACTGAAAAATCCATACCAACTTCTACAGGAGCAGACACAGACTCCAAATCTGCTTCATGAAAAAGATGTTTCCTTAATTAGTGCATAAAAAAAAAATTGAACCTGTGAAGACATTCTGGCTGTAATACAAACACTGCCCAGCACACAAGGCTTTTTGTGCTCGTGTGGTTTTGCTTGCTCAGGTAAGGTAAACCCTGGAAGATCCCGTGCGTTTCCCACCTTTGGTTTGTGGAAGTCCACTGCCACTGCAGAACTACGTAGTCAAACAAAGGTATCAAGCACCAGCATCTATACCAATGCCAGAACTTGCAAACATACCTCTCTGTGCACACCTTGCTTAACTTCAGGGCTTGTCCTTTTGCAAGCGTCACATAGAAACTGCTGTGAATGGGATTAAATCAGGTAGGAATCCTTCACTAAAGCACTTCACCGCCTGTCAGTAATTTAAGCAGTATTTTTGTACATCTGAACAAATGACTGTCTTACTGGGGTGCCAAAAGTGTTCTGAAGGCAAGTATTTTAAGTTTTCATTCAAATGCTCGTTGACAACATTTACTGTGAATTTTGTGGTCTTGCTTGCTCACTAAAGGAATTAGCAACAAATCCAAAAAGACGGAATTCTGTTCTGAATCTACAGACCAAAATGAAAATGAACAGCACATTTGATGCCATAAATATAGCATGGTATGATATAATAAATATACCGGGACAAGACAGAAGGAAGACAAATAGCTATTGCTTTTCACACAGATTAAGAAATGTCCTACAGAACTGGTAAAGATAAAAAGTATGATGACAACTTTGCATCTTTTACCTAGCAAGGTACAATTCTTGCAATTCTTGTACTTTGCTAGAAACCAAAAGTCACCAGTGCACATCAGCTGTTTGATAGCCCATCGTATGCAGCAGGATGATTACTGCTCTTGCAGGGAATGGGTGCCTCTGCCCCTAAAACTGCTGGCAACCTTGGCAGACAAGCCAAAGACTGCTTGTTTTGTGATGAAATCCTTATCCCTTCAGTCTCTTTACAGCATGACAGAAGAAGCTGGCATGGCTTCTCTCTCCCCTCAGCCAAAGAAGATACCAAAATCCTGCCACTACTCTTTGGCAGGCACCTTCTTCCAGTGCTACATTTATTTCCAAGTAGCAGCTAAAAGTTTGACATTGCAGCACCAGAACTAACGCAGCCAGGGTCTGCCAGGGTCAGCTCGATGTTCCTGGGTAGAATAAAAACCTTCTGCTCAGGAGCCACAAAACTCTGTCACAGCTTTCCTTTTACACATGTGAGTGTTGCTGAACCATTAAGAAAAGGTCTCGCTTGACTAGGTATGGCAGTATTTGAGGGCTCTGGAGGAGAGATTATTTGGAAGTTAGAATACATAAAATAATTAGAGGTAGCATTGTGATGCACAATGTGATTTACAAACTGATTTCATGCCAATGCCACTTCAGCCCCAGGAAGAATGCCTTTGTGGCTATCTGACTCTGAGAAAAGCTTGTCTATTTACTCTTTCATAAACCCAATAATCTGCTGTATTGCAGGGACTCTCTTGGGGTGCATCGTCTCAATTCATAGACTCTGATAGGAATGCTCTATCAGTATTTTAATGTTTATCCCAAATTATTAACGTTTTCAAGTCATGAACAGTGTTTAAAAGCTTTCTTTCTTTTTCTGGCAGCCTGCAGTACAAAAATGTTAACTCAGGAGTTTATTCTACAATGGATTATAAATGACATTTAGTGACATGATGGATACATCCTGGCTTTACAGTATGAAGATGATCTCAGAGTACAAGCCTTATTCCTTGTTTCACTAATATGCTGCACACAGATCAGTGTTGTCAGCAGTCTGTCTTCAGTATTTTGATTAATAATGTTAATGTGGTTTCCTAAATTGAGTTATTGCTCACATTTCTGAGCATATTTAGGCTAATAGTGTTTTTTCAATTTAAACATTTATGAAAGCGTTAGTTTGTGACCAAGGTTTAGTTTCATAGGCTGTGTTGTTTCAAAATGAAGGCAAGATTATGCGGATCAAAAATTACAATTTGCCTTATTTTGGTTTTAACTGAGGGAATATTTTCTAGAGATTATTTTAAATCTTGCCCTACTCTCCAGTTCACATGTCTGTAGTGAGATTTTTCTTAGAACATACAAATAAGAAGGCATTGCACTCTCCTGTTGACATGAGGTCAGAGAAGGTATAGATTACCAACCAAGAACTGGTCTAATTTTGGGAATTTTTTGCAATATGCTTCAAATGAAACACTTCTAGACTAATGACATCTAATGACCCATCAGCGTGCCTTGTAGCTAAGGTGTTTTCATTCATCACCTGAGGTGTGGGATATGCAGACAGATGCAGCAGTAACTTGAAGCCTCCATGAACAAATAGGGTTAAAGGCACGATTCAAGCCAGGCTTCACAGGAATTCATTATGGAGACTAACATAAGAAAACACTGTACATGTGTTTGAGATAGACCTATCTCACGTTAACCATCAAAAAACCCTAAGAAGACCATGTTGGTAGTATCTATGCACCCCATTAAGCAAAGATCTGATTTCTTTCAAATCCAAGACCTGACTCCTTACATCAGACAGCAGCCTCCACATGGCCACGGTGAGGGCAATATTGCTTTTTATGATAATTGCAGAAATTGCTCTCCAGCTTCAGGCATCCAAAGGGCATGATTCACAGCATCAGCAGGAAATGACTGGGCTGTGCAGCAGGAGGAAGGGTGACGCAAAACCTCAGAGTAAGAGGACTGAGGGCCATGGGGATGACTCGACCATGAGGTTCTGGCACATCAAAGACAAGCCATGCTTATATACATACGGTCAGGAAAAGGAAGTTCCACCCTTCCCCAACCAACACCTAAAATTGTCAATTATCTCAGTTGTCTCACTGAGAAAAAAGGAAAAATGTATTTTTGAGCTGATTTTAATTAATAGTTTTGGAAATCTATACTTTTATGGTTTTGTAGTCCTTAAGCACAGAACAACTTTTCTGGAGGGCTGCAGACCCAGGATGAACCATGTGTGAAAAACCTGACATTCTTCCTCAAACAGGAACAAAAAAAAAAAAAAAAAAAAATTTAGAAATTGTATGGAACACAGTCCTACTTTTTTCTACCACTGAGCAGCAACCACTCAAATCACTAAAGAAAACAATCTGCAATTTTCCTCTAGATGAAGAGCATAGTGTTTTTTGATAAATACGCACCTAACTGTGACTTTCTGTGAGCACAATTAATATCTCTAAAGCAGCTAACAAAAGAAAACCTTTGTAAGAATATAAAGCTGAAAAAAGGGATCTAAAGCTGAGCAAGCAGAGAGAGGAACAAAACGTAAAAGCAGCTCCAACGCTTAAGGCAACCTACATGCACACCATCTATAGATGAGTCTCTTGCTACGAAATGCATTTATATGGATCATTATCTTCACACGATACCTATGCATTCCAGAAGCATTCAAGTGACCACATTATGCACGGCTCAGCAAACCACTTATGCACGTGGGTGGCTTTAAAGAATCCTGAAATTATGTCAACAAGATGGGGAAATGGGGCTTCCCGTCTAGGGAGAGAAAGAATAGCAGAGAGCCCATAGAGAGGGCTGGGCCTATCCCATCCATTGTGTTGGACGTAAAAAGCAAGATTTGCAGATGAAGTTAAAAATATCATTTTGACTCAATAGAGGACAGATGTGGAAAACATCAACGCTGTCCGTCTGTGAAAGATTTCATAACCTACTCCACTGTGCAGCTCAGTTTATATAGGGAGAAGCTGGAAGAAGGCAGCAAGAAGCAAACAATAAAAGACTTTTGCGTAGGTGTGGGAAGGGAGAGATGGCTGTACAAGCAAATTGTTTTGAAAAATTGGCTGGTGATGGGTTAGGGCTAAAACAGGAATTTCTGTGTGAGCTCTGCAGAGCAGCAAAGCTTGGGAGCCACAGCAGATCCCTGAAGAAAAAAATACAGATGGACTTTACTAGAAGTTGCCCAGTTGTACTCCCGTGCAGCTCCTTGATGTTTAACATGAGCAGCACTGTGTGCCCAACTGTCCCAAGAGCCAGCTGGACCACCTCGCCGCTGCCACCCCTCGCCACCGACTCACAGCCTTGGAGAACAGGGCTACCACAGCAGCCTGGGGTCCTCTCTGAAGTGGTGCCAGGTACCCCGAGACAGCCCGCTGAAGGACCCAGGCACCGTGCCATGGTCAGGCAGGGGGCACTTTGCCACTTTAGCAAATTAGGAAATCTTGGAATTAAGCTCAAAAAGCACTCCCAACTCCTATGTTACCAATCTCTGTCTCTCCAGTATTTTTAAACTCTATTTAATGGAAACCCTTTAAATGGGTTCCTCAAGCCCACGCCTGCATGGCACACGTCCGGGGATGGGGACCGGCTTCACGCTGTCACAGGGAACTGGTTCCTGCTCCCCGCTGATAAGGAAACACACTATACATTAATCTCCTTTTACAATAACATATAAAACCCTAATTACAACCTCATGCCTCCACAACAAACGCATCACACATTTAATTCATGCACAAATGTCAGCCCTCAACAATTTTTTTCATGTGGCTGAGTTTGTAATTAAGGGTTTGCTTTATTCAGCAAGTGAAATATTAGGGTAGGACCGCAAAGCCCAGCTTGCCTGCTATTTCCTACAGGATTTTCTCGGATATAAGCAAAACCAGGACAACTGACCAGATACGTTCAGGAGATCATCTGCATGGTCAGAGGTTTTACAGACCTACAGCAGGAACAGAAAACCTTTTGTGAGCCCTGATCAATGGAAATAACCAGAGAAGCACTTCATTTGAACACCTAACAGATGTTCCAGTTCCTGTGACCATGAATCTACATGCTTCTCCCTCTCTTCATGTTATGTTAAAGACAGACCTATATTTCTTCTTTTTACTTAAAAAACCCCAAAGAAACAATTAAGCAGGATCCTTGGTGGCAGTGCTTGGAACAGATTTTTCAACTGGATAGCAGACGTACAGTACAGGGTTTACACTTGTTAGTCACTCAGCCAACAGCAGTCTTTCATTATCCAAACACAGGCCAGTCCTGAAAACAGGAACTCAAAAAACGTCCTCAAGATTCACAAGAGCCGCCTTCTGGGTTGGTGGTCACTACTAAGTGCTCTTATTTCTCAGACAACCCCACACATGGACTTTGCTGTTATCTAATGATATTTGCTAGGAACACACAGAAAAAAGCTGCACGCAAAATCCTTGAAAATTGAAGTTCAAGTGATGAACATACCATGTCTGCCTAACAGCATACAACTAAACTAAAGGCTAATGATCCAATACAATGTTAAACCATGTTAAAAACTTCTATTTTTGGTTCTTCTTGTATTGAACTACATTTCCCTTGACTTCAGGATAGCAAACAGATTTCCAGGCATTAGCAGGTAACAACAATCCTTCCAGCTGTAATGATTTCCAAGCTTTACAGCAATCAGCTTTTATCAAGCTGAAAGGAAAGCTAGATTCACCAAAATACAGGTAATCTGAGCCTCTAATAAACGTTTATAATGTAGCCTCACAATTTTGTGGTAGAAACTGTAGAGCCTTACATTAGAACATGAAATAAATCCACTGATTAGGCAAGAAAAACATTTCAAATAAAGTAGGACACATAGAATAGGCGATTTGCTCCTTTTCACCTGAGCATAACCATTAAACAATTTTTAAATTACAAAGTTATCATAGTAAATGGTCTTCTGGAAGATCACACGACAACAATAAATAGACTCCGCATCACACGTAAGTAGTCTAAACGTGACTATTACTCTTTGATAATTAGCCACAGAGCTACAACATATTAGATGAATGCAGGTAGTGTCACTGGATAGGCATGCAACAAGACATACTGCCCTGGTTAATCACCTGCGATTTCATCCTGTCATATCCAAAGCACTAAGGATAAGGAAGCTTTGGAATGTTTATAGAGAAAAACACTACCATCAGCAGTGGCAGTGAAGCAGGCAACGTTCAATGCATGAATTTAAGACCACAAAAGCCATAAAGTACAAAAAAAACACCCCATTTTCAAAGACAAGTAATTGGATTAAACCAAATCTGTAGTAAATATCCCTTTTATAGTTTTACATCATGTAATCATGAAAGGAACAATCTCTGATTTTTAGGAGTGAGACTTACGAGCTTAATTTCAACAAGCCTATTAGAAAGGAAATACAGCAGGAATATATAGGAAAAATAATTTGTGTGTGTGTGTGTGTTCTTTTTGTGTAATATATATCAAGAAAATGTGTAAGTTCTGGATATGAAGTAAGTTATCACACCTACAGTCGGGTACACTGGAAGCAGCTGGATATCTGTTGTATTGCAGTTCAGGTTCTATACAGACAGCTGCACTCCTCCAAGTTACGTAGAAGATACTGGAACAATGATTGAAAGATGGGAAGCAAAAGCAAAGCACAGGCCAATTTAATTAGGTTCCTACCCAGGCTTATGACATATATTACAGCAGAATTTATCAGCCAAACTGACCAAGGCTCCATTGTCCAGGGAACAGACTGAGAAAGTACAAGCCTGTATCTCAAGGGCCTTCAAAGCCAAGACTTAGCAGGTGAAGAGAACAGAATAATAAAACGGCGGATGTGGTTATTTCTAGTCAGTCAGAAGAGACAATGACAGTGCTCCATCTGCTTAGCTACAATCTGTGTTGCACTTCCTACACAACAAATAAACCAGAAATTCTGCCTTGAATCTTTTGGGAAGTGGTACCCCAATCATGGTGATCTACCAAGATGAGAAGTTAGTTAAACCATCTCTTTCATAATTAGAATTATTCTGCATCTATTGTCTTCTGATTATGATTATAAATGTAAGTGAAAATCATTAAAAGAGAACGAGTTTCATCAAAACTACACAATTTTCCCTCAATAAAAAGATTGCCTACAGTCACCAGCTCTTGATTCGGGGACGCTTTTAGACATTGCCTTCATAGACTGCTGGGAATGAAGCTGCCAGGACATAAGCTCACAGAATAGCACTGGCCTATACTACTAAATCTAACAGAACCTTCAAGATCTAAAGCGGCACTTAGCAAATGCTTGCATAGCACTTTGCAAAAAAGATCACTATCTACAGCTGGTAGCCTGGGAATCAGAGAATTACATGGGACCAAGGATATAGACAATGGCAAGAAGTGCCCCTCTCTAGCTGCCAAGTACTTGAAACTCATCCTTTGAAAGCTACACCAGAATTGAAAACATGTAGTCCACTGCTGAGGAGAAAAAAGGAAAGAATGCTGCACTGTTGATGCTCTTTTATTGTAGCCCTTGCTTATTTTTCTTCTTTGTTGCCTTGGTAGACATTACTGATATCTAATCAAGAACTATTTCTCAAAAAATCTTTTAATTCCAAATAAGTTAACAGAAATCCATGGGTTTCTGTTGACAGAAATGCCATTGCTGCATATTGTCCGCACAGGAATCCCACCGAGGAGCAGCAAGTCTGACCATCCACACCCCTGCAACCACAGAGGAGGGACACGTCACGCTTGCCAGAAATACATTGGTCTATGAGCATTATGCCACAGTGACAATTGAAAAAGCCATGATCAACATTCTCCCTAAAATAAGGCAATTCAGAAATGTCACTTCCGTTGTCACAGTTGATGTCACTGAAGTGTCACTTGGAGTTAACTTGTAGTATTTAATAGGCTCTTGGATTTGACTTTTGATACAAAATTCTGTATATTCCTACATGTTTTATGAATTTAAAATGGTTCAAAGTTCAACTCCAAGAGAGCAAGGAGCTTGTAAGATGTTGAGAAAAACCCCTCTGCTGTTCAAGCAGAAAATGATGTATCACCTTGCCAGCCATGGTGGGCTTGTAGCATGGCTTTTGGCAGTGACTCAACACAAATTCATGACTTGAGCCCCCTCTCACCACGCACTGAGCACTTCTAGACCCTCCACTGGGGCCATAGTTTCATGAAGGATCAGGCTCTATTGTTTGATTTTGGAGGTAGCAAAGGGTCAGGAACAGAGCGATGCAGATGCATGGAGATGCTCAGGCCCAGAGATACCTCCTTCCCTTAAGAAGTACCCCAGCTCCTGGTTCGGCCATGCAGCCAGGACCACCCAGTTACATGTTGTGGTCCCTGTTCATCTAGTGCTGGAGATGAGGTTTGCGTGAAAACCTGCATGCTGCTGCTCCGGAGTCAGAAGAGGTACTCCAGTACTCCCACTCATCTGCTGCAGAAGCAAAACTGGGCAGAAATTTTTCTGTGACATGTATTTTCTCTTTTCTTCAGTACGGAGGCTAATGAAGAGTTTCATGTACACATAATTGTCATGCACAGTATTTTAATCTCCCTATGCGGTGTTCATGGTCTAAACACACAAAGAAGATCTGTTGATTCTCACAGAAATTAAGTGCTGGGGCATAAAATGAGCAGGAAGGAGGGACAGCAATGTTCTTTCCTGAAGGAAGAAAACCCTACCTTTAGGATAACAGGTGCCCTTGAGGGAAGGTCAGAGCAAAGCAGCTACAGTGTCAGGAAAGTGATTTTGCCTTTCAATACAACACAATTTAGTAAATGCAGACATGCAAGGCCAGTTGTTAAAAAGTCCTATTTTCTTAACTCCTTCAACACCAAAAGGCAGGGCTTCCCCTCCCATTACAGCAGAGACCTTGAAAGTGATGGAGACATGGGGCTCTAGCAAAGCATCGTCCCCAGGCCCTTCCCACGCACAGCCCCGCGCTCACCTCTCCCACAGCGGCAAAGGCTGTGCCCCACAGCCAGTGGGGGGGGTCCCTGTCTCCCCCTCCTTCAGGTCAGCCCGCTTACAACATGCCAATCACTCTCATATCTCTTATGAGCAATAAACAGGCATGATCTGCAGAGGGGCAAATTCACCCTTTCAGCAAAGAAAAACCCCCACTACATTGGCAGGTTTTATTTTATTTTAAAGGGGGGTGTAGGTGTGTGTGTGTTTGGAGTATTTGCTGCAGTCCTCAGGGGGACAAATGAATGGGTTGTCCATGGATAAAATGGAAAAGGGCGTACGATACAGACATTTATCATGCGCACATTTATAAGCTACATGTGGTTTATAGCATAATTAATCAGTAGTTGTCTCCTATTCTGTACACAAACGCAGCCTCCTGTCTTTCCAGGCACATTCGATAAATAACTGATTTATATCCTTCTGCGATCCAAATAATCTCCTCCCTGATGGAAAATTCTGGGAGACGTAATTCAAATTCCTGCACAAGAAAACTCAAAAAGGGTACTGGCAGCACTGTCCCTGTGTATCCTTGGTATCTGCATGTTGAATCCCTGTAGTCTCTCTCTGGGGTGCATTCACAGCCACTCTGCAACATGTACAAAGCCACACAGAAATATATGTACAACTAGATCTATCTGACTTAAAACAAAAGAGAAAAATGGGTGAAGTTACATCCTCAGAGAATCACTACTGCTCTTCAGCTCTTGCCACCAATGCTAGATCTTTTTGTACCTGGTCCTGACTTGAGAGTGAGAAGCCAGATTCACAATCCAGAGAAGAATGAGCCCTTCTTTTGAGGTCAGTCAATCAGAAATCAGGAGACACAGAAACATACATTTATAGAAAGTAAATGCAATACAGTAGAAAAATCGTCAAATTTATGTAAATAATCTCACTTGTGTCATATATGGAAAAAAGTATTCAGCTCAGTGTAGGTCCCCTCTTTGTAATTATAACTTGCCACATTTTCACAATTTCTTACTCTATATTTACTATTCTGTTTTGCTGCTGTACAGTTTCCTCTATTGCAATCAGCGTGGGTGTCTGGAGTGTGAGCTGTTAGATTTCTGCTCCTCCCCTCACATCAACATGCTGGAGGTTACCATAAGCAGCTACAGTAACAGGATCCTGGTTAGAGGTTTGCAAGATCTCACACAAAAACATGAGAGTCACTAGAAGGAAGAATTTTTTCCCCTTAACAGAAAGGTCAAGGAACACATACATACGATTTAATGGAAATAATTTTTTTAAAATTGGGCAAATTATTTCTGGGTTTGTAAACCTTATGTAAGCAAGACACGATGTAATGAAGAATCCGCTGAAAAACCATTCTCTAAAATTAATTTAGAGGGGAACTCAATGGACTTGGAAAAAGCAAAGAGTACGCGTGATGCAAAAGTGCTACACCTAGCTAAAGAAAAAAAATATTCCTCACATTTTGGACATATCATTTTCCCTCAACATGTAAATAAAAAGGAAAAGGGAGGTAATTTAAGAAGAAAAAGATCTATGTATTTATATATATTTTTATATACTGCTCTAAGTCAACACATAATTGATCCCACTTTGCAGACAGTCACTTAAAAAAGGTTCACGTTTCAAAAAATTAAGACTGCTCAGGCAAAATTACAATGATATATTTTCAGAAGAGTCCAAATTACAGCTTGTCATATAAAGAAGCCCCATATTACCTTCTACTTTGTTCCCTTCTCATGGATGCCTCACAAAGCATTTCCATTTTACACAGGGGCGCACCCAAAGTTCAGATAATAAGGAATCTTGCAGTTGTTATTCTTTAATTAGAAGGCATTAAACATAGATAGCAACACAGGATAAAAATCTGGTGTTCTTAAAGGAGCATTAAGGAGTAGCAATGCCTGCAGCTTACGGATTTTTGTGTGTATTTTATCTGCAAAATACCAGAACACAAGTATTCCTCAAAGAGCCTATGTGAATTTTGTCAATGGATCATCTCTAATCCCTCCAACATTTCATCTCTCTTTCAGCAACTAATGAGTTAAAGATGATAAATACCATTAACAAAGGAAAGAGGATCTTTCCTTTGTTTCCCAAAGAATGCGGAAGCCCGACTTCTAGCAATGTATTTTTATATTCAGCGAAGTTCCCGAAGTGAACAATTTTGCTTCTAGCTTTTTTTATTGTTTTATCTTTAAAAAAAAATATTTTGATCATCTAGACGACATTGATAGTATAAAGCTCATTAAAATTACCGTTTCCTGTTACTGATTCTATCTGTGTATTTCCCCCTTACAGGAAAATAAGGGGAAAATGTACCCTGAAATGTACACCAACATCTCAAAATCCACACAGTCTGCCTTCATTTCACAGAGAAACTCTTACCAGGGCAAAGAAGAATTATATATAAATCTCAACGATGATCAGTCATTAAATATTAAACCACCAAATATTACACATCTGAACTGCATTTCAGATATAAAATTTGTCACTGATGAGCCAAAAGGGGCCCAAATAAGCAACTGCTGCCACAAACAACAACAAAAAATGGTTTCAGGCTTGTTGGTTTTGTTTTAACATGCAATAGGTAAACTCAAAACAAACAGTTCAGTGCTAGTTTCTCGTTATGCTAGTTAATGTTTAGGTCTGCAAGTAAATCTGAAGGGATTATTTTACAGAGCCAGGAGAAAAGGCATCATTAAGCACTAGCAGCAGTCATAGTTTCATGCACTGATTTCATAAGTGCTGAATGATACAAATACTGTATAAATACAGAACAGAATTTACCAGACTATAAGTTTGCTAAATATCAATAAAAACACTGATTCGAGTATCTAATTAAAAGTACACACAGTATTTTATTGTTCTTCTGAACCTGTGAGTTATGAGCCTTATTGACCTCTTCTGTAATGAGGGGGCAAATGTTCTGTTTTATTCAGCAAACAAAATTGCCAGAAGTAATAGACAACAAGTTTTCCCCAAGAAAAATGACTATTTTAAAAGTTATTTGCAAATGTACTTATTTTAAAGTCACACAATTATTTAATTTAGATGTTGTGTAAAATCTGTGCATTTAAGTCTAACAGATATTAGTATTACACTGGAATTCTATCAGAAGGATAAAAGGAACAAACAATATATTAAAAAAGACCGCTGTCTGCAAGTATATCCTGGATCTAAGAAGAGGGAAAAATAGCAATTTTATATAAAAGAAGTGCTTTTAAGTCTTTTTTTTCCCTCCAAGTTTTATATACAGGTTGTTTTTTTTTTATTATTTAATTTCTGTCTTTTGGATTTTGACACTATTAGAGAAAGAAAACATTTGAGGAACAAATGTTATAAATACTTATGCTTCTAAAATAAGCCAGGTAGCCAAGTCATGAACACGTCCATTCACACTCCAATTTGATACAGGTCTGGCAGCGATGGCACAGTACCATTTCAAGTGAAGCACCTGGTATGTCAGTGCACATTCACAAGGACAGGCAAGCAAATACACAGAGTCTCAGTATACAGAAGGAAGAAACAGTAAGGGTTTTTAAGCATGTGATGTCAGAAGCAAATTTTATTTTTAAGTTTTCATTGAATTTAGAGAAGAGTAAGGTCCATCCACCCTGTTCTGAAGGCTGCCTGAGAAAATCCCATAGACTGGCTTACGCAGCACTTCAAAAAAAAACCCCTGCTCATGCCTCTGTTGTTTCCTTCTACCTGACGTATCTTTATCTTTTTGAAAAGACAGATGCAACCTGATTCTCAGCTGAGGGTATTACTACAGGATATACAGCAGGAATTATGCTTCCCTATATAATACAGTATTCCTCGCAGTGAGAGACTAATGATCATTTGCATACATAGTAATGGAAGAATAAAAGAGGTGGAGAACTAACTGTTCTGCCTGTTCCTTTCCAAGAGTTACATTACCCTTTTGCATGTTTCTAAACTTTTAACTGCAATATGCACCTGGTGGAAGCAGCTGAAAAGGGTCTAGACCCAATACCTGGATTTCCACCCTCCCCCATCTGTGACAAGCTAGCAAAAGTGCATACCTCTACATTTAAAGGCGTACAGCAAGACGCTATTGCAATACAAGTGCACACAAGGACAGATGCTCCCATCTCGTAATTTGACTGAAGGCAACAGCCCTAAACCTGTACAGATGCAAATACAGCTGATACAGTACTGATTATAAAGACTCTTTGCCATACGCTACGACCACTAATATTTTATCAGGACTTTTGCAGAGCAACCTGCAATTTGAGAAATGGCATAAAAAATGAAATATTTTAAGTCCTTCTGGTAAACCCCACCCTCTCAGAGTTAAACGCAGACAGCTATAGAAAGAACATGCAGCACTCTACGTATTCAGAGGCAGCACCGTGAATATGCTCAATTAAAACTGAGAATTGTAATCTTGAAAAAGGGGATAAGGCAACTACATTTCCCACCGGGGGCTAGCTATCACCTCAAGCGATACACTACATGCTCTTGCAAGCTGAAACATTTCTTCCTTCCCATGCAAAAAAAAAAAACATTAAAATATCTGCAGTTGCGAGGAGGAGGAAACACTTACCTTGATTTCTTTTGCAAAAACAAACAAAAAGAGAAAAAAAATAATCGACAAGAGCCTGGCTCCACCACCTTGAGCAGAAAACCCATCTGAGGAGGCAGCGGCGAGAGCCGGCAGGCAGCGCCGAGGCAGGGGCCACTCTGCTTGTGCCCCTTTCTCCGGCAGCAGGCATGACAATGCGCGAACTCCCCCTCCACATCACAGCAGGCAACTGTAGCCAGGAGACAGAGGTGCTTAAATTAGAAAACCGCTGCCAGAGGAAATAAACGGGAACCACAGCGACCCCCTCGACCCCAGCAGCTATCAAATCCGGGAAGATATAGTGCACATCTGTTTTACGAGGCCCCCAGGGAGCTCCAACTCCAGCTACTTACCCTGTCTGCATTATTAATAGATGTTAATGGCGCCATTATATCGAAAAGAAGCCTCTTCCTCTTTAGAATATGGAAATTCCAAGGTGGTGTTTTTTTGGTTTTGTGTTGTGGTTTTTTTTTGGTTTTTTTTTTGGTTTTTTTTTGTTTTTTTTTAAATAAGGCAAAAGCCCTACACACCGTGAGGCAGCAAAGCTTCTTGGTCCTGTTAACTGCAGAACTGCATTCCCCCCCCCCCCCCCCCCCCCCCCCCCCCCCCCCC
>NW_020799095.1:8020275-8035847 GCF_003259725.1 Athene cunicularia | reverse complement strand
CCCCCCCCCCCCTCCACCCTGCCTTCCCCAGCCATCCTCAATATACCGATTTGGTAGACAAAAATCAATTCAAGGCAGTAAACAACTGCAATAAAGCAAACGGGCAGACAAAGACTTCCTGCCATAAGGCAATTCCTGAATACACAATTTTCTTTTTAATAAGGTTCTAAAATATTTCAGCTAGAGCATATACATATAGATTTTTAATGCAACTGATGCAGTGTAAAGAAAATAAACCCACACCGTTCAGATGTTTCTTGCCTAAATACCTTGTTTTATTTCTTCAGCAGAAGTTATCTGTCACCTCAAAAAGTATTATTTAGACTGACTCGATGACAAAGTATCCCCTGTCAAGCCTTTGATTTAGTTGATGAATAAAGGAATGTGATCCTAAAGTATCCCTAGGCTGTGTTTTTGTTAATGCATGGATTTCCTCTGGGTCCATTCATCCTCAAGGTAGGTGTACTGCAGTCATGCACCAAAGTGTCAAAAGACCTTCCACAAAAGATATTGACCTATTTTAATCTGATCCATGTATAAATGCAATGGAGCTACCACTGGGAATAAAGTGAACCAAAGATGTATTTTTAACCCCTTTATAGCACCATATGCAGGAGGAACAAATTTGTATCAGTAACAAACGTGTCTTCAAAGACTGTACGAGAACGTAGTTTGCTTTAACTGGATCTCTTCCACTGATGGTAAGAGTCATGTGAAATGCTACCGCTTACTCAAAGAACCAGGCATATCTTCTCTGCAGTTTAGTATTGCTATCAGATAATTTTGACCAGCTTTAAAAAAAAATTAAAAAAAAAAAAAAAAATCAAGAAATGCCAAAACGGTAGGCTTCATCTAGTCAGCTTTCCCTCCGCTATACAAGATACATATTTTAACTCAAACATAAAAACACCGCAACATCTCAAACTACAAAGAAAAAAGCTATCCTTAAGGATGGCAATACCCCAGCATTAATTGCGTGATGAAATTTTTGCATACGGAGGGGGTGGGGTGGGGAGAGCGAACGTGTCAAGAATCACCTTCTCGCGCTGCAGATGCATGCTGCAGCTGTTTGCAGGCTTTCGACAAATGAATGAAAAGTGCCGCTAATTCTTCCAAGACAAATGTAACCGATTGGCTTTGTTGCTTGCTTGCCTCTGCGGCTTTTGAGACCACGCAAGTATGCTGCAGACGCGAAATCACAGGGTCTGGCTGTATTAACTGAATTACAGACAGCGCTGATGTGATCATCTTCATCTCTCTCTCGCGCTCTCTAATTATTTATCCAGATCAAGCCTGACTGCTGGAAAATTAGCTCTCTACAGGAGGTAACCGAGCTGAAAGGTTCTTTTTACCAAGAAATGATGGGCTGGCCTCTAGCAGTACATACGCCAGCGTGCAGTTGTAAGGAAATGTCACAAAATGTAAATTTGCAAGTAGATTTCTCTTCCTCCCAGAAAAAGAAATAAGACATTTTTAGAAGTTATGAAAATATACCTATATTTATACACACAAAATAAGCAACTGTCTAAATTCCTGACCCTCAACTTAAAAGAATTTACTCAAAATGGGAAGAGAGGAGACGTATATGTCATATTCTCTTTTCGTTCCTTTATACGTTCATTCCCACTTCCTTTTCTACAAACACGTCCATAGTATTTCACTTACGCAAGGTTTTCACTTCTTGCCAGCAACTGCAATGAAACCAAGTTTTAGTTCCGATGCTTAGGGGAAAAAAAAAAAAAAGATACCAACACTTTAGTCACTTAATCAAACCAACTTACAGCATAATGAATAAAGCACAAGAGGATAGTAGGTTTTTTAAGATCAAGATACTGCTTTAGCCTGTAGCAATCTAAACCCAACTGTGAATGCATATTTATTTTCAATTTAATTAAAAAAAAAAAAGTTATTAAACCTGCCAGACAAACAAGGGTAGTTTAAAAGGAATAGCTTTGAAATTATTTTCCAATTAGCAAGACAGTCATTATGAGTTGATCTGCCGTATTGCATGCGTATATGGTTGTACTAATTTTTAATACGCTTTAATGCATGCTTTGGTCCAATCCTAGTCTCATGTAGGCCCGTATAAACTTTAGTGCAAGAGAGGTTTAACTTACCATTTGAAGCATTAAACACACAAAATATTGATATTAAAACAATGCAGCTATATGAAGCACAGATACACTGAATTTGATACTGATGAGCTTTGGAACTTAACTGTTTGAAAAGAAAAAAAAGCGCAGCAGATTCTAAACTGAATCCTTTTGCTTGCTGCATTTGCAGCAGTTTCAGTATGTCAGGCCTTCCCCGATCTCCTAATTGTATTGAGTGTTATGCATGCCAGGGATGGGTGAGAATAGTTGTCAACCCACCTGACTGCAGAACAAAGAGCGTTTTTTCTTCCAGCATTTGTTACTGATGCTTGAGCCACACCCTGTCATCCTTACAGAACATGCTCGCTCTCTCATTTTCCTTTTTCCCACTCACACGGATAGCCTTTCCCAATAATAAAAGCCATTCTCTAGAATTACTAACTTGGGTTTCACCTTTTATTGAATTCCCTGCAGGTTTATTTTTGTGGGAGGGAGAGGGGCTGCGGGCACAGCTGTGTTCCCCACCGCATGCAGAGTCCCCAGGCTGGGACACCTCGGCGCCCCACAGCCCAGCTCCCCTTGGGATGCTGCTGGCAGATGAGTGGTCACCCTGGTCACCAGAGAGGGCAGAGCCTCTGGGGGATGTTTTAGACTGTGTTGATCAATCATGGGATAAGAGGGCAGAGAAGAGGAAAAGAAAGATAGACAAATGCAAAAAACAAGAGGGGAAGCCCCACTCCTGGCTTCTCTTCCCACCAGCCCCAGGTACTTGCCTGTGGGGTCAAAACCCTCCAGGCACCATTAACCCCGAACACCGATTTGCCAAACCACGAGCTCCCCATCTTGCCCCCTCAAAACCTCCGACAGCTCAGAGTTTGAAAGGTTAAACTCCTCTCAGTCTGGGCGAGAGCCCGGAAAGGTTTCTCCCGCTGCTCTGCAAAGGCCCTTCTGACTTTCTTTTCTCGCCTACACTCCCGTTAGCACTGCAGATCACACACAGAGCCTGGCCCCTCCAGAAACAACTACAAGAACAAAAGCCCTCGTAGGTTAGCTACACAACACCCAGAAGCATACTGTGCTTTTTGCAGATCCGTATAAATGAGGCATATTCCTGACTAGATCTATTTATAACATAAGCAAGCAACATAAAGCAAGATGCAGACAATGCGAGAACTGGTACCTGCAAAGCAACCCACATCCCTTTTTCTTCCTGTCAGAAGCATCTCCTACATCACCTCAATCTTCTATTCCCAAAAGTCTGGAGGCAATCAAACACCACAGCTTCTCACACTGCCCTTACCAACTTTTTCATGAGGTTGTAGCAACAATTCTGCTGCATTTCTGGTAGCTCTGTAGCAGCAGATAAGCCATAGGCATCCTGATAGCGAACAAGGCAGCCCTTTCCCTCTGCATTTCCTGAGGCTTCGAAGTTGCACCTTCTGACCTAATGAAAGTAGCAGGAATTGTGTTTTTCCCCAAGTTTCAGGACAGGTGGAATTAAGGAATGGCTTGATTTAGCCTGGATTATTTTTGCAACCAGGACTAGAGGGTTTACTCAGTCCTCTTTGCTGTTTCCCCAACAGAGCACATGCATCCAACGTGCTTTCCAATCCTAGTCTAACAGGGCAAAACAGTTTAAGAACCAGCAATGCCACAGCCTTTTACAGCTTTTTTTTTTCAGCTGTTCCTTGGTATTTGATGGGTTATCATCCACCAGCCACACATCACTGAAGGGAAGCCATGGTGCTCTCAGACTATTGGGATATTCTGTGTCGAACAGCACAGAGCAACTGTTCACACTTTAACCTTCAAGATGCAGAAAAATAAAACCGCTTTAACTTTTGATCACAGGATTCTTGATTAACCAGCAAAACCAGTTTTAAAAAAAAAATATATATCCCAGGACACATTAGACTACCAACTGCTGAATGTTCTTGTTACTATTTTGAAATGGGGTGTGGGTGGAGATACCTACTGAGGCTTTCTGTCGCTATTGCCATTGCTACTCATCGGGTATGTGTTTGCAGGCTCTTAAGGAGCCTGAACTTGCATCTGTGCTTCTTCTGGGACACATCGAAGATGTGACTTCTTGCACCATCTGTTATTCACAGCACCACTGCACGGGGATGCCAGCCTGTGACAGCACCCTGATTTGCTGCAGGCACAGCAGCAGCCCGGGAAGAACAACAAGGTGAGCCATGAGGGGAAGTCATTGAGACTGGGATAGCAACCGAGAAACACGTGGGCAGCAGATTATGTGACGATGATGTGACTAGGCAGGAGCTGACAGTCAATAGGAAAAACCCCAAACACACTTTCCATGAGGCAGCAGCTTAGTGGCTTTTAAGGCACCTTGGTGGTGAAGGCAGAGCAGTACAGGAGGAGGGACTCACACCCCAGCTCCGCAGGCTTGCTCCACTGCAAGTCATCACATGTTTTAGCCAAGCCTTGCAAGGATTTCATGCACAATGGACACACGTGGCAAAGTCAGCAGCTGCTCTCCTGCAATGGCTGGTAGTGACCAGAGGTCCTGCATGTATCACTGGGGCAGTGCAGGAATCAGATAACAGCAGAGGCTTTTCTGATGCACTTGCCTGTGCAACACGCCGTATCCTGCTAGATGCCCCTTTGCCCCCTCAGCTCTGATGGGTTTGATGAATTTGTGTAGAGCCTCCAACATGTTTTCCTAACGCTGTTGGATATTCTTTTAAGCTGATCAACCCTGCTCGAGATTTACACAAATGGGCTTTATACAGTCACTTTAATGTTGCTGAAAACATATGCAAAGGAAAACCAGGTTTACTCTCCAGAGTACTGACATTGCATGAACAGATAGCAAGCCCTAAATAATTTTTAAAAAGGCAGTACAGGGTACCACAGCTCTTAGTATAAACACATACATGAGTACTCAAAACCTTTCTAAGAGATATCAATGACGAGCCTGTGCAGTTTACTCACTATGAGGTGACTCTTTCAGCGTAGTAGTTGTACCTGCTGAAACCAAAAGCAGAAAACCAGCAGACTTTAATGGGAGAAGAATCGAGCTAGCAAGTACCAGGACTTGTTAGTTTTTAGACTGCAAATGTGCTGTAAATCCCATTACCATTCAACCTCTGCACCCCTCAAACAGACTGTTGTCCAGCTGGACACCAGCTTCCTGATGCAGGAATGCTGAGAAGCACGCTCCCGGTCCCCTGCGTCTGGTGCACTGGCAAGCCCCAGCGAGCCCCCTGCATCCCTGCAGGTAAATCACCAGGTCCCTTTTCTGACATACACTGCATCTTCTCTCCCAGAAAACTCTACTTGCCTCCCATCAGCTTTCCCTGGAAGGAAATCTTAAACCTGCTAACCTTTCTCAATACAATACCTCCTGCCTTTTTTTTTTTTAAATAATCCCTATCTCTAATTGTGCTCAGGCACACTTATTTACACCACTTGTCATTCTTTATCCAAATTTCAACTCTGTGCAAGTGTAAAGTTATTGCTATCAGTCTTCTGGGGTCTTTCCCTCCCTCTCAAACTCATTTTCTTCCTTTGAAATAATTTTCCTACTTAAAAAAGCCTGCCAACCCTGAAAGCTGCTTCTTGACCGTACCCAAATCTCCTGTCACTTTGTCAGGAGCGCTGGACTGTCTTTTACAGTCAGAGACAGTGATGATAAATGACAGCCTCCATAATCCAGCAAGTGATGCTGTCCGGGGGCGAAAGACACAGGCAGATGTGGAGCCTTCCCGCTGAGCACACTGCAGAGGGAAGAGGGCACATCACTCACAGCAGTAAATCCCATCCACACTCTAGTTGCTCGGCTTCAAGCAGTGTCAAAGCTCCCAAAGCTCCAGGCTACAGAGCACACAGCACTTCCCAGTCTTCTCTGGCCAGAAGACAACGCTTTCACTTAAAATGCAGAAGAAGGATAAAAAGCCCCTTCCTTTCCCCAAAAGAAGGGTGCATGCAACCCTGTACACTCCTCATTTCAGCAGGGCTGATATTGATGGCCATATGGATAATGCATTCAAATGCTCTGGGGATCAACCCCTTTTATCCAGGAAAGCTGTTCCCTTTTTTTGAAGGAGCCCATGGTGAACACGGTGGAGATTCAAACAGGAGTGGAGATTCAAACTACGCTTCCCACCTCACTCCCTACAAAGGGGGTTATGAAGCAGGATTGCCAGCACACTGCACTTCTTCCCAAAGGATCACAAACATCTTTACGAACATTAGACCTCACAGCACGCTCGCAAGAAGTCGATAAAACGCCATTTCCACCACCTCACCCAATCCTTCGCCAGAAAAGCAATGCTGGAGGGAAGCTTATCTATGTGTCCAAGGTCAGGCTTGGCATCTGTGACAGATTGAGCTGTCTTAAGTCCCTGCACATCCAGCTTCAAGCCTAGAATTAGTCACCAGGAAGTGCCTCTAACTTTTGTAGAGGAAGCTTTGAAGGAAGGGGTTTATTTATTTGGTTGGGTTTGGCGGGATTTTTTTGGGGGGGAGAGTTGGGTTTGTTTTGGTTTGTTTTTCAGCCTAGCTAGAGAACCACTGGAATATGTGATGAGGTTGTACTTCTGGAATCATCTGCAACACCATCCTTCCCTTTGGGAGCAAGGTTTGACGTGCCAGTGCCAGCTCCAAGCTCCTCAGGCTGTACCCATCCTCAATGGCTCTCAGGACCAGTAACATAACAGGACTGGGGTCAGGGGAAAGCAGGGTAGAACTCACACTAGAAGCGCCTGGGTTTTGTCCAGTTTTTTGTCTGGTCCTTCCTTGTCTCACTTGGACCTGGTGATGAGTCAGCAGCAGAGATTTAAGATACAGCCACCAGCATCTTCACCAACCACAGCATGCCAAGAGTGTCTCCACGGGTTTCTAGTAAACACACAAGTCTTCAAGGGTGACTTGCAACCAGAGCTAGTTCTGAAGCTCTAGTACCTGCTCTGGCACCACAAGGTTGCCGATTGCCTCCGAGCAGCTGTGCAAGATGTGCAGCGTGAGTGACTAACTACTAGACAGAGATTTTTGTCTCTTTTTCTTTTGATTTAAACCACAACAAGGCTAGAGTAACCCCGTTTTGTCAAGTTACCTAACTGAATTGTAAAGCAGGTGGTAAGAGGCCCTTATGGTGCCTTTTGCAGACCCTTCTCTCAGGGGGACACAGTGCAAGGGGAAGGGGACACACAGCCGCTATGGGGCATGCCTCAGCTCAGCTGCAGTCAGTAGCACAGTTCCTCCTGGCTGCAGTGACGGCAGTGCTTTTTGTCTCAACCTAGCAAATATTTGTTTTAAGAGGTCTTGATGAGCCAAAGCAGCTCAGGATGAAAGTCCATAGCATGCCAGCAAGCTGAGTCGCTTATGCTCAGGCCTCTTCAAGGATGCAAGAATTGCACGGTGAATCGCATAGCAAAAGGTTCTCTCTCACCTTGGCTAATGGGACCACAAATGAGCACCAATGAAAGATTTGGGGCAGAGCTCATGCTGCTGTAAGCACATCCAAGACAACTGAAGGCAGCCATTTTCCTGCAATATGCTCCAAAACTGCCTGTGGCATCATTACTTCGATAGTTAACCAAAATAATAATTTACAACTTTTCTTCCAGTTGCAGTCTAAATCTAGAGTAGATCTGTCTTCAGAAGCATTCTAATTTAAGCTTGCATTTTAGAAAATCCTTAAAATAATCTATTTCTTATTTGTCAGTCTCCATGACAAACACTGGTTTTCACCAGAACAAAGAGCAGCCAAAAACTCAGACATACCTATCCATCACCGGGGGGGAGGGGGGCGGGTGGTCCACAGGGGGAAGGTGTGACCCATCAGGACACCAAGGAACTGGGGTCCAGCTTTGCATCTTTCTGCACCTAAAAGTCTGTATCATCCTCTAAGACTTGCACCCCTTCGTATGCTATCCTTTAGTAGGGAAGACAGAAAAGTTAAATCTATTCAGCAGGAAAAGCAGTCTTTCCCAATAAGAAAAAAACCCACCTTTTTTCCTCATCTCCACCTTCCTTGTTCATGTTTTTTCCTCTTACACTTTAAGAAAAATTAAATTCCAAATTTACACAAAAATTAACAGTATATTGCTGAATTATCAAGGACCCCATTCACTACAGAGGATGAACAGCATAAGTCCACAAGAGCAACTGCTGCTTTCCATCAGCTAAAGAGGTCACTATTTATTTTATCTTGAAATTAGTATCTTTGCTCTTTAAGTATAAAAATATTAAAATGAAATCAGGCCCTTCAGATGAAATAGAACAACAAAATCCAAGTCTCTTGGCTTGTTAGAAAGGCCAACCTTCTTCCAAAACACCCCTAATTTTAATTGATTTATATGCAAGACAAGCAGTTAAAAAGAAAAAAGAACAGACTCTCAGCTATTTTTCCACACAGTAAGACCCGCTGGGCAAACAAAACCGTATTCATTATTTACCTTGGGGCAGGACCCAGAGTCCTTAACCAGGTTAAGGGCCTTATTGTGTTAATCTTTACATTAGTCCAATGTAACATGCACCATATTTAAACAAAATAATGTCAATCCCTCCTTAGTAAGGGGGCTGGGAACGACACAACACCAACCCCCTCCTCCCTACACACACATTGCGGTATAATCTGCCACCTTCTATAAACGCTGCCATTTGTCTTTTCTTTAGATGCATTGCAGGAATATTTCCATATAAGCCCTATTATAATAAAAATGACAGTGTGACAAACAGCTTTGCAAATAAGTCTGCTGCTCCAACAAAGCACAGACTCAACATACTGATTTGCAGAAATACCCCGTATAATTCACAAGTGCTACTAGTTGATTTGAAAACCAGTAAATTTAGGTGGTCGCTTTATCTTCGCCATCACGATACTTCCTAACACAGAGCTGAAGAAGTAGAGCATGTGCTCCACTCCTGCAACCGTTCCCCCAATCCCTTCCTTCTCCTCCCCTCCAATTTACACTGATTACAGGTTTCAAAGTCTTCGAGATTCATTTTTAAATTCTATTTAAAATGCTGATTTTTGCTTGTTTCCTTTTCATCTAGATCAATACTGCACAGATGGTAAATATGTACCATTTACCATTTATACTTTTTCATCTTAGCACTGAATATCCTACAGTAAGCTTAAGAAAAATCAGTTCCTGGATAGCACTTGCGTTCCCCTTCTTTAGCCTACTCCCTATTTTATCTATAATACAATACATAAGCCTGAGTGTGTTCTATTAACACAGGCACCCATTACAACGTTCAGATATTAAGTGCAGCAGGAAGGAACTGCATCTCAAAACGTTCTCTGCTCATTTTAAAGTTTGTCTAATTTTATGACGGTACTTCAGCGTATACACTATTCTTTGCAAAACAGTGCCCCAGTGTTAAGACATCACCACATCATTTTTCTATTCAGTCTTCACAGAGAGAAGCCACCATTTTCTTTTCAATACATGCAAATTAAATTGTTTGTCTCTACAGAAAGTGTAAACCACAGAGAATTCTGCATTTCAGTGGTGATACTGTCACCTAGCATTAAAAACAAGTATTAATTTGTAAATGAACCTCCTCAATCGCGTTCAAAGGAAGTAATTAAGCATTTAATGGACTAACAAACCAGCACAAATATTAGTTTTATTACTTCCAAGGTACCTCACAACCATATAAAATTCCCCTCACACTGATGATCTTCTGCATCAGAACAATGAGACTCTTGTACAACACAATTTTCAATAGATTCAGGCTTACTGGAGTCTTGCAAAAGCCATACAATTTATACAGTTTCAAATTTAGAAAAACATAAATAGCTGCTTACACATATCAGGGATTATAAAACTCGATTTTACATTCTAGAGCCTTAAAAAAAAACCAACAGCATCTTGCAAGTATCCTGCTTACGAAACGCTACAAAGTCTTTAATAATCATGCAGTATTTTCAGCATTTAAAAAAGCTCAAATTCATTTTTCTAGCAAGAGCGTTTAAGAATGCCTTATCTCATTAAAATAAGGTTTTAAAACAATGCCTACATTTAACTTACATAATGCACTAGGTTTTCTGTAATTATCTAGTAATTCCAACTATTCAGTAATACAGGAGACTTAAAGCACAGCTTAGGAACAGCGAGATTTGTATTTTCCAGCAACCCTGTGAAACTCTGGCAAAGTTAATTCATTGCACTGACAAGAAAAGAAACCTTAAATACAATCAGGCAAAGTAGTTTAGCAGCTGTATACAGGGCTTTTCTTTTGCTCGAGGCTTTAATAATTTCAACAGGCACTATTTCACAAATAATCTTTCAAACTCAGAAGAGGCACGCTGCGATAGGAGCCAAAGTCGTGGCTCTAGTAATGCACAAAAATCCCGACATACCCGGGTGGCGACTGAAAGATACATTCATTAACTTTGTTTTCCTGTCTTTAAAAAGGTTAAGTGGAATGCCGATTGCCAGACAATCACTTTGTTTCAGACATTTTTATTAGACAAAAGGCTTACAGTTAGCACTGCATTGTGCCCCACCCAGCTGGCTGAGAATTGTCATCTTCTCACTCCATTAGGCTGTAGGGCTGTATTACAATTTTCTAATTAAGCATCCCCTCCGATACATGTGTCTACCTTAAAAACACACTCTCTTCTTTCCCTCTCCTCCCAAATAATCTTTTGGCAGCTCAGACACGAGGAGGAAAAGCCCCGTGAATGAAACAATGAAGGAATAGGGTAGTACTGACCTTTTCCTGTAATAACGTCTCACGTCTCTCCCTCCCTTGCTGGTTTCTTAAACTAGGAAACCGATTATTTCAAAATGAAGAATTACCAGAAGAAAAAAAGAAAAAAACACAAAGCCTTCTCCAAAACACTCACTCTCCCTCCAAAACAGTCAAGCCTATATTGGTCTTTTTTTTTTTAATTCCCTAAAAATATTTTGAGAATAAGGATTTTTATACACACCCCCCCCCCCCACTCCACCTGCATATGACATATTAAATGTAGCGTTTAAAATAAGATGAAATAAATACTGTTTCTTCTCTTTGCACCATGCATACGTATTGACACTACTATACAAATGCAGGGTATGTGAAAAGAATGTTAAAAGCTTTATACTTATGAAATCTAACTTACAGGATTTTCAATAAACACATGAATTTAACCACCTAATTCATAAGAATAGTAAATGACAAGTTTCTCATGAGAGTGTCACATTTACTTAATCACTATTTATGTCTCTGATTTGAAGCAGCTGTACACCTTAACATTAAACACCAAGTACACACTGTGAGAAAATAAAGAAGGTACTGCTAAAGTACAGAAAATATTTTCTGTTTTCAAAACAATTTAAAGTAATATCAGGTTCTCCAAGGTCTGTCTATGTACACTCAGTTTAATATAAAAACTGGTAGCCCTTGTATCACACAAGCCTGACTAAGACTAGCTAACAACAATATTATGTTAAGTCAAAATGGAGCATCACTTAGCCTGATTTATTAAAAGGAAAATAATTAGGTGGGACGCGGTTTTCACAAGAAGGCCCAATTCCCCCCTCCCTTCTATCTCTAAAACTGATCTGATGAACATCCATTATTTCTCCCCTCCACAGCACCTTTTTAAAACCTATTTTACATCTCCAGCCATCATGCATCTATGAAGTGCTAAGAGTTTTCTAAATGTGGACTTCTTCTCTAGGTAAAATGGAGGCATATTAAGAAACATTACTTCTTACACTAATATTTCCCAGCATGTATTTGACAGAATCCTATTAACCCACAATTACTTAACCTGTGGTGAAATGCAGCCAACTCTTCCCTTCTGAACGGTTATTTAATACACAGATGTTTCATGCTGGTTAGACACTTTATATTCTTGCTACCTTAAAACCATCATTTTCACATGAAATAAGTTGTGTTTGTTACCATAGCTTAGTTTTGCTTTGTGTTTTTCATCTATTCATTGGGCTCCGGAGTGGTATTAATGAAATCCTTGTGGTACCTACCTTCCAACATGTCAATGGCTCAAGAAAGGCCATAACATTGCCACAAATGGATTGAAATACACCTCATTCTGTCAGAGAGTAGGTGCTGGTGATGCAAACACTGGAAATACAGGCGAATTCCTTCCTAGTTACTATTTTTTTTTGGTAGGAAAAGCAGAGCCTTTCAGATATTACCCATGATGCCTCCCAACCAAAAACATCTGCAATATGCTACGTTCCCCGTTTGTCGCAATCAACCCGCCTATTTAAAGAGGGGGGAAGAAACCATTAATGTACCAAAATCCACACACGCAAAAATTCATAGGAACACCTCTCGTACTTACACGTCGCACTGAGCCGCATGCAGGAAGGTAGCTGTGGCAGTGCCAACCATGTTGAAGACCTGCAAGACCCGGGTATTTGTTAAGATGTTATTTGTTCGTTTTGTGACTTTCAAACATAGAGCATTCCCCACATCCCCAGAACTACCTACCGATTTTGCTCATGATGCTCTAATTTTAAATATGGTTTGTGAAAGATGGGATGAGAAGAAACGTTCTAGGTATTTTAACCTCTTGAGGTTACAGCTATAATTGTAAGAGTGTTTAAGAAGCACCTGAAATGAATGTTCACGAATAACTATTTCCTTCCTGCTAAAGCAGCAAGGAAAAAGAGAAAAGCAAGCCTTTTGCACCATGCACTTCACACCTTCAGGAGGCAATAACCCTGCTTGGTTAGGACAAATGGTAGGACACACAAGGAGATGTTTGAAATCAAGGTCTCCTCACTCTTTCCTCTCTCTTCAAGTAGGTCGTCCCTCTCGGCTGATTTTGTGTAACTGGTCTAGCTCGTTAGAAAGCAAAAAGAACCCATCCTGCTGCATAAAGCATCTTAACACCTATGTTACAAAGAGAGCTAGCGCTCTACTGCGGGAGAGGGGTCGTTAAAAGGGAGCATCACCAAGTAGTGCTGTTTTAAACTTCTTGCAGGTTGTAGCAGCCCGGATTCCTCAGCACCACCTTCAGCAGAAGCAGCACAGCAGAAGCGTTTTCTGGTGGTTCCCTGTTACCGGCTGCACCGAGCTGCCAGAGCTTGGTCACCCAACCACGACTGCACGAGGGAAGCCGAGCTCTCCTCCTCCTCACAGACTCCCAGTGCGGGAGCTTTTCGTTGCCATCCCCCCTCCCCGGGTTACAGCCACAGGGACTGCATGGGTGCGGGCGCCCGACTGCTCATCCTCTTGCGCAGTCCCCAGCGCGGGAGCGGTGGGTGCTCCGGGGTGCTCCCGCAGAGTGGGCAGCACCCACCTTGCCGGGGGAAGGGGCGGCGGCGCAGTTCTGGAACCTTCTTGCGCAGGCCGGCGCAGCGCCCAGCACCTGCAGCCCAAAATCCACCCGGCAAAGGTGGGTGCTCCTCAGGGGAGCATGGCTTTGCTGTTCTTCCCAGCACACCGACAACCGGAATAGGTTTTTTTTTTTCCCGATGTACTGCATTTCCCAACATTTTTTTTAAATGAATTGCGCTTTTGCTTCATCCTCGTGAGGTACACAACAGCTAGAACGTGCTGCCTGCACGGAGCTCAGGAGGGGCCGCGGGCTTGGCCCACGCGTGGACCCCACTGCTCCCCACCTTTGAAATCCGGTGCCAGAGATCACCGAGTTACCTAATTCAGGCCCCTGTACCCCTCTTCTGGGCAATAGGGTTGCTGCTCTTTCATGTAGCACCCCACCACCACTCCTCTGGAGAATCCAGCCCCACGTTCCCCTTCGCCGTTTCCATGCCTGCAGCAACACTGACTCCCTGATTTTGGTCGAACCAGAGCTGGGGTGGACTTCTGGGGGTGCCCACCTGCATCAGCGGGGCGCAGAAGGGCACACCGGGGCTCAGCAAGCGGCTGTGGGCTGAGCCACGCTCTCACAGCCCTCTGCTCCCAGTGGGAACTTTTGGTTTAACCCCACACACACACCCTGTGGCTCCCCAAGTGCAACCCCCCAAACAAATTCCTAAACCCATCCAAACGCCTCATTTGCTTCTCTTTGCCAGACCAGCCAGTAGATGCCCCGGACCTACTGGCATTTTGTCCTAGGCTTTTTTGGGGTCCACCCGCGCTGGGGGGATGGCTGTGGGGGTGCAGGGGGCAGGTGCTGAGCGAAGCCCTGGCTCTGCATTTGTCGGTCCCACGCCAAGTGCCCCCGGCCTCCCGCACCTGCCTCGCTCCCCTGGTTCTTCTTGCCTGTCTGCACAGCACAACAGGGCTGGTGGGCAGCCCCCCACCCCAGGCAGGCCCGCTGCAGCCCCTCTGCTGCCGTTTTTGAGCCCCTGCAATTACTATTAGCTGTAGAGCTTTACGTGCTCCCCATGTTTGCAGGGTTTGGGTGCTGTGGGCCTCCTCTCTGCAAATGGCACGGTTTAGGGAGATCTCATGGAGGGAAGCGCGCTGGTGCAGGGCTGCTGCTCCTGGGTAGGCTTATAGCCCCCTTGGGATCAGAGCCCTTTTGGTGGCATAAAGTATGGCCAGAGTGATGCACCGTCTTCCCTCAAAAAATTCTTAGCTCAAAATGCATTCAATTCCATGGATGTTTTAAATGTTTATGGTACTATTTTCTTATTATTTGTTTCAGTGCTGCAAGCTTTACTCATTTGTGTAGTTTCTGACAGAGGTACCAGAGGCATATGCTGGGTTGGGCCTTTTTCCCTGATGGAATAGGTACCCCTCACATAAGGGCATTAGTGTTTTTCTCTCCTGGAAGACTCTTAAAACTTTAAGCTTGCAACTTATTGCCATGTAATTGTGAAGCTGTGTTTTTCTTGCTAGAAATTTCTCATAGGAACTTGTCTCCCTGACATGATCCACTTACTGTTTTTTCCTTCTCGAGCACAGGCTTGTTTTTCAATAAAAATAAAAGCAAAGAGCTAATTCTGAAATTCTTAGTCAGACAAAGCTTGCACTGAAATCAAGGGGAGTCTTGTCTCGGTGTAAAGATTGCAGGTTCAGGATCAAAATAATAAAACATTGTCACAGGAGCAACATCTCCTACTTCGAAAATAAACATCTTTGCTCCAGTTAGGTATTTATGTAGCAACAGGAGACTATTGATTTAGGAAAGGTTTTTGGTGCACAGATACTCTAAACCCTTAGTGCTACTGAGAAGCAGCAAAGCTCAGGAGGAGCAGGTTATAGAAGAGGTATAATGCAAACCTCTGCTCTCTTTTGTGGCTGGCAGTACTTGGGTAAACCCTCTGGCTCACCTTTACCTGAAACACCCCTTTGCCAGCCCTTCTCCCCATCGCATGGCCAGGTGTTCCCAGCCAGGCTGCAGAGCTGACAGCAGTAAACGTCTGCCCATGGTGGGGACATGGGGCTTCCTTCACAGCCTGACAGAGGTACTGAAGAGCAAGGGCTGCATCCCTGCTTGAGTATGATACCCCTGTAGCTAAAGGAATCTTACAAGGGGGACAACAGAAGTTTTGGTAATTGTACCAAAATAAGAAACAATCTACCGATTCATCAGTAGCACAGATCAATATGGGGCGGGGGGGGTGG
>NW_020799095.1:7913687-8020225 GCF_003259725.1 Athene cunicularia | reverse complement strand
GTGTGGAGGTGGGGGAAGAGAGAGCGAGAAAGCATACACAGCAGCCTGAATCAAACAGAGGAAGATTTGTCATTTATATAAATTTCCAGATTTTCTGTAGTAATGTAATCATCCCATTATACTTATGGTAGAAGAATGTTTGCAGAGTTATTTTTGAACAAAAGCTTCCAAGTAGTTAAATTGCATAAAACAGAATAGTGAAAGTCTTTAAACAGTGCTAGAAAGTGTTTCCAAAGGGTTCTGATTCTAGTCCCAATAAATAGCAAAGCTGCAAATAACAGGAGGAGTTACTTTTGAGTCTTTCAATTTTTGGTACATAAGTACTGCTTGACTTAGAGAGGTACATTTCTAGGAATTAGGTTGGTGACTTCAGTGGGTAAAGATCTGGGCCAGAATTGTGTTAGAATTATTTTTATAGGAGATGACAGTGTCTTTCCCATGGTACCTGCCATAGAGGTCACCTTATGAGATGTGTAAAGAATTAAGTGTTTTAATAAGTAATGGTCACCAGGAACCGTCCTGTTTTGGCCCCTCACCAGAAGACATTTCTACTCTAACAAGAAATAGATAAACTTGAGTCCACGAGCAAATTTTCATCCCAGTGGAATGTGAATATGGTATTTCCTCACTCATGCAAACAAATTTTAACATAAAAGAAGCTGAAACAACACACCACTCAGAGAAAACCTAAGTTGCTCAGCCTTTAATCTATTTAACATAAATAACTGCCATAACTGTGGTGAATAGGGCAGTTGATCAGAAGTCCCAGTAGGGAGGCTTGGCAGTCATGGTATGAAATCTATTCATCTTACATCCCACATCCCAAAAAATGGCAATATCTGTGCCTGATGTTCTGAGAAGTGCCAATACAGCATAACTCTGTTCAGTGGCCCATTTACATAGAGACTAGCTCTCTACTGAAGTGTAAAATACTGTTTTGGCATAGAACATAAAAATAAGTTGCATGCACTGGATCTGTACATCAGCCTTTAACATCCTTTCGGGGGCAGGCAGATGCAGTAGTTCAGCCATCAGGCAACCCTCAGGACATGTTCAGAGCTGCCTTCTGATTACCCAGGCACTTCAGTCTCCTCTCCAAAAAGCAGCAGGTGAACTCTGATTTATTCTCTGTACATGAGAAGAGGGTAAGTGCCGTATTACCCCAGTTAGAAGCTAGTAAACCCCATTTACCCATTATAGTACTGTGAACTCTTTCTCTCCCCTCTGAGCAGAGGAGCTGGACTTGAAGAGCCTTACAAAGAGGAAGAGTGAGCTTGTGGTTGTGTTGGGAGCAAGACTTTGTAGATTCAGTTTTAGTTCCTCTCCCGAGCTGTGGGTATGACGGTCTTGCTGTCCTGCCAGTCACCAGCCCTTTGTCCACACAACAGAGAGAGAATATTGCCTTACTCTGCGAGTCCTAGACACTTGTGACCACAAACTACGCATATTTAAGATGAGGTCCGGAGCTTAGCTGAGAGGTCAAGGTGTAACACAAACGATTTGCCTGTCTAGTATCCACGTGCAGCCAAGTGCTTGGAGTGAGAACAATGCTAAAAGCAGCAGACTGCAGCTCAGACCTTTAGAGGCTTGCTAGCTGCTACTACCCCTCTGCCCAGAGAGCCCTGGGAGTAGATGTCTCTCTGCTTCCCTCCCTCGGCCCCAGAAAGGACCTTTTTTGGCCCCTGTCACAGCAGGTGTGGGGTCAGCAACTCTCTGTGAAGCACAGCCTAGGAAGGCGGGGGAGCGGTACCAATCCACATGTGACTGCATAGCTGCAGGGTGGCCCAGGGGACATCGCCCACCATGTCCCTTGCTCTCCATCAGGGAATAATGGAGCTGAGGCCATTGCCCATATCAAAGTGTTTACAAAAAAATTAATTTATTGTTTCTATGGGATGGCTGAGGTGAATTGGCTGAATCTAAGGCATTGATACTCATCCTTTCCAAAGAGACTGCCCATTCATTCAGCAGTGGAAAAGGACCAGGGACAGAACGTGACACCCACCACCTGCTTGAAACCTTGAAACCTAGACAATAGACTGCTTCTCCAGCTTTCCTGTGCTGCACAATGCTTGTTTTAAGACTTTGTATGCTACCTGCCCTCCAAAATGCAAATCCCTTACTTAAAATGAGAGCAGCGGGCAGCCAGCAAGCAACGGGTGACACACACCAGAGTTCGAGAGCACCCGATATCATAAAATGGAGTACAAGCTGGCAATGTTTGCATCTAAATCGAGCTCTCTGAACAAACATTTTGGAAGCATTTATAAACAACAGGTTCCAGTAAAGGATGTGACTAATGCCATTAGTCATCAGAATCGGACCTTCTGCATTGCCCAGACATCGGTGGCAAAGTTCCTGTTGACTTCAGCAGGAGCAGGTTATGTTTCTAACAGATTTACTGCCCTTACCTAACATGTCAAAAACGTCAAGGTCCATCAGAAGAGCACAGTATGTGAATTGTTATCATATTAATAGCAGAAGAAAAGACCGTCTTGGAACACGAGGAAGCTGACATGAGAGTGGTAATAAAAGAGTGCATTAAATGATGATGCCTTTTGAAAGGAAATTCACAGGCATCTGGGGCCATTACCTTTCATATCCTGGCAATCAGGAAATTAACCTTTAACCCTTCTCTGTTGACCTCCTCTCCTTTCTCTTTTTCTGTCATTCATTCTTTTTTCCTAATGACTGGAGAAGATAGATATGGTCTATGATTTATGCTTCCAAAGGCTACAGTCTGTCTCTTTCCTATACCTTCCCAAGTGCTGCAATGTTTGTGTTCACTCAACTCTTTCTAGAGTCAAAGCTTCACTCAGATTTACTTCCATCTCATCCTTTTCAACACCTGAATTGTTCATACTTCATTTATTCCCAATCCTGTGTTACTTAATTATGCCTGATCTGGGTATAAATCTTACTCCCATCTTCTGCTATCACCTAGAGGTAGGCAAAGCACTGGAACTGTTGGATGCATTGGATGCCCTGTTTCAAGGAGAGCTTGGTCTTGCATGGGTAGGTGATGCCACACATGCGGTATGTGGAAATACACCATGGGCATCTTACAAATTCAGACATCAGTAGCAAGAGTTGCTTTTAACACCTGTACCTGAGGGAGAGGGTGTGTGGCAATGACCGTTCCCCCTGCGGATCTCAGAGAGATCCAGCAGATAGAGTGTGAGATCAGTGGTTTTCAGAAAGAGTATGACAACATCACTTCTAAGCATGAAAAAGATGACTATAAAGCCAACAAACAATGATTACGAATCTTTTCAGGGCTATGACGACTGTGTACAAAATTTCTGGAATGCTGTGAGTTAGCAATATTAGCTTTATCAGGATAAGAGCTAGGAGGGCAAGACATGGCCTCATGTCATGAAAACTGGAAATTCTGCCTGCGTAAGGTCTGAGCAGTCTTTGCCTGCAGAGAAACCAAAAGTCCTGAGTCATCACACTGAATCGCAAGCTGCCGGCTGCAAATCCAGGCACTGAATTCCCACCTATGTTCACTGCACATATTGCAAACGAAACTTTGCTGACATAGCTGTATTCCACCATGTGCCAAAACGTGTGTTTCTCCTATGGTTTTCTTTTCCTTAGAGGCTTCTCCTCCCTGCCTTTGGTCATGCCTATAGTGTGCATCAAGAGCTAAGCCTGGCATAACTAGTCCTCCAGCCATCGTGCTCAGGGACACATGGCGACTTGGTTCTTGCCTACACACCTGGTTTTTGGACTTTTTTCCCTGCAGAAACCAAAGGTGGGTAGGGGAATGTAGTTGTGCTCTAGGTTTCATTCTTTTGTGAGATGCGGCTGGGGCATGTACCTGGCAGCTCAAAAGCGTTGCTGGGTCCTTCCCTTTAACCCTTCTCAAGGTCACATTGGTACTGCTCAGCATCTCTGGAGTCACCCTGACGCTTTGTGCTATTTTAACCCTGAGCGATGGTTTTTCCTCAGAAAGCTGTGCTTGCCCAGAGAAATGAAGGCTGCGTGGGCACCACCTGAAGGCTGGTCCAGCTTTGCAGGTAACATACACGCTGGGAAGAGGTGATTTTCTCCAGGTTGTTGAATAGGAGTGTGCTCAGCATGACGGAGCGCAGGAGTCTGCTTCCCTGTCAGAGACGCCCCATCAGTGCTTGTCCCCTCCTCTCGTGCAAACTGCCAGCTCACAGGCACCATTCAATTTATTTCCTCCAGGCTCTGTCAAAGGATTTGCTGCTGTTTGCAGAGAGCTGCTCTGAAGCATTTGGGGAGCTGTAGTTTTACTTGGCTTATTTGCCAGTCACTTGAGGCAACTGTTTCCTCCCCTGGCTGCGGCAGTCCCAGCACGCTGGGGGCGGTGGGCTTTGCTTTTTGATCAGTGCTTCCATCCCTACGTAGACTGCAGTAGTGGCATGGGACGAAAGCGTGCCCTTTGCCTGGCCTTCCACTCCGTCTGTGACCTGGAGTGCTGGAGGGACGGCGTGTCAAGGAGCTGGTAATAGAAATAAATGAAGGCAACCCCCCCTCCTATTGTCCACAGAGGCTATTTTTGGTGGAGCTATTTTAAGGGTTGTTCTCCTGGCATTCCACATCCTGACATTTCAGCACATTTGCCTCACCTACTGTCTGTGTTAATGGGTTTTCAGCTACAGATCATCCCTATCAAGCCACTGCAGCAATTCTTTACGCCCTATCTGTGTTGTACACACAGTGTCATCAGCACCTTTTATTTATAAAACAATAACTCCGGGAATAAAAGGGGCATTTCCACTCTCCGCCTGCCCCCAGCGCTGAAGAGCTACAGCATCATTTTAGTATTCACTGTACGATGCCCTAGTCGAGCAAAACACACTTTGTGCAGAAGCTGTTTAATAAATAAAATAAAAACGTGCTCCAAAGTGACCCACATGGCAGGGGTAATTTAGTATGCTGCTCTTCATGCTTTCTCTCTTACTTCTGCTGTTTACAGATATTTTTTTTCTCATCTGTTTGCACAGGGAATAGATGCTGACGTTGTCCTTTTCATGAATAAATCTCTCTTTAGCATGTTGGCCAGCACAATAAAAAAATTATCAAACAAATTAGAGCCTGAACCTGAAACCTTTTCTCATGAAAGGAAAACGTGTTCCTGGGCCAGTTCCCTGGCTTGCAAGGGTTTTTTTCTGTAGGAAGAGCTGCTCACATGAGCTACATGTACAAGGTCTCAGGATTTTTGTGCTGCAGAACTTGACTGTCAGCCAAAGCTGGAGGCGGCTCAACAAAGGGAATAAAGGTGGGTGTCAGTCTCAATTTCCTTTTCCTCTGCCACTTGGCACTGGCATTCATTGGAGGGGCCAAAGGTTGCTGTAATTTATACCATGGCTTAAGGTCTTGGTGGTATGGTTTGCCTCCAAAAGAAAGAATTATGTCTGGTAGCTCTTCCAGCAGGAGAATTATGGGGCACCGACTGAAATCTCAAGGAGGAGATGCAGCGCAAAGAGGGGGAGATGTTTCTCATGCAGCCCACAGGCGCACTGAGGAACGTGTTATCTCAGGACATGGTGCTTCCAAAATGACATGGATTGCAAAGCAGATTGGTGAGACAAAGACTGTTAAATATGAAGGCAGCACCTCAACCTCAGGTACCCTCTGAGCTGTCGGTATCTGTGTGTCTAACAGAGAAGTTCTACCCTACATTGCTCCTCTGCCATTAGCCATGAAGACCTCCCTCGGACCTGTTGTATCTGTCCTCATGCTCAGCACTAACACCAATGATTTCCAACTCCAAGATACAGTATTTTGAATTGGCTACATCCCAGTAAACAAATGATGAGAAAGGGTCAGGACGTGGCCTGTATTGCCTCAACTGCCTCACACTAAGCTTCTCTCTACCCTCCAGCCTTTGGTGGGAGAGGAATTGTACCCATCCTTGTTCAGGGGCCAGCACAACAGAGATGCTTATGACCTGCATCCTCACCAGCTCAGCTGAAGTGGATGCCTTGGCTACACCAACCAGTTTGCCTCAGAAATGCCACCTAGCTTCAGCCAGGGGATTTTATGTACAGATCAAGTGGTTATATGGGACAATGTCTGAGAGGCAGCAGAGTTCTCCATCTTAGGTTGTCCCCAGCACATGCCTGCTGTCAGGTAGTGCAGAGGTCCCCCAAGTGGGCTTGCAGTAAGTGCAAAGCATCCTGCCCTGTGCAGGAGAGGTACCTTCTTTGGGGTTTCAGCCCAGAGAGCATCCATGGGACATCTGCCATTTTTCCTCCTCAGCATGGTGAGGAATAGCTTTAGCTTTCTCAGCCTTTTGAAGGGAAAAATTGTGTTCCTAGAGGCAGTTCCCAGTTCACAGGGTTGTGGACACTGGCTGCCCAAAGGTGAAAATAACAGGATAGAAAATATGTGTACAAAAAACATTTTTGTCAATGGCAGAAGTGTATTAGGTGCAATAATAAAGAATTAAAAATTAATATGACTAACCCAGGCTCTCAGCAGCCCTGGCTCCCACTGTGTTGAAAATGGTATCAGCGTAAGTCTTTTATGCGCTGGAACCTACAAGGTAAGCAAAGCTCCTCTTGGTATCTTCCTTCACTCAAGCAAGAATAGTCAATAAGGCTTTTGTGTTGTGCCTGGTGAGGAAATGACAAAAACAACTGCATTTTCAGCCAAGAAAAGCCTTGCAAGGGTAAAGATGATAGGATTTCAACTAAAGAGCAGAAGTGCACTTTGGTATGAATAACTTTATAGACTAAGATGCTAATGTATGCAGCAAATGTGGTGCTGCCAGCTTAGTGTTTGTTGATGCATCCAACAGCAGCGAGCAGCGCGTGGACACCATTTCTGACATTAATTGGCGGTTAGTAGAGTTTTAAAGTGTAACCAAGTAAACACCCGCAAAAGTCCTACAAAATAATGATAGATTTTACAGAGACAGAGATACAAGGCAGATTATTTAATAGAAAAAGGGGAAATAAAACCCACAAGGCAATTAATTCAAACAGTTGCAGCTGACTGGATGTATGTTAGAAGGGGAGGTTAATTGAAGAGACATTTGTGCAAATACCCAAAATGAAAACAAAAAGAAGAGTCTCCTGCCTTCTGCATTGCTGCTAAAGGTCTTCAACCACTGCAGTAAGTCCAGGAGAAAAGTCATCAGAGCTCCCCTGTATAGCACAGAAACAGGCCCCCAGGTCTGATTTACCGTTCAGAAAATTTTGCCTTTTGCCTCTGAGGAGGCAACTAGGGCCCCTCAGAGCATGAGGGAGTTTAGTCTTCATGGGTATGTCCAAGGCCAGAAAGCTGCTCTCATTTCTTCTTGCTTCCTCTGGCCCTCTGTGTAACGCACTTATCTCTGTACGAAACACAGGATGTTCATGTCTGCCTGAAGCATATCTTTCAGAAAGACTTTAATAATTCATTGAAATAATTAAGGGTGAGGAAATCCATAACTTTCTGTGGCAGTTTGCTCCCAGTGCCCGTCAACCCTCATGCTAAAAATGTGCGCCACACTTCTGATTTGAACTGGTCTGAGCTCTCCATCCAGACTTTGATACTTGCTGTCCCTTTCCTCCATGAGGCTAAGAGAGCTCTGTAATACCTAGTGTTTTTTCTTTCTTAGAGTTCTTATCTGCTGTCTATCAAATCATTCCTCAGTCTTCTTTCTGGTGAGCTAAACAGATTGAACTCCCAGCCTTTTATCAGAGAATAACTCTCTGGTTGTCCGTTTGGTTTGGGGCTCTCTTCTTTATGCGCATGCTGTTTTTTTCCAGCATTAATTCTGGCAACATGAATGTGAGAAGTGCACTCACTATTCCCAGTTTGGTTTCACCAGTGCTGCTTAGAGATATGCTTAGTTACTTTTTTTTTTTTTTTTTTTTTTTTTTTTTTTTTTAGACATTGGGGTCCCTGGATTTCTCTAAAGGACCCATTTCACACTGCAGACCTCTTTTCTAGGAGCAACCAGCATTTGCTGCTTCTAGATGTGTTGTGTATTACTGAAAGTCCAAGCCATCTAGACTGCCCCATGTGTACCGGCATGTTCTTTGTCTCCCTGAGCATTTTAGTGTCATCAGTGAAGTGTGGTGTACACAAGGGCAGCCTGGGGAAATGTGGCTGGGGTGGTACACTCAGCGTGGGACTTCGGCAAGGGAGAGTCACAAGGGTTAGGTGTGCTGCTGTCTGATCCCATGATCAAGAGATCTCAAGTATCCCAAGGGGCTTGTGTTCGGTGTAGGGGTACTCAATGTCTCACAGCCAAAATCCATCAAATAGCCAGAGGCATTTTTTGAAAGAAAGATGTGGTTGCAGGTTAGTTTTGGCTTGCTATCTGGTTTTGAGCTACCTACATCAATACTCTGCCCTGATCGTCTAGGAGATCTGAACAGTTTTGATTAATGAGCATTTAATGGAAATAACACTTCTACTTGAGTTTTGGCCCTCTGAAGCCAGGATAATGGACATGCAAGCCTTACGGAGTGCCTCCACTCAGCTGTCCCATACTTACCCAGAGGATGTGTCAGCCCTGTTACTCATCTGATCTCACTGCACCTTACCTTGCGTTGCTTGTCCCCACGGCCACCACATCTTTTTCAGGGTACAGATCTCTCCTCCTCAGATTTTAGGGCTAGCTCACCCAGTCTTCGCTGTGAGTCCAGTTCAGTGAATTGTCCTTGGCCAGGTTATTTTTTTAGTGTTTGTTATATTGTGAAAGCGAGGATGTACTGGGGGCCATAGATATAACAGCTTTTTAAAAAATTCCCTTTCTCCTACACACAAATCTAGCCAGCATACAAGAAAAGCATGAATAGCCAGAGCAGATCTGAGCACAGAGACCATCCCACTGTGTCCACATCATCCAGGGAAGGATCTCTTTGAACAAACATGGTTTCCTGGAAGTCTAGAGAGACCTTGTGGGATTGGTGGATTCCAAGCTGGTTTAGATCTTTGGGTCTCAGGGAAATAATTGGGAGTGTGTCTTGGGAACACAGCTGAAGAGTGTAGCTCTTTTCAGGAAGAGAGGAATAATGTGCTTTGTGGATAACCACAAGTGATAATGCGGGAACAAGTTCTGAGAAATTTTGTGCTGAAAGCTTTTAAAATTCCACTACTTTACACCAAGATATCTCTTCCAACATCCAGAGATGATTTGCGTGTACATGTTGGTGATTACACAATCAATGAAGGCTGCACATGAAGCAAAATCTTTGCCAGTGCCATTATGGATAATGGCATTAGGGACAAATCCTGAGCAGAACTAATTACTCAGTGTTTAGTAGACATGGTTATGCAAACTGCCGGAAAAGTAGTGAATATGGGTACCTGGAAGGAAGGACTTTTCTTAATGATGATTTTGTTGTATCACCATCATGCATTTGTTTGGTTGTAAATGAGATTGCTTGTGTTGGTTGTTTCCCTGCACTGATGTACAAAAGGAATAACAAAAGCTCAGCGAGCTGAAGTGAGGAAATATAGGCAAGTCAATAAATCACAAAGTGATTAAGAGTGGGGAGCAGATCTTGTATTGGATTGTGAAATGCACAGGAAGCTGCTGAACACTCCTGCACACAGGGATGAGTCCAGTCACGTGCATATTAAGAGATGAGCCATTGCATTTTGAAGATTAATATTTAGTGAGCGGGCATCATAAAAGAATTTACAGGGGTCAAAACTAAAGGCTGTGAAGAGGTAATTGCTTGCTTTGACCACAGACTTTGCAATGGAGCAGCCTGGTTTCCATGCATGGTGCTGTTTGCTGGCTCATTTATTTGTTGGGTCGTGGTGGTCTGGAGACATGGAGTAGCAGGACAGCTGTGTAGGGCAGCCTTGGTTACTTCGCTTGCTCCACCTGAGTGAGGCAAGGTGATGGAGAAGACGGGGGTGAGATGAGTCTCAGTCCTCAACTCCAGAAAAGGAGACAGTCCCTCACTCTCCAGAGTCCATACCAGATGGATTAAAGTAGGGTAAGGTAAACAACAGAGTCCACTACCTTCTTCCCCAAGGACTACAGGTACATCAGAGCAAAGAAAGGAGACCAGCAGGAAGGTGGTGGTCCCCATCCTTAGCCTGTTTAGTAGATAGTTGGGTTATCATGCCTGGTGCAGCAATAATGCAGCCTTGTACAGCATCTGGGTGCTCAAGAGAAACCTGTGTGCACAGTTCACACAGGGACGAGCAGCATATGGGTGTGCAGCTTGTTGAAAGGAAATTAAAGGCAACAGCCAAAAGGGTAAAATGCTTGCAAGTGGCTAGGAGGTTATCTGAAAAGGCACCTTACTACCAGGTCATAGTAAAGGTATTTCCAAATATCAGAAAAAAATTTGAGAAAGTCAAACAAGCACAAGGTAAGCAGCTGGGTAAAAAAGGCTATCAAGAACGGCCTTAAGAATTGTAGGTTTTGTCCAATCCAGGGAAAGCAGAAGAGCATGAGCTCTGCAATCAGATGAAAAACCATAGTAAAAGAAGCCAAAGTGGATTTTGTGGAATAATTTACTAAAAGGCATAAAACCCAATAATAAAACCTTTTTCAACTACATCAGGCAGAGGCCACTTGCCAGCAAACACATAGGGCCAGCAGATGTCCATGGGGTAATGGGAGCACTTAGAGATGACAGGACCGTAAGAATGGAGGCAGATGAGCCCTCTGTGCTGGTGTCTGCTGGAGAGGAGCCTCGGGAAGCCTCCCATGCGGCAGCACTTTCCTACTGGGGATGAGTGAGAAACTACCTCAGATTGAACTGTCAGAAGAGGAGGTTTTAGAGCAAGTTGATGAAATGAATAGCAACAAATCACTGGGTCCAGCCGGGGTTCACCTGAGCTCTTGAGGAGACTCAATTACAAGACTGCTGAACTACCAACTGCGATGTGTAGCCCCTGCCTTCCATCAGTCATACGCCAGGAAATGGAGGTGGTAAATAGGATACTCTTTAAAAAAAAAAAAAAAGCGCTCTGGGAAACCACAGCCTTGTCTGTCTGCCTTCCACACCAAGGAAATTGTCAGGCAGTGTGATGAAAAAAGGAGCAGACAGATAGGTTGGATTGATACCGGAGGGATGTACTGCATTGCAGGTCTAACTGTTAGAGTCCTTCGGAAGAGCTGGTACATCTGTGGAGGAGGATGACCCTCTGGACACAGCGTATTTGGCTTCCCCAAAAGCTGATGACAGGTACTTCACCAAACTGTCTGCTTAGTGTTTAGGAAAGCATGCGGATGTGTCTCTGTAACAGTAGTTTGGATGACACGCGCTGAGTTTTATTCTCACCCTTGTGTGTGAGCTGGACTGAGTTCTGCAGGGGCTGGGGGAGAGGAGTCACCTGCTCTGTGGCTCCCTCATGCCCCGCTTGGGACTCCCACTTGTCAGTCAAACCTCACTATCTCTTGGGTCTCCTACTGGGACTGTGGAGTCTTCATCTTTGTCATTGATGGAGTACCTTAACTTTAACATAGATCCCATAATGCTATGTGATGTACAGAGACAATAATAAAGAAAAATACATCTTCTTGCTCCTGGATTTTGCAGTTATTATTACAATAATAATAATAATAACAATTATTATCAAGACAATAAACCGCAGTGGCATACAAACAGTATCCAAGACTGAATTTGGTTCTTCTGTGAGGGGTGGTTTCATGTCTCAGCTGTTCCAGAGCACACCATCAAGACTAATGTTTGGGTCAAAAAACCCTTCAAGCCCACATCCTTCTCTGCAACACTGCCACCCTACTGCCCTTTTGCTTGTACAGTGGATTGTTCTTACTTTATTCTTGTATTTATTGAATTGCATCTCCTTCTGGAGAAAGTATCCCAGATTTACCAAGATGATTTTGAACTCTAATCTCAACCTGCAGACTACTTCTAAACCCATTTAGTTTGGGCTTATCTGCAAGTAGAATGAATGTCCAAGTTATTCATGAAAATATGAGGGATTCCTGTTTTTGAGCTGACAGCCTGGCTGTTGTGCCCTGAATGGACTGTACTGGCAAGGAAACTTGGAACAGTTCTTCTGTGTTGGGATTTGTTTGCTCCTGTTTGCTAATTAGAGTGAAAGCCCATTGCTCGAGGTTATAGAATCAGCTGATAACTTGTTTGTGGGGTTTAAAAAGATTAAATCAAACAAGGAAGCTGCTGGATGTGCCTTTAAAACTAAACTTCTGGTTTTGCATTTGAACAGTAGTGGTATATAATATGATGATTAAAATAAAAGATGAGAAAATATGTTGTTTTGAAAGATTTAATCAGTTATTTCCACAGGAGCATGTCAGAGAATCAAGGACACTTGATTTCCCTTCATTGTTCTGCATAACTGAATATATTTGGGTCATTATATCTGAATAATCAGAATAACATTCTTAGAAACAAAAAAGGTATAGTGATAGCAGCATACGATTAAGTGTGGCTTGTTTCTAATCTTCTGGAAAATCAGATTTAACAATTTTCAGAGTCCTTTTTCCCATTGATGAACCAGGGATTTACATGACTAATGTCTATTAACACATGTAAATACCCCTTGCCTCAATGGGAACCAACAATGGGAAAATAAATCCTGCCTGCAGCCCATTCTGTCATATGAATCAAGCCTATGAATGGTACGGTTTCGTGGTGGGGTATCGTCTGGGGTGTGAAACACAGCCAACGTTCATATAATAGGTTTTCATCTCTGAAGGCAAATGTCAACATCAATTTACCTCCGGGATAAGTGAGACCTCCTGAGGGATCTCAACTCTGTGCGGAGGGGTCACAGCACGAATCCATTGCCCACATTTTAGCAGATGTGAGAGTGAGCTGGCAGGCACACAGGAAAAGGCCAAGGGGTGCGGGAGTGGGACATGGTCCAAATCGGGGTATTTTCTGAATGTGGAAGAGGGAGGTTTAGTGATTAGAAATGAAGTTTGCTGGCCTAGGCGCTGGGGGACAGTCGTAAATAAGTTCTCCGTTTTCTCTGTTAATAAAGCAAAACATGTAAACACATCCTAGATGGTCATCCATCAGAAAGACATTTTACATCACATATGTTTTATGAATATTAGGTAATGGAGGAATGTAACAAACAGTAATTTTTGTCTGTCTCTTGAATACCAAATAACAGTTATTAGTATCTGTCAAATAAATAATGCGAATAATTTAACAAGACATCACTATTGTGCAAGAAATGATATCCCATTCTATTAAGCTTTGGAGTCAGTTATTGTGCAAAGATAATAAATACATGGAGCAGCTACAGCAGTCATGTTCTAGAAATCTACTTCAAGTGGTGTGCTGCTTTAAGAAAAGCAAACCATTTGGACTGTCCGCATGCCACAACAAAGGAAAGGCTAGAATGCACAATATGTGCAAAATCTTTGGCTCATGTCAACTGGTGTGGCTCCAGCTGTTCCAGCAGTGCTCTGTGTATGGTGCCCTTCTGTATTTGGTGATTATATATGCACGCACCTTCCTAGCTCCATCTCCTTAATAAAAGTGTGTGTGACCTTATCGTGCCAATTTGCCCTCTCTGCTAACTTTTGAACCAGTTCCAGAAAAATCTGCTAGAGGTCTTGCAGTTAAGTTCTACAAATCTGCATGAAAAAAGGGAACTAGGAGAGGAAGAAGGATCCTGTCAATGAGACCAGCATCTGTCTGTGCCTTGTGTCTACAGGAAATCCAACTTAACACTGTTGGTCAGGGAGGCACCTGTAAAAAGAAAGGTATAAGATGAAATATTATATTAAACAGATATCAGTGATCGCTTTGAAGTGATGCTCCTGGAAAGCATTGGCCTCCCACTGCAAAACAGGGCATGCTCTCCTGCTCACAGGCTCAGGATTGCATATCAAATCATTAACAACCATTTCACTGATCGTTCTAGATTCCTGCTTGTGAATCATTATTTAATCAATCAAAATGACTTGGAAAATATTATTATTTAAAAGGACTATTTAGGATGAGAGAAGTTATTCTAATTACAGAAGACATCAGGGTCATTACCTTTTACTGAAAAGACCTGGTATTTCCTGTCATAAAATATTCCTTTCTGAACATAGGAAAATATTAAATATTTGCATTAAAGTTTTCTATGCTGGATATTTACTGCTCACTGATTTTTTTCTCAGAATCAAGCTGGGGATTTTTTTTCATTCATACATTGGGCTGGGTTGGAAGGGACTTTAAAGTGTTCCAACCCCCTGCCATGGGCAGGGACACCTTCCACTAGCCCAGGTTGCCCAAAGCCCCGTCCAGCCTGGCCTTGAACACTGCCAGGGAGGGGGCAGCCACAGCTTCTCTGGGAAACCTGTGACAGGGTCTCACCACCCTCACAGTAAAGAATTTCTTCCTTATACCTCATCTAAATCTACCCTCTTTCAGTTTGAAACCATCACCTCTCATCCTATCCCTGTATTCCCTGATAAAGAGTCCCTCCCCATCTTTCCTGTAGCCCCTTTAAGTACTGGAAGGCCACTATAAGGTCTCCCCAGAGCCTTCTCCAGGCTGAACAACCCCAACTCTCTCATCCTGTCCTCATAAGGGAGGTGCTCCAGTCCCCTGATCATCTTTGTGGCCTCCTCTGGTCCCCCTCGAGCAAGTCCATGTCCTTCTTATGCTGGAGGCCCCACATAACCTCTCAGATGAAATTTGAAAGCTTCGATGTAAAGTCTAGCAATTATTCTGCAGCCAAGACCTTGTGTCAAAGACATGCATTTTACCATGCCCATCCCAGAGTGATCTGAAGTAAAAGAATATGAAAAAAAAACCCTTTGTGTGCTGCATCTGCTTATTAACTACTTGTCCTGCCGAACAGCTAAAAATGTCCCCAGGGGACCAACCTCACACAGCACGCTGCGAGGCCACCTCCCTTCTCCAGGACCTCAGTGACTGCAGTACATGTGCACAGAGCACCTGAGCGTGCCCAAGCCCAGGGTCACTGGTGGTAACAGGCTTCACCTGACACTTACCTGCAGTGCCTGCATAAATGGTGTAAAAAGGGGGCAGCGTCTCTGCAGTGCTCTCCCCAGTTTTGTTCCCGTTGCTAGCCTCCAAGGAAGAGAGACGGGCATCCAGAGCTTGCAATGGACTCCCAGATCTGTGACTTCTGCTCTTCTCCAGCTATGTGCCTCCTCTGTGAACCTCACCTGTCCTATCCTTTTCTGCTTTTGGTCCACAAAACCTTACCACTGTTATCAGTTACTTGGCTGGCTCCAGTGTCACGGGTGTAATATAGAATTTCCCACCAATCCAAATGAACCACATGTATGTTATCTGATGCTAAACGATGGGATTAATTTTTTAACATCTTTCTCAGAAAAAGAATACAGAAGACTACATAAAAAGCTGCTGTCTTACAGCTGATAAGGGAAATTCCTCAAACATTGAAAGCTGCCAGAGCTACAGTCGGGACAACTCTCATTTGCCTCTGTTGTACATCTACATCATCTTACGGCCAAACAGGACAGCTGGGTTGTTAAATGCAATGAGTCAACACTGTGCACAGCCTGGGTTTGCTTCTGGACTCAATCAGATATGTGGTACAAGCTGAGCAGTTCTTTTCATATTGTTTCTTACATCAGCCGGAGCATGGGTTGCACATGGGACATGGTGCAGTGGGCAGAGAAAGGCCTCTTCTATGGTGCAGCTGAATCCCTGACTGGGATCTCACCCTAGCTTTTTTTCTGCCACAAAATCCCTTTGTGATGGTGAAAAGCCACAAGAACCAAGCTTTTCAGAGATGGAAATTTCAGAGATGGCGTGTTGCAGCACCCAGCTTGAAATCTCAGGATTGGGCTTGCAGGAGTATTTGGCATGCACAGTTGCATCTAAAATCAATAGAAGCTATTTTCTGAGCATATGAAGTGCTGTAGAAAATATGATGTATTATGAAATGATAAGCCTTAGGTATTTCAAACCTTCCACCCTGAATTAGTGGGTAGTTTGAACCATACGCTCAGTGTGTCTTGGTTCTCTATGCATAACCATCTCCACTGATAATTCATCTCACCAGAAGCACCGTGGGAGTAAGTTAAATGTTTGTGAAACACTGATACCGCACGCTGCAGCAAAGCCCAGGAAGGCATGAATAATTCTGCTTTCAGAGCAGGGTGTGAACAGTGTGCAGTAAATGAGACAGTCATGCATTGATGATGAGGACGAACAGGCTTTTGAGGAGCAATTAGTGAGGGAGGGGTCAAGTAGAAAAAAACCCAGTAGTATAGTGAGATAATTAAAGATGTTTCATAATCCACATGCCCATAGGAAGCGGTAACAATTGCTCAGACAACCATGCAAAATTAAGCACTCATTTAGGAGATCTTACGTAATACACTTCGCCAATTGCTTTGGTGTTTGCAGAATTGAGGTCTGAGTACTTCCCCTTGGTCTAAGATAATATGATTGCATCAGTGTTGATATTTTATATCAGATGAAAACCTGACGTTTGTGTTTCAAAGAGCACCAAGGCACAAATACCGCCTCTGCCAGACAATGCTAGATCGCCTCCTGCGACTACTATTTCATATGTTGTTTAATGATGTGGAAATGGGGAAAACCTTAAAACGCACCACAAAAAAACACGCCAAAACTCTGTGGAAGGGCGTTGCTGTGCTACAGAGATGCTGTTTGCCTATGGACAATTTTGGTTCATTATTCAGCTCCTTTAGTTCTCCTCATACAACCTGGTCTTTCATTAAACGTAAATGAAAAAAGTGAAAAAAGTGAAAAAATAAATAAAGGCAAAAAGGCAAAAAGAATAAAAAGGAGCACTGTATGGATGTCTTTACTGAGATATGGTGGGGCTGAGAAGCTTTTCTTCCCAGCCAGAATTTGTAGTGGATTTGCCCACTATTTTGAGAACATGAAAAAATGAGGCACCTGTAAGAGCCCCTACCAGATTAACATTTTCAGCTCAGTTTTCAGGGGCATAAAGTAATTTCCAGCTGAAGGTCTGTCTCCAACAAGATGTTTACTCCATCTAGTAAAGGAGGATACAATCCTGGTAAGGCTGATGAGGCTGTTGATTTTCATGCTTGTATCAGCTCTTGCCCCAAATAGTAGTACATTGCAGAAATGTTATTTGACAAAACGACAATAATGTTTTCCAATATCTGCTCCAAATACACAAAATGCAAATTATTTTGAAAGAGATGAATAGTGTGTTGAGAAGCACCATTCAATTAAATAATTGGTTGTGAGCATCTTTTCTTATTAAAATGAAGCAATTGTAAATAACAGAATGATATTTCAATGAAATGGTATGTAAGGGGAATAAGAAAGATTTGCAAGAAACATTTGTAATTGCATTATCTCTAAGTAGAAAATTTAGAAATTATAATGAATTATATAAATGTATCCTGATATAAGATGGAAATGTTTGATCAAGAGGTTGAATACGTAAGGATTAAGTTCTTTTATTGAGGAAGTTTCTCCTGGCTGTATGCAATATTCATAAAATGTGTTCCAAGTTTATAAACAGAAAGGATATTTGTTAAAATACAAATTTAGTATGGAAGGTATATTTTAAATATTTAATGAAACAATTATGCTGTATTAACAGTATGTTCTTTATTTCTCAGATTAAAAATTCACAAGGATTTTTATCCCTCACATCTTTATTTGACATAGTTTTTATTACTCCCTATAGATTTTCAGAAACAGCTGAAGAATACTGATTATTTACATATACATTTAAGAATACCTGTAATTTATGCTTCAGATGTCTTATATCCATATCCGTAACATCTCAGTATTTATCACCCAAATAGTCTTCACTCTCTATGACTCTGTAAACTGGCTGCTGCTTACAGGGACCTGTGATAAAAACAGCTGACTACCTGAGGGGAGGAGAGACGGGAAATGGCTAGCAGGAGAGGAGCAGCAGTGGTTACCAAGGCTGGAGGACACCAGCTCCCTTTGTTGCATTACCTCCCAATGCTTGTCAGCACCAAAGTCCAGGCTGTTAGATGAAATGAGGCAGTCCTTCATCTAGGCAATATATAAAAATCTTTCCTTCCCCTCCTACCAAGGATATTTCCTCGTAGACCAACCTCTGGCTGCTGAGAAGTAGGTCCTGGAGCACAAGGGTTTACCTTCTCAGGGTGGGTTGCTTGGTGATTAAAGCAATTCTGAATATTGCCATCTTTTAAAATGCAGGTCTAACTCTTTCTGGACCCGTATGAAACTCAGTGACACTTGACGCTGCCCTCTGGCACAAAGCCCCACAAATTAGTTGCCTGCAGTGATGTGACTGGGACCCGCTGAAAATACCTCACTAAAATTTTTTTCTTCTTCTCTTGCCCTTTTTTCTTTGGGGGAATTTTTTGACTATTGGCATTTTTGCAGAAAATACGGGCTCTGTCACCGAAAGGGTGAACGCCTTGTGAAGAGGCCAGCAAGCTCAATGCCTGCACAGCCTGGGATGAGGGTTGGGGAGGGGTGAGGGAGGGTGTGCACCTATGCACAGGGACAGGGACCACCTTGCCCGTAACTGTAAGAAGCCGGGGTGCTCGGGATCCATCAGACAACATGGAGAAGCGCTGGAGGGAGGCTGCAGGTTGCCTGCAGGTGAGAGCAGATGGGGCATGGCTGTCTGTCCATCCAGGTCACCTAAGTTAGGGCTGCTCTAAACTGTGGGTTTGAGGGATGCGGATCTGCAAAGCCACCTCTGCCGTGCTTTGCAAAAAGACACTGTCAACAGTCAAATTCAGACTAACAGGATTTAGATTTAAGAAAGAGGACTCAAGGCGTGTCCTGCCGCAGACCTCCTGTCTGCTTTTGGGGCAGTTAACTGAGCTTTGCTTTTGCACTGGGTGGGTTGAAGACTCAACACGAAGTATCTTCCCTGGCTGAACTTGCTCATGATGTTGCCCAAGCTGAATCAGGTGTTTCTGAAGTTAAGTTTCTCACCATAGAAGCTGCCCAGAAGCCAACAGGGGGGCAGTGCAGCTTTCTGCCCTACAGACACTGCTTACAGCAAAGGGCACTTACCACCAGGGGCTGCGCCAGCTTAACCAGCTAACTGGATTCAAGATGAACCATCACGTGAAGCATAGTAGCCCATGCACTGGCATGGAGGTACAATCATAAAACAGAAAAGGAGTAGTTATGATCTCCAGGCTAATAACAGCTTGGAGAATGAAAAGCTATTCTTGCTGCTAATGGCTGCTGATCATCTCTTTGAGGAAACTGCTCTGCCCCTTAGGCTGCAAACCCAACAAAAGGCAAGGATCCACACCAATAGGTCTAGTATCTTTGTGACTTATCCACCAGTGATACCATCAGAGAAGTTAGAAACTCAGAACTGCACGGACATCTTACAAAGCAGCTTTTAGCGAAGGATTTAATGCAACATCAGCCAGGACAAACACCACTGGGGACCTTCATGTAGAACTTACCTAAAGGTGGTAAAAACATCCTGTGAAATGGAGATAGGAACTCAGTGCTCAAAGGTTAAATTTACTGATAACTTCACAAAGATGTTTCTACATTTCTCTTTGCCCAAGATACCAATGTAATACTTGTGAGGAAACTGTTTTGGAAAACGGCTCTCTGGAGCACTACTACACTGCTCTGTGCTCTGGAGTGTAACAAGGCAGAGGTCACATCTCATTTCAGGCAGTGTTTTTCTCATAAGAGAACTGATCTGAAATCACCTCTGAAGACAGCAAAAGGCTACCCGTAGCCACTTACTATTTTTAGCCACGAAAAAAAAAAAAAAAAAGATAAACTAAGTGATTTAATTGGTGTAAGACCCATCGCTCAAGCAGCAGGCTTTATCACACGATCAATTTAAAGACAAAGAAAGAAAATCCTACCAAAGCAGAGCCTAACCTGGGTACTGATAGAGCACTGTCAGCATCTGCAGTAAATGACTCAGTCTGACAACTGAATTTATTAGAAAGAAGAATCTGGGCTCCGATGGATTCAGTCTTGCTGAAAAATTAATGGATTTATAAGACTCCTTTGAGCTTTTTGAAACATTAATACCTATTTTTATTTGCATTACCTTGATTTTAATGATTATACTCTTGCATGTGAACTGTACATAAATATCGACCTTGTCAGATGTCCGTTCCCTCTGCTGATGGAAGGACCCTGGCAGCTCCCTGTGCTCTACGTTTTCTGCTGGATATGGAGAGAGTGTCTAGCTGATGTAACCATATTTTTTCTCCATTTATACAATTACTTTAAGAATATTTTTATACAATAATTATCTACACGCAGTGTAACTTGATAGAGGAGTGCTTTATAAAATCAGATGAGTTGAGCACAAAATGTCATTTGTGTTAATCCATCTGAAACTAGGAAAGTGTGAAATGTGCTGTAGGGAGGAATTATATCTTCTGCAATATTACAGGGCAGGAAAAAAATGTGTTTATTACACAAAATAAAATGTATTTATAACAAAACCTTAACTCACTTTTACTCGTTTCTGGCTGAGTTAATGTGTTATTAATTGCACATTTTTGGATATAATTTCAGAGGGGGGAGGACAAACTATCTCTAGCACTGCAGTCACTTAACTGTAACAATCACATTTTCTTTTTAATAGAGTAAGTTAATTTTTAAAGTGATCTACAGAGGAACAGATGGGGGAATGAATTCTCTAGGGCTATCTCCTGCTACGCTGACACTCAGCGCGTGGAGCGGTGCCTAGTGCCAGGCGTATCTACCTTGCAGTCCTTCCTCTCCTTGTTCTCCTGTTATCCTATGTCTGGTGACCAGAAATGGAAAAGCAGCCTCTGAAGGTAAAAATTCCTCTGGCGTTTGAGCTAGCCTTGCGTGGCAATCTCCTTCAGAAACAAGCTCCTTGCTGGGCTGCAGCATCCCGCAGCGGGGTCCCATTTTAGGAGTTTGTCTGTACGTCTGTAAGCATGATATTCCTCCAGCAGCAAGGGAGGAACGTGGGTGCAAAGAAAAAGCTGGGAAAGGAGTCCCTGGCCTACTGATCACAGTGAAAAACACCAGAATAGTTAACTGCCGCCTCATCCTCTATTTGGTTTCCCTGCTGGCATGTGAACTCCTGCTACCCAGGAAGCAAAAACCCCACTGGCTTTGGTTAAACTGGGATTTCACTCCAGATTGCATCATCCTCATATTTTCTCATTAATTATTGCTCCACTGCTTTATCTCTAAAAGCAAAGAGCAGCAACACATCAATCATAAAGCAGACTTGAACTGTGGCTTTTGCATGTCTTGTGATTTTGGAAAGTCTCAGACAAGGGCGACTTGGAGGCTGGAGGCTGCTCTAGTGGGTGGTCTGAGAGGCTTCATGTGCTCCTGCATCTACCCTGGCCTCTCCTCCCCATGTGCACTCCCTGCTGCCAGCAAAGGGGCTGGGTATTAACACCAAATATTCTTAATCCAAATTTTTAAACTGGAAAGTGTGCTTTCGGGTTACCAGCAAGAGTATAGTGTTAGTTCAGACAGCTGATCCAGGGTCGTGGAGGGCAATAATCCCACCACTGAAGAAGGAACTGCCTTGGGTGGCTGATGCTCCTTTAGCGTGCTAGATCTGCACTAGAAATGAAAGAAGAGCCCTGTAATATACACTTTAAAAATCTTTAATCATGGTAATTTCAAAGAGAAAATAGGACAGAAAATGAAAGAAAAAGTACCTTTGACATATATTTTTCTTCAAAATATTGCCTACATTCACTACCAATCTCTGAACCTCAGCACGACCTTCCTAGAGTATGCAGAAGCTGAACATTGATGCAGGAGATAAATGCACCTTAGCACGTAGTTCACGATGGTGGGAAGCATTTTTAACCCTTTTGTTAAAGTGATTTACATAATAGATAGAGCTGATTTTGAGAGGTCTGAATTTAGACATGCAAGAGATTGAGGGGAAAAAATAAACCTTAGTGAAAGCTGATGCCTTTTAATTTTCGGAGAATGAAATCATCACATATTGTATTTATTACTAATGACAGTAATGTTGTGTTTATCTGGCAAATTTGGTTCCAGACCTTCAAAACAAGGGGTGAGATGTGCCAGAGTTGTGCCGTATCTGCCTGAGCTCAGGGAAGAAAAGGTGGCGCCAGGAGGTGGTGGGGAACAGCACACACAGGAAGGAATCCCACCACAAGGAGAAAGGACCCTGTGATACCTGACGGTGTGTGCAGACACACCATGCCTCTGCTACCAGATAGGGTTTTGCAAGAGACAAGAGATGACAGGGTGCTGTAAGACATTAATGATGTTTCTGAGAAGATATTTCAGGAGACAAATATTAGTATGACAGCTACCAAGTGCTCAGCCCCTGCTGCCAGCAATGCCTTGGTAGCATGGATACCAAGCAGGGCCTCTCCCAGCAAGGGTGCTGGCCATGCCTCTGGCTCCTTGGGCCTCCCAAGCAGCTTTGCCACGAACAGCAGCTTTTCCTCATGTGATCAGACCCATCCCCAGCTGCCAAGAGCCACTGCTGATGCCCTGCAATAAGGTGCGCGAGCTAGTGGGGTATATTTGCACATCTCCTCCTTTGGGACAGAAAATCAGGGATCCTGAGTTGAACCCTCATCTTTCAACCAGCTCCTCCAAAGCTGCCCCTGTCTGTAGGTGCAGCAGGCTGGGTTTGACCAAAACGTGCTTTTTTCCCCCTAATCAGGAAAGTTTCATGAGGTCTGTTTTGGCTCTGAAACCACACAGTCCAAGCAAAACTGAAACACCCTCTCTAGAAAAAATGCAGTTATCTGAGCATTTTAGAGTTATGCTAAGAATTTTAGACTCGTGCTGGGACTCCATTTCAAGTTTATCTGTAGTTTAAGAAGTGTTTCTTTTGAGCCTACCTCCTCCTGACGATCCCCCTCAGTCCTCAACAGCCACTCATGCTCTCATGCAACTGTATGTAAGAAGGTGCAATGTGTGCCTTGGTTTGTTTTCACAGCATGTTATCTACCTGGATGGCCCAGAAATGGTTGGGCCAGACTTCCAAGTACCTGAGATGAACTTGCTTCAAAAATAGCACCATATTTGAGGGGATGGAGATTTTAAAGCCCAGATTTGCTGCTGTCTGTCTCTGGGCTCCCCTGGCCTCCAGCAGAGCTGGTTTGCCTTTTGGCCAAGCTGAGGAGCACTCTTTAAGGTAAACCACACTAAATGGCCTACGTCTATGTGGATTAGAAATTACTCACCCTGTCAGGAAAGGAATCCTTTAAAGCAATCAGAAATCACTTCAGTGGGCAATGCCTGTCATGGCATTGCATTAGATTGTGCTTTATGTGTGATTGATCAATATGTTTGTCTATATAAGTATGTAAAGCTGCATCAGTTCTTAGCAAATGCAGTATTCATGGTGGTGTGGTGTCATGGGCATCTCTCTCCAACTCTCCATGGTGAGAGCAAAATCCGTGGTAAATGCAGGGCAGGCAATCTCGTACTTTGCACCTTGGTTGCCCTGTAGTGAGGATCAGGGAACAGAACAGGAAAAGACTATTACATTCAATTTCTGACTGTTTGGCAGAAAAAAAAAAAAAAAAAGGTGTCTATTCTAGTTAGAGCAGTGATCTGACTCTTGTAGAAGAGATTTTTACCAGCTTTGTCAGTGGCACTTAACAATGGCAGGAGGAGGCTTCTGGGGGAAGGGTTCAGCCCTAAGTACGAGTCCTGGATAACTGGGGACAAGGTGGGGTTAGTCGTTGCCTTTGCTTCCATGTCTACCTGAAACTATTGGTCCTTCCAGCACATGAGTTAGGAAATGTCAATTTACACATCAAGATGGATGTGCACAGAGGTAAACAGGAAATAATATACACCTCATAAGGATTTTTGCCTCTGTAAATTTGATTTATGATTCTGTTATGTCATGAATCACCGCAAGGAAGGTCTAGGGTTTTTTTCACTACCTCGCACCACTCCTCCAATGTAACACTAAGCCATTTTTAAAATGCAATTTAGTTGGTCCAGTTCCCAACAGAAAAAAACAATTTCCAGCCCCTAACAATTGCATCTTACTTATCCTTCAGGAACCAGCTATGGGGCTTAAAGAGTGAACCCATGTTACAAGTGCCAAATCTCTTAGTTTATCATTAAGTTGATAATACACTTCACCCTCATTACTATTCTATCATTAGGATCTGAGTGGTTTGAGTGTTTGACTAAGTGGCTGTTTTTTCTCCTCAGAAGTATATGAGATGCTGCCTCTCAGCAAGGTGTCCTGAAAACCTTCTGTTAATGAACAAGTGATTAACAGGCTTAAGTGCAGCAAGCATCCAAAACACAATCTGCATTATCACAGAATGAGCCAGAAATAGGCTAACCCTCAGTGCCACTGAGGGCACAGAGGTCCTTCACTCAGATACTCTCGACACTCTCTTGTTTTCTCTCAGTGGTAGCTGCCAGGCAGGGTCCTGCCAGCAAGCCGTGCTGTGGCCCAGTCTCCGTTGTGGCAGAGCTGGTTTTTCTCTTGTTCCCATACATGTCTCCGTTTCTGGTCTCAGGCAGCTCAGGAGCACATTGTGAATGTCCTGCTCCTACCAAGGCTGTGTCTGCTTTGAGTTGGCTGCTAGTAAAAGCAGAGCGAGTGAGTGAGAGCAAGACAGTCAGAGTTCTTGGTGATTTGTACTTCTTTGCTATCTTCACCGGGTCAGATCTTAATGTTTCATGTAGAGGTACAACAAAATAACACCTTGGCTGCAGCAGTCAGCATCCTTTTCCAAGGAGTGAAGATGGCTGTGGCAAATGAAAATGTAACCCCTCTGGAAGGAGCATCAGCAAAGGAAATGCAACATCTCCTGAGTGAAACCCCTATCCTTCAGAAATCAGGGGAAGTTGAGCCAGTGGTTGCAGCAGAGACCAAATTTCACCTCGTTTTCCTCACCAGATGTGAGTGTTGTGCAGGCATCCCAAGTCTAGTGCTCAGTGCTGCTTCTCTGAGGTATCCCTTGGTGCTGCCCCACTGCGGAGGCAGCCTGTGCACGGTATCTGCTTGATCCCCAGTTGGGTACAGGATAAAGAGGAAGGCTCTAGGGAAGTGATTGCAGGCATTCAACACATCATGCCAGGACCTCCAGGACCTCAGCATAGCGACAGCACCAATGCTGTGTGTCTGGTCTGGGTCCTTCTGGTGGCACAGGCTGCTGCTTCTCTGAATGAAGAAAGGTAGAGAAGTAAAATTAAAACCCTCTCCCTGATATCTGGTAGAAATTACTCTTCCATTTTTCTAATTCTGCCCTTCTCATTTGTTCCAGTAACTGAAACAGCAACACAAGCTGACACTGTCATTACCCACATGATTTTCAGGGGCACTGGTTCAATTAACTGCCTTCATAGATGTCTTCATGCTCCTGAGAACAAAGTTTCTTTTCCCCAGCCCCAGAGAAGCTATCTGTGGGGATATCACTGCCTCTGATATCCCCATTTCTTGCTGACCTCACAAGACATGAGTACCAGGTGCCCGTACCACCCCCAGCATCACATCTGAGTTTCACTACCACTGAGTAAACTAATCCTCCGGTCAGGTATTCCCAGCAGCTGATACCCTGTGCTTGTTTTCCTCTTGTTAAGCAGTTGCGATAGCCTTGCTCAGGAGAGTCTTTGATGGGGCTGCCATGGCAGGGAGCCTCACTGATGGCTGGGTCTGCCCAGAGCTGTCAACAGGGAGGCAGGGCAGGCACAGTGGCTAAGACCTGAGGAAAAGCTGTCACTTCTTTTGGTACCATGACTTGGAGAACAGTTGTCCAGTTTGCTCTGTTTCTCTGCTGATCAGTCTTATTCTGGAGCGTCCTGTTTATTGGAATTCTTTTTAGTGACCAGAATTCATCATCCTTAATTTTGATTTAGATTGTAGTTTCTATATAGATAGCATCCAGGCACTTACGACTTCTTTGTAGGTTGTCATTAAGGGCTGTGTATTAGTTTCCAGTGCTGCCTATTTTCTCCCAAAGGCGCCTCTTCTCCTTCCAGTCATCTGAGACACCTGGGGAAAAGGAACATGTTGCATTTGCAGATATTGTGTTATGACCTTGCTTCAACAGAAGAAAACTTTTGACTGAGAAGAGGTTAGTATAATCCAGGTTGTAATAGATTTATCCAGTCCCAGGCCTTGGTTAACATCTGATTCCTCTTCTGAAAAAAAAAAGGCAGTACAATTGATCTAATATCCCTTGCCCAGGGCTGTGGACACCATGCTGATTTACTGGAGAGCAGGGAATCCGGGAGAAATACTTTATTAACTTCTTACCCTGCTGGTAGTCTGGGGGGTGGGGGCGGGGAAATGAAGGCTTGGAATTAAAAGTCTGATAATTTGCCAGGGAGATGATGACAAAAATCAAAAGGGAAAGCACATTTTATTTGCAAAGTTCAAGAAGGGTATTACAATCAAGAAGAGGCAAAGCAAATTGAAGCATTAAAAATAAAGCACTTGATGGGAGCTCTTTGAAAGGGTGGCTAAAAAGTGTTTCACTCAAACTCTCTCATGGCACTACCATATTCCACACCCCAAAGCCCCCCTTCCCCTTCCATGTCACATCAATTAATTGGATTACAGCTGTTTGCACCCCCAGCCCGACTGCAGCACCAGGAAGTTTCAGGCTGTGTGGAAGGGAGCCGTGCCCGGTTGTTCTGACCTCTGAACCCCAAAACCAACTTGCTGGTGGTCCCTGACCCCATGCTGAGCTGTGTGTCGCAATAAGGTTTATGTCACAAGTGAGGAGGATTAAGCCAGCAGAGAAGGCCCCTTGAATATTGAATTTTATAGCACTGATCTGTCAAGAGTGGAGAATTTTGTCTCCTTCCTTCCAGGACAGACCGATCCAAAGCAGTGGTGATGGTCTGGGGGCATTCAGATCATCTGCTTAGTCCAGCGTGGATGTGGAGAGCTGACAGAGAAAACACAACTTTAGCTCAAGCCTGGGTTTTGCGCTCATTGTTGTTCGCCCTGAGGGAGCTCGGGCATCCTCTGCCAGAGCCTGGGAGCAGAGCTGCTGCCACCACTGCCACCACCACTGCCCCAATTCCCCTTCTCACTGCACCCCAGGGGAACCACCAGCACAGTAGGCTGCTTTGCACTTCTACAGGCAGGCTTAGCTAGCAAGACAAAGGCAGGCATTTTATTAAAGGACAGGTTTATGCAAAAAAGCTGTAACCTTATCTCTGGAGACAAGAAATTCCAGCAGGAATTAGCTGGGAAGTGCCCCCAGGTCAGGAGTAGGCACCTCTGGGAGGAGGAGAGAAAACCAACATCTTGCAAGTCTGCTGGTGTTTGTACAAAAGTATCTGTGTCTTGGCGAAACACCAGAAGCCTTCTCCGCCTTCCCTGCCCAGGGTCCTCTCTGAAAACTTTAACTGGTGACACCTCACGTACTTTGGGGTTTCTATGCGAAACCTAAAAACTATTGTATTACTCAGATTCAGAGGAAAGGGGCAATGTCCTGTGACAAAAGAGGACTGCACCATGAATGCTTTTATCATCATTCACTACCCTTTGATGAAGATAGCGATACTCTGTTTACATATATATATTTACTTCCAGTCCATCAGGCTGCTGCTTGGATATCACTGCTGTATACAGCTGGCATAGCAGTACTGACACAAGGCAGAGGTGAGCTACCTGATACAGTTTTACTCAAGTAATAATCCAGTCCTACCGGTGTTATAGCTGCTGAGCCTGAAAGCTGTGAGGACAGGGATGCCAGGCCAGGCCATGCTCTCTTTCGCTTGGACTCGGAGTGGAGAATAGGAGAGGCTGTGGGGAAGAGGTGGGAGTGGGGTGCATGCCACTCTTGCTTTCCCATGTCTACGAACCCACCTCTACACTTCACTGTCAGAGACTTTCCAGGGAGATTTTAAGCTCTCTGAAACTTGTCCCTTCTCTGAGCAGAAAGCCGAGGAAGAGCCGGGACTTTAAAAATAGTCAGCATAAACCTCAGCCAGACCCGTTCTTAAATCTAAGGTGCGTTTCTTCAGAAGCATAATGTAAACATTTCAGTAATTATTCTGATATTAGAATTACTCAGATGGGCTGAGATAAAAAAAACCTCAAACAAATATAATGCATCAAGTTGCATTGCATCAAATTGCCCCCGCTGTCTGGGTACCCACCAGAACTGTGTAGAAGGGGAAGGCAAGCAAGAAAGGTCAAAGCAGGAAGCAACCTCTCTGTAAGGCAGAGACAGAGCAGAGCAGGACTGCTGCCAGTAAGGGACACAAAAGGACCGTGGGGAGGGTAGGAGGTGCGGGAGCACTGGGGAAAGGTGCATGGGGGGCCATTACTCACCCTTCCATGTCTTGTGAAAGAAATCTGTGGAATTATCAGACTGAAAATTACTAGTCTTAAAAGAAAATTAAATAGAGATCAGATTAATGAAAATTGAATGCATACCTCCCCCCCCCCCCAAAAAAAAACCAACAAAACAAACCCACTCCACACCATTTTTAGCCAAGTGCTCTATGAATTTAAAGAATTTGTTAGCACAAGGTGATGCGGTCCCCAAAACCACAAGCGGATTGAAAAATGTATTTAAACAAATATACAGCAAAGAGAACCAGGAATGCTATGGCTGAATGCAACCTTTGACTTAGGAAATCCCTCACTTAGTAAGTGCTGAAGATGGAAGAAAGTGCTAGAAAGCGATCACACAGGACATGTTTATTTCTGTCTGTGCTTTCTCTGTGCCTCTTGCTTGCCACTAGAAGCAGGATGCTGGGCTGAGAGATCCCTTAGAGGAGTAAACTTTTAAGTTCTTCTGTTGTATTAAACATTTCCATTTTACAGGCCTTTTAATTTTTTTAGTGATGCAAAGAGACTTGCTGACTTAATTTTGACCCGTGTTGGGAATGCAAGCTCTGGGAGTAGGGCAGGTGGAGGTGGCTCCAGCTGGGGTGGGAAGTGGGGGTCAGGCTTGTGCTTCCCTTAGGGGTCTTCAGCCTCATGGCTGGGACATATCTGATGGGGGTATCAGGGAAAGGGGGACAAGGTTTCTTTGAGCCTGCCACCAAAACAAGTATCTGGAAGTCATGTTTTCTAAAATCCCAGGCTGACATGACTTTACTGGGTCTCAGAGCTCCTGGTAGGATGAGTAGCCCCTAGGAGGCACATGGTGGGAGGCTACACCTACTGCCCTGGCTACTCCTTCCCAAGTCAGACAGGTTTTGGTCTCCCTGAAAGACCTATTCATACTGTAGTTAATGGCCAAAAAATCTGGGGGAAGAAGTGCATGGTCTTGTAAAGGGATTTATAGCTCAAGAGAATGGGATTAGTCCTAAAGTAAAAGCTTTATGAATACTTCACTGGGTTTAATCATTTAGTTTGGTTGATGCAGTTTTCGTGTATATTTCCTGATTTTTTTTTGTTAGCATTTAGTTTTGATATAGTTCTTGTTTTAGCATTTAGTTTTAGCAGGCCAAAGTGTTCTTGTTTAGTAGTATGGCAAATTGGTAGGTTTTGGCCTGGTTCTGAGAGGCTAGACACTAACCTTGGAAAACTGGTAACAGCCTGAGACCATACCTAAGACATCCTGGCAAACTGGGGTCTTAATAAGCTTGTCCAATATTTTTGTGGGGGTTTCGGGTTTTTTTTTGTGTTAAATTTGTAGGGGCAACATGAATTACTAGAGTTCATATAACAACTTTTGAGGAGACAGCTGAGCATCCTCCAGCTGTGTTTCAGTCTGAGGTATCTTTATAAGCTTTTATGACTTTCTTCTGTTACGTGAGAAGTTCAGGAATGCCTTTTTGTGCTGACAAGTAGAAAAGAAGCACTGCTGAAATGCATGCTAAAAAGGGGCTTTCCTTTCTACTATTCACATTTCTCCCCTTCGGCATTCATGCTGAGGTTTAGTGTTCCCTGCCTACACCGAAAAGTCAACATTTATAAAGAGATGCTAATGCAAAAGTTATAATCAACATTGATGTAGAAGTTGCTATAAAAGCCAGGGCAGGCTGGCTGGATTGCAATGCATCAGTTATCGCTGCTCTGGGAGCATGAGTAGCTGCTGTCTGTCCCCCGTGGGCCCTGCTCACCCGTGTCCTGCCTTGCGGAGAGCCAGCATTTAGATACCCTGGTCAGCGTGCACTCCACTGCAGGGGGGTCCCCTGGGCTTCTGTGGGGGTGCGGGCAGTTATATCCTCCCCCTGATGTGGGAGAGACACATGCACATACACACACATATGTGCACACACACACGCACGCCTCTGACTCCAAGACGCTAGTGATGAGCGTGCAGAGGGAGGCAGACAGCAAGGGGCATGCTTAGGCTTCGAAATTAACCTGCGCAAAGACAAAACTGCAGCTCCCCTACATGCCCCAGGGTATTTCTGATGTTCTCCTCCCTTCTGGAGGAAGGGTTAATAAATAGGTCTGCTTCACCAACAGCCATACCTGCAACTGGGCAAACCTCCATGGGTGGAAAATGGGTCTAGCCCCACGGTGTGGGAGGAAAGCGTAAGCAAAGACCCTATGCCCAGCACACACTTATGTGCAGGCACGGGCACACCCTCTCACTGCAGCTAGCAGGCAGGCTCCTGGGCTCACCACGTTGCTTGTACGCCAGGGCTTTGCCAAAGTGAAGGTAAAAACAAAGCAGAGGATTTGGGAGAGACCTGGCGCAGGAAACTAACAGTGAAGAAGGGAAAGCAACTGATACGGTGTGAGATAAAATGAAGAATGGAAGGGCTGTGGGGTAGCAGCAGCCTTATCGGGGTTTTTTAGCCTCAATCTAATTAAAAAAGATACATAATTAAAATGAAGCAATTAACCGTTTTGTAATTAAATACAAAAATAATTAAGTTGAAATTGAACACAATAGCATCCAATTGTCCGGACAGGATTTATTTGTACTTTAATCTGATGAATTATTTTCATTGTTCTACTGATCGTGTTCCCGCAGAAAAAAATCAGTCCTTTCTGCAACAGGGCACACAGGCTGTTATTCCATGTCCTTTGGGCTTACAGAAACCCAAACTACAATACAACGCATATATTGACCATGATTCCATGTTTGCATAGAAGGGGCTGCATATTTGCCAGTGCACCAATGATTTAATGTTATAGGCTATGTTTTCCATCACGCTTGTTTTCAACTGTTTGGTCCATGTAAAATGTAAAGCACTTTACGTAAACACTGGTTTTGTTGCTGAATAAATGGTGATGCTCTGCACAGAATTTCAAACCAGAAGAAATAAGTATGTGAACATGAAGTCCATCGCAGTGTAGCAAGTGAAGGAACAAATTTACAACCACGTTTTGACAGGTAGACCCTGATGTATCAATGTTTATGAACCTGCTTCTGTTTCACTGTGCTTATGTGTAAGGTGTTTATGTGCTCTGCTAGATAAGGGCATTAAAAAATGGAGTTACAATTGCCCAGGTCAAGAGTAGGTCTCTTCTTATTCTGATGCCTTTGCAGAGGTTTGAGTACATGGGTTTGAACTTCCCACCTTGAACAGGGTATCAAAAAAGTCTTTTCCTCTTTCTCTGTGCCCACAGTGACAACTCAGTATTGCTTGTCTCAGAACAAGGGCATGTCTTGGTGCCTTGCTCGTCTTCAGTGGAGCTGCGGTGATTTATGAAATAACTGAAGTCATCTGGGCAAAACACAACAAAGAACAGTTAGAAATACTGTAAGGATGGAGATCCATCTTTCATTTGGACATTTGCAGCTAACAAATTTCTTGCTGGTGTGGGGATTTAGGACATGAGTAGTGTCCTTCATTGCTCTTTACTTGAAGCATGTTGCTATTTGTGTAGTTTTTGGTCTTCTGTACTACAAGTCTTGTGCTTGCAACAGTGATGGAATGAGATTTGTCCTGCGTGAATATATATTAGAATTTCATAGACTCTTCCAGACAAAGCATCTATTTCAAGCAGCTGCCTGTAACTGAGGGGAATGGCGACCTGTGGACCTTTTTGTAGTCTCAGTTCTGCACTGGGAAAACAAAGGAAAATAATACAAGTGTGGATTTATCTATGAAAAGAATCATCTCAGTTAAGATCACAGGAACTGCCAAATTTTTCAGCCTCACTGGAGATGGGATACTGGGCAAGCCCAGTGTTAGATGCCTCAAAGAGAGGCACAAGAAAACCAAGACAGACAGATGTCGAATCATGTCCTGCTGCTGCTCATGTCATTTCTCTAAAACTCAGACTGGTGTAGGGCACAAAAAAACAGTTTAGTACCTATTCCAGAACCTGTTGCTGAATTTAAGGAGCAAGGTTGATGGTAGGAGGTAATTAATAGGAGATCTGTACTGCAGAGAGAAACCCAGCTGTGATAATGGATATAAAAAGAAGTATGGTAGTGGAGAATCGTATAGCTCAGAAAATACCTATCATATAGTAAATGTCATCTCATTGTTCAAGAAAATGATGGTCCTCCCCCACAAGGCTGAAAATATGATGCTAAATTCACTTATAGATGCCTCAGTAATACTGAAAAGATGGCAGAGAGGGAAAAACTCATAAATGAGAAACAGAGAGAAGGTTGAACAAGCTGATTTATGGGGAAAGATTAAAGTAGCTAAACACACATCACTCAGCTAAATGACATCTCAGGGGAATGTAATTGCTGAGTCCAAGGACTTGAAGGATTGGGCACCAAGGAATGAGAAGAATCCCCAGGGCCATGCAAGGCTGGGAGCTGTATAATGGGGAGAAATGGGTGAAACTGGACAAATGAAAAATCAGGTGGAGGCATGAGAAATTGTTCCTTATGGAGAGATTTCCTGAACTGTGAAATCGTCTCCTAAGGGAACCAGTGAAAACTTGGGTTATTTAGCACTAGCCTAGAAAAGCACTTGAAAATGTACTAAGAGGCACAAATCTGCATCTGCAGTGGGTGCACTGTGTAAGTTATAACTCTTTTCTATGTCTAAATACTATGGCTTTTTTTTTTTTTTTAAGGAAGCTAGGCTATTTGTCCCTCTTCTATAGCATCTGCCTGCAACCCTTTGGTCCTCTGCATTCAGCATCATTCACAGTCCCAGCCCTTTCAAGCCCTGTGCTCTGATACAGCAGATTCTCTGAGCTGAGTCACACCTCAAAGGGAGCCGATGCCACACCGTGACGAGACGACTTCTCTGCTTTGTACCCTGCAAGAGAAGTGTCACTTGCTAATTGTACACCATTGCTCGTCTTTCACGTAGTTCTGCTGGCAGCAGCAGCAGATGTAGCGGTCTGTTGGCACACGCTGGCGGAGCCAGCTCTGGGTGACGGCCATTGCACACATGCAGCAACAGGAACAAAACTCTTGACCTTCACTTCCAAAGACATGGACCTCTGCTGAAGGATCCGCTCAGTTAGCTAGTCCATGGTATTTTCAGGAGTTAATGCATGCAATTTAGTAAAGGATAGCAGAGTGAGTAAATAACTTTTATTACCAGTGACACCAGATTGCAGAGTCATTTCAGGTACATCGTAATACTCTGAACACAAATTGATCCAGGACATAAAGTTTCTCGAGAGGCAATGGTTAAAAAACCTTCCAAAATCAAAACAGAACAAGGGTATTGGGACTGCCTTTGTGCTAGAGAAAAAATACAGGGGTCCAGACTTTGTCCCATTATCTGTCTGATTTCTGATGGCTGGACTGGTCATCCTTCTTCCAGCAAGCTAAGAAACCCCACAGAGACAACTTGATGACTGTTATCTGAGGACAGCTGGTTCCCAAGCCCACCCCACATCCCACCAGCTGGGGTAGGTGCTGGGGAACAGGTTAGGGGGGTGAGCTATTCTGTGCCCATGCTGAGATCCATTCAGGCTCTCCTGGGGCTGTGCCAGCTGGTGCAGGTCAGGCCAGCCCCTACCATGTGCTGGTGACAAGGACAGGAATGAGATGTGCCGTCAGATGGAGGCAGGCAGAGGCTGTTCACTGCTCTAATCATTAGGTGGGTAGAAACTGTTCATTGCCTTAATCTGTGCTAGATGATGAAGAACAGCCAGGCAGTGATTTTCACTTCTTTGCCTTTTCTGTCTGGGTTTTCCTGCTTCTAAATTTATACATGAAAAAGGAGAAGATAGGGAAAAATTAAAATGACATCAGCATCAAAAGTATGATAGTTTCTGTGTGGATGCCTACTTTTTTCACTCTTACAGGGTGCCACTTGCATCAGTCAACACGTGCAATGCCCAGGAGTGCCCATTACCAGCAGCCAGATCCTCTTGACTGGCTGAGAAGAAAGCAGTGGCATAAATGTGTCAATAGAGCACCAGTGATTTGTCAAGCGGTTATAATGCACTAATTAGGGGGGTGGAAGGGAGAAAACCCTGCCAAGATTCAGCCAGCTCAAAGGAAGCCGCTTCTAGTGCATGATGTCGGGGTTCTTTCATCTACGGGCAAGCCCAAAAACTTCCCAGGCGTCTCTCAGTAACGAGGCAGTGCCGGCTCCCCTGGCTTCACTGGGTGGCTCACAGCTGCTCAGCCGCCCTGGCCCCCACACAGCCACCCCATGCTGTCAAGGGATGCCACGGCCCCTGGGTGCCCGAACAGCAGGTAATGGTGCCGGTGAGCATGAGGACAGCCCTCCGAGCTGCCCGCAGGGGCACTGCCTGCGGTTGTCCTCCACCGGTCTGGGCTCACCTCAGAGACCTAACCACCTCTCCTTCTAGCTCAAAAGTGTTGGGCCCATTTGGAGCTCGGTTGTTTGCCATAAAGTACTACTCACCACCTGATTTTCAGAGTGCGCCTGGCATAAGAAAAAGCATTCCAGTCCTTCTGTGGTACTCTTCCTCAGTTTTTTTGTTAATGCAGCACATTTCAGTTGAGAAAGGCACTTGAAAAACATTAGTAGGCACAAATAAAAATATACCCATGCAGACAGGCAGCAGGGGAAGGAGTACTGCAGTCATGTGCAAGGTTGGGGGCTACTTCTGTAAACCAACCCCCACGGTCCTTAGAGATGCTCATATCCCCCTGCGATTGGCAAAGAAACCTTTGGGAAAAAAAGAGATCTCCCCTGCATCCAGTGTTGTCTACATTCCTCTCCTCCTCAGTCAGACCAGTTAGGAGCAGTATTGATTCATTACTTCAGGATTTTGGGGGGAGACGGCTGTACTGCATATTCCCCATGCTATCTTATCATTAATGCATTAAGGAGCTGAACAAGCAATAAGGGCAAATGGACTTCAAAACACAGGGAACTGTCTCCATAGGGCTCAGACTGATTTACGGCAATTACGTCTTGGAAGCATCGCCAAAGCCCATTAAGCCCCGCACCTGGCTGTAACTTGAACATCCCCAGGTTTCGAGGGGGGACTCGCTATTAGTCACCCCGGCACAGCCACAAACCCTCCTTCACTGGGATGGAAGGCAAGATGTAAAACAATGTGGGGAGAATTAACAAAAAGTTAATAAGCTGCAGAGCACAAATTGATCTGAACTTCGGGGTCGGATATTGTTTCAGATACCAGGATGCTCTGCTGGCCTCCTTCCAAGGTCTGAGGGGAAGGTATTAGAGATGGAGCCTGGAGCCATTGCATTTGACTCAGGTTCTCCTTGTCTACCTGCTTTCTGTTTCATTACCAGAGGTGGGCTGGTTGTTCAGCTATTAATTTTCTTTCCCTGTTTTTGAATTTTTATTGTGTTTTATTGTGAAAGGTGTCTCTTTGTGACACCATTACACTGGCAGGATAGCTGTGTACAAATCACCCAGAGAAATTGTAGTGCTGCTGGAGCTGACGGAACGGCTTGTGCAAAGCCCTCTGAGGGAGGATGCTGTTTGATCTGAGGGCCGAGGCGTAGGAAAGCTGGATTTGCCATGTGCATACTGTTTACACCTGGGGGAGGAACTGATAGTGGGGAATATGACACCAAAAACACAAAAAGGGGGAATACTTCTGCAGCACTGGCGTACAAAGGACGCATAAGGAGTCTCCTGACAGATCCTGATGCTGGGACAGATGAGGATGGGAGAGGTCTTAGGGGGGAAGGCAGCGAAATATTTCATTGCAGATACCACCAGCAACGAAAGACCTTCAGAGGACTTAAAATTTACTCAGTGCTCCAGAAGTGTTTATGGCCCACGTAAAATTTACCAGAAAAATGTCAGATGTCAGTGGATTGTATTAAATGTAAATATTATACAATTCACAGCCTCCGTTTCTTATTGCAGCTTGACACGTAGCTCTCGTGGATCTCCTGTTTGAAGGGGAGTCTCTGGAGGTGCTGCTGCTCGGCAGAGGGTTTGGAAGGGTTTCAGCACGAGCTGTGCCTGCCTGTGCCTCCCCCTTACCCCCATGCCATGCTGCTGGACCAACCAGCCGATGACACTTATGGTGGCAAGGTTGCCTGGTTCATCAGAGGAGCCCACCCTGATATGTCTGTGACAGGCACTGCTGCAACACCAACGTCCATCACCTCCAAACTGGCTGTGTCCTCCAGCAGCGCCCCAGCAGGGAGAGGAGCAGGCAGCAGAGGATGCTTTCCTGGGTCCCACTATTGCTGCCTCCAGTCCCAGGGGCTGAGCTGGCTGGCTCTGCCCCGGTGAGGTGGGCACTGGCACCGAGTGGTGTTTCCTATGGGTGATGTGGGAAGGAAAGAGGGAGAGCACTGGCATTGATGCTTGCTTGGAAGAGGCTCAAGTGCATGGTGGTGATGGGATTGTGCAGTCATTAAACGTGCTTGCATTTAATGAAGGAGAAGGCACTTTGTGCAGCCATCCTGGGGACTTGGGCAAGTCCCACCAAGGCTGAGCATGGACTTGATATAGCTTTCTCCATCAACTCCTCCCCAACAAACCTGAGAGACCTCTGGCATGCTTACATTACTGCTGGACCACTAATCCGTTTTGTTGGATGTTTCACCAATTTAACAAATTACTGCTTCTTTGGCCTGGCCTGTGGAACTCAAATGCTGTGTTGTGCACAGGGTATGACTAAGGGTTTGGTACATCTTTTCAGTATTAAGGTGTCTTGAGAGGGTATGATGCTAAGTCATATCAACGTGTTTTTGCAGCTGGGCCAAGCCAGGGAAAGTGAGTCAGTGTAGTGCATTGCAGCTGGTAGCCCAAGATACTGGGAAAGGTTTCCATGCTGTGGAAATGATGTTGTGTGTTGCCCTGTTGTTCATTGTGGACATTAGTCTCATGGTACCAGATCTTACCAAAAAAAAAACCAAACCAACCCCACACAGGAATTTATTTTCTTGCTTGCTCCTCAGAATGTGTAAAGGGAAAAAACCCCAAGCCCAAACACTTCTTGCTACAACTTATATCATTTAGAGCTGCAGTAAATTTCAGTGTATTTTTCCCCAAAAGGATTAGCTTTGATAATACTGTTCTTGAAAATCCCTCTCCTGCAGTCTCTGGGAAGCTCAGTGGCACAGCATGAGTGCGTACACAAAACGTGGGAGCCTGGCCCATTCACACTGCAAGATAAAGGTGGTTCAGAGTCACACTGCTCCTATAAAAAATGTAAATACTACAGGCTTTGGGACGATCTCACAACAGCTTAAAAGAAATGTTTCTGGGTTCTTTTTTACAGATGGAAAGATTTTCACTCTGTGCTTTAAACAGTGAGTTGACTTTTTTTTAAGTCAGGAGAATGTATGCTGGTATTATCTGGAAATAGCTTCTGGAAAGCAGTTTAAATTCCTGCAGGCATGTAAACAGGGATGATCCTCAAATACAAATTATATCATGTTTTTCTAACACAAGGGACAAGACTTATTAACAGTTCATTCATGTGTTTTTCAGGAAGCTGAGGAATCCTGTGTATATTTGGAGGAGGGAGAAATTTCCTGAATGAGCAAAATCCTTCTCTCTAGTCATTGTTGCAGAGCCATGTTGCGGATTTGGCTTTGAGAACAGATACCTCTTGTGCAGACCAAAGAAACAAACTCGCTAAAACCATATAATGAGATAAGCAAGTGCAATTCCTGCTGATATTCACAACAAGACGAGGTGCCGTGTGCTTATCAGAGACCTTGGCCTTCATGAGAACAGCAAAATGTTTAGTCATTCCCTCACTGTTAAGCAGCTGAAAGATGTCCCAGCTCACTGCTCCTCCTGGCAGACTCAGGCTCAAGCATGTGCTGCAGTTTGGCATTTTTAAATCTGGAAGAGGATTTGGGGAAAAAGTGAAGAAGTTTCCTGCTCAAGAACCCCCCACCAAATCATCCAAAAGTTATCAAAATAATTTTAGGCATTATTCATGTATTTTGATCTGGCTATATGTAAATGCATTTGCTTCTCCCCCAATGAAAACAGCTGGGTATACACCAGAGACTTTCATACAGGATTTAGGGCTTGTGTTTCCCTGTAACACCACAAAGCCTTTCAGGCTTGGAGCATAGGAGGAACATGCTGTGAGCCCCCATGGACACCTCCACTCTCTTGACAGAGAAAGCGCATGTTTTTTCCCATCTTGTTTGACATACGCAATAGGAACACTTTGCTTTCAATCTGTTAAAGCAAGCGATAGCTGCAGCAGCGAGATCTCCTTGGATGGACACAGTTGAAAGGTTAGCAGTGTTTATTGATTTAATAATTCTCACATTCTTTCTCAACAGATTATCTTTCCAGAGACATTAGCAGAGTCAGAGCCCAGAAGTGCAGGAGAGCATCTCCAATATGTTAGGAAGGCAAAGGACAAGGGGAAAGGTGATGAATTGCTCTGGTCCTGACCTATTAAGCCCTCAGCACAGATTGGAAGATAGAATAGGAAATCCATGTACCTATTTTCTACAGGGAACGTTTATAAGGATGCTGTTTACATTGACCTTTCACACTGAGGTCGTGCACCACTTCGTATTACATATTGGTTAGTCAATCACCAGTGTAGGCAGCAGGTAGGGAGAGATCATGGCTCGGCACCTTCTTCCTGTGGGAACTGGTGAGCTCATCAACAGGGAGAAATCATGTGCCCTATTCTTAATCAGGGTAAAGTGCTTTTCTAAAGGCAGAAGAGTGGGATTGCAACTCTAGAGTACGTTGGTCCTGAGTGGCAGCAACTATCTGACACCTGCAAACACTGTGGGCTTCCCCAGGCCAGACTGACTCAGCCCGCTGAAAGGATGAACAGCCAGGCACTGCTACCCTGCTTTCCACTGCTTTTTTACCATTTTTAGAGCATCAGAGGGAATCAGTGACAACTCTTCATGATTCCTTTCAGCTCCTTCCAGCAAAAAAGGGTTTGTTACGTGTGGGGAGGAAGCCACATACATCTGGGAGTGGAACAACCTTGTTTGGAGCAGGCTGAGTGCCCACAGAAGTTTATCACACCTTCCAGCCAGACCATGGCAGCGCCTGGGACCTTGTCCTTTTGCCACTGAGATCAGTCCAAACTGATGTGCTGATTTCCATGATTTTGCTGTATTGACTGAAAACTCGTATTCTGAGTACCTGACCCCTCCTCTTGGTTGAAGGTTTGTTGTCCTTCATAACAGATTGTAGCCAGTGGGTCTTCTGCCCGAGTTTCAAGTTTTGGAGTGGGACTGGGTCAGCTCCTGGGTTGCACTCCACACACCCGCAGTCATGGGCTTGCTGAGACCTTTAATGGGTTGCTAATTGCTCTGATTACAAGTCAAGACTGAAGAGGAATTGTTGGATGATGAGCTCCCTGGCAGACAAGAAGATACCAGTGGAACATTTTAGATGAATAATTCAGTAGACAGGAATGGGAAATGAACAAATCTTCTGTCTGCTAAAGGGAAGAAAAAAAAAAGACCAAAGAAAAAGAGAAGGAAAGACATGTCCTGTTATGAGCGAGTCAGACTCCTCTGAGCTTGGGCTTCAGCTCACGGAGGGCAGTGAAGCCTAGCTATGTACAACGGCAGCCAAGCACCATGCAGAGCCTTCACATGATTGCACCATACCTAGTTACAAAACACTGCAAAGCGGAGTAAAACCCACCTCTCTGTAGTGATCGCTGCAACCAAGTGAGAGCTCACAGGCTCAGGTTCTCATGTGGGGTAAATCCCCCAAAGTCTATTCAGCTGAAAGAGCATACACTAGTCACAAGCTAGCAAGCCACGGAAGCTAGGATAGAGGTTTCACTTTGGGGGAAGGCACTAACAGGATTTTTGCATGTGTTTTTAGTTTTGTATCAGTAGAGTTGGAAGGTCTTAGCAAAAATTTGTTTCTGCAGTATGAAGAGGAACTCTATGCAAGTGTGGCTTTTTCTGTCCCCAGACCAGAGGAGAACGTGCAAATACAAGCCCTAGTGCAAGACAGGAGCAGTGAGGGCTGCTTTTGTTTCATACACCTCCTTCAATGTGCCAACAGCAGTGCAAAACTTTCTCCCCATTCACAATGCTGGAGTTATAATATCTTTATTTCTGTCTTTATATAGTTTCCAATTACCTTTCTCACCCCCATTCTGCAGATAAAAACTAACTTAATCTCTTCGTTAATGAAGGTCTGCTGTCTTAATCCGATGGTGACAACAGCAGCAAATGTTTCAATTAAAACTGCGTTCCACAAAATAGCTTTATTTATTATATTGTCTTCCTTCCTTTGCAAGAGAACTAATTGAGAACAGCCACGTGAAGGACTTGCATCCAGAAGTCTGCAAATAGAAATATGCTGGTTACTCTTCCAGTGGGGAGAGAGGCAACTGTCCAAGCTATTAGAGCAAACAGCCAGGGTAGAAAGCAGCAAACGGGAAACAAGCGTGCCAGGAGTGAAAGGCTTCAGCCCAGTGTCCTCAACCATCCCTGAATCCATTACAGATAAATTCTCCACCCTCTTGAGAGGTTTCAGTGCTGCAGGCTGCAGGGGAGTCAATGCGTTGCTGCAAAGCTGTCATGGGTAGATGGGTCTGTACAGATGAGTTTTGGCCCTTGTTTTGGCACTGAAGCCTCAGGGCGCTGCCCATCAGCTGCTGGTAGAGGCTCCCACAAAGGAGGGCAAGGGGGAGACTTTTCTTTTAAGCTCCATTTACTCTACCCGTTCATGTGCATAACTCAGGTTATGTTACCTTCTGCATTTTGCTGCCTCCCCTGAAGTCAAATTCGGTTGCTGGTTCATTTGTACAAAACTGGAATGATCTCATTTGAGACTTGAGGTCTTAAACCCAGGACACAGGGCTTTGCATCCAACCCTTATTTTTTTCTTGGGAAAAGTAGCTCATGTGAGGAGATTACCCTAAAGTCTATGCAGTTCTTCTCACAAGCAAGTGCAAAAATAATTTCCCGGCTTCATTTACAGCTACTTTTAGAGCAGTTAAAATCCTGCTAAGACAAAGACTGGACACCCCTCTCCCCAGTAAAGGAAGATTTGTTTTATTTGGGAGCCTGTTGAATCAGTGAATTATATATTAAAATATTTCGTACTGAAAAGCAGCCAAGTTTGCCATTGAGTACTTTCTTAACAAAAAATAAATGAATGACTGCAGCAAGGTGTGTTGCAATCATTATTCTTGAGCAGAGAGGGTGGCACAGATCCCTACCTGGCCTCCTTGCAAGAGTGTAAAGCATGGTCAGAGGCATAGCATGCAACATGCACTCACAGAATTTTCTTTCTCTTCTCTTCTTATCCAGAGTCTGAGAGGCATATCACAAGCACCCTGAAAGGCTGTGGCTCAATTTACCATCTGTTTCCAGATAGTCTTAAGCAGGCTTTTTAATAGGGTGATGGATAAGCTGGTAAATGTATGCTGCTGTAGATAGAACTCATCTCTCCGATGATGTCTACCGGGATCTAGGAAACCATGATAAGAAGGACAGGACTGAAGTCCAAAGTTTCTGTGTCCACCTGTAGTAAACCCACAGTTTTCAGATGACAGGATTCTCACATCTGCTTCAGTTCCAAACACTTAAAGATAATTTGTCCTTTGTACCACAGGAGCTCTTTCACCATTGCTCACGCTCATTGCTGTGTACTTCTGTCCCTGCATATTTGTAATTTGATCTGCTGTGCTGTACTCAAAGGCTCTCCTGCAACCCAGCACCCACAGTTTGACTCTTGTGTATTTACCAGTTTATCCGTAGTGGAAGAGTATGACGCTTATGAGGACAGTGTTTGCAGCACAGAGGGCTTTGGTGAGGTCAGAGTGTGCCTCTCACTTTCGAGTGTTGGACATCCTTCCTTGGCCACACCAGTATTATTCAGGAACCTCATTATACTGATTGAACCTGAGAAGAGGACAAGGATGGAGTCAGGAAAATGTTGCAGTGTGGATTTGAAATCCTCTTTCAGATGCTTTTTCATGGTTTTTATAGCCACAATAAAATATCATAGACTCCATAACACTTTTCCTTAAGCCAAATATTATTTCAGTATCTTAAACAAGAAATAATGTGGGTTTTTCAGTGGAAACAATAGACATGCCTCTTCAACTGAGATGGGACTGAAGCTTCAGACCCTGGTTTTGCTCAAGATATAAACAAGCTTTGGATAAAAATTACCTTATTAAATACACCCTGCGGGATATGGGTCTAGGGCTATAGGTGACAGTCACAGGTACTGTCTCAAGCCTCTTAAACATATGATCCTTCTTACCTGTAGCTGCATCATCTTTGACTGGTTCTGAATTTGTTATATTTGAAAAGTGTGTGTGTGTAAGGGAGCACAAAGACAATTGTAAAGTAACAAAATATTAAGGAGAAGTCTTATGGAAAATCTGGGTGATGACAAAGTATTCATGATGCAAATGAGCTTGCAAACACAGCCCATCTGCTCTGCTTCAATACTTCTCTGACAATTGGGTGCATTATTTATTTGGTTAAATAATTTTCTGACCTTCCTCTTGCTCTCCTTCCCCAAGGAAATAACCTTGACCTTTTTTCTTTGCAGAGAAATCCTTAAGAGTGTCTTCTGAATGAAAACACATTGGAATAAGAGCACACACCAAACATGCTATAAATGAAAGCAATTCCATGTCGAGAGGGACCAAAGTCTTGCTAAGCATCACGAAGAGCACTTCTGCTCTTGAGAGGAAAGGGACACTTCGTTCTTCCAGGTGACGCAGATGGTGGGAGGGAGGATTCAGTAACAGTGGTAAATAATTCATGGAAACACTTCCTAAGTTGCACTAGGTAGTGAGGTATCCGTTATGTACCCCAATTTAGGCACATCCCATGTGGTCTTCCAAGCACGACCATGTCTGGCAGCACCGAGCATCGCAAGCGGCTGTACAATGCGTGCCTCTCTGGGCAAGGCAAGGCAAGGCGCAGCCGGCGCGATGCTTAGCTTTCACAGTGGAAAGGAGGGAAGACTCATCACTCAAGCAGAGACATTTTCAGAATCAAGAATATAAAAAGAAAAGAAAAAAACCCCCAAACTTTTAGAAGTCTCACAGCTGCTATTGCCGATCGTGTGTGTGACTCAGAGGGTAGACTGTACGCTATAAATGGAAATGGGTTAGTTACAATTTGACTGATAATGTCTTAGTTTTTGTAAGAAAAATGTCTTTTGAAGAAATACTATAGTGGGGTGGCAAGCTGTACCATATGTTCTTTGCTGCAGCTGACTTTATAATACATCTCAGCTACACTTTAAACTGTATAGCACTGATTGCATTGTAACTCCTATGTCCTCTGCAGATAAAGTTATGGAAATATAATGAGTGCGCTTCAAATACATGCCAGCGCTGCCTATACTATTTCAAATCATCAGACAAGAGAAGAGCACCTGCTTGCCTAGGCTTTCCCTGCATGTTTACCACCTTCTGCACTACAGCAAGGGAGGCTTGCAGGTCCCCCAGAGAGACAAAGCACCAAAAATAAAAATCCATGCCTGCTGGAGTCATGCTTTGACTGTGTAGTACTTTGTGGCAAAGGATAGATGCCTTGTGCCCTAACACAGGGCAAAATCAGTAACTACTGGGGCTATTCCTTCAGGGGATTAACCAGGAAGGAGATAGCCAGGAGAAAGCCTGGGTGATGCCCTCCTCCTCCCTGAAGGAAAATAGGTCTGGAAATTATAGCCATTACATCCCAAATTCATCTCAAAATGGCTTGTCTGTTGGGAAATTCCTTGGACCACCTCCTGCTTTACCTCCGGGAAATGCTGACACCGTTCGCAAGAGCTGTGGTCTGGCCAGCACCCTCGTGATTATTGTCATATTAAATTTTGATATTGTGAGAAGGTTGAATCCATCTGAAATGCTGTGTTGTGGTCTCCTGGCAGTGCCTTGCTGGGTCAGAGCTAGCAGAGCCCTGCCTCTCTCTGTCTCTGGATAAACAAACCTGCAAGATGTCTATCTGTGCTTGAAAGCCTGGCTGTCTTGACATTTGCAGGGAAAACAATTTGTCACTGTAAAGTTGCCTGTACAGGGTGAGCCATAGAAAACAGTTGAAAATAACTTTCTCCCTGAAGATTTTGATGCATTGTCTTTGGTGGCGATTTTACCAGCAGGCTGCCTTCACCACTGCTTTAGGTATGATATTTTAATGTAGGGCTGGACCAAATAGTTGTCACTCCAGAAAGTCTGTTTGCACTACACAGTTGGCCTCAGTTCTAGTCTGTTCAGGTGCATCAAGGGCTTTAACATGTCTTATGGCAGGGAAATGCCATAAAATTGTTGGGGAGTGGCAAGCATCACAGCATAAGAAGTTCCTAAGTCCCCATGCCTTATTCTTTGCAACCTCCTACCGCCCCCATTTCTGCTCCTTTAGGGTTGAAGTGGTCCTGCATCTTGAGCCAGATTGTGGCAACCCTTCCCCTGGCTGCCTCCTCCCTGCCTTCTTCATGCAATATTCTATTTTTTTCATGATGCTATAACCTGGGGACTATGCTAACCTATATCAGCCAGGACTGGCCAAAGTCTCAGGCAGGACAGGTCCTCAGGCTATGTTTTTTCAGCAGTGGCCAAGGCTAGTTTTCCTAATTCCCCACATGCCTCCTGCAGGTACTAGGGCGATGTCCCCTGCATGGCTGGGTATAGTGGCATTAGGCACATATTCTCTTGGGCATTCAAAAAGGGACCATGGCAAGGCAGGGGGCTTGATCTTTCTGTGTCTTCCTAAGCCAGCTTGCCTTGGAAGATTATCATTTAACCCACATGCTGATCGCAGATCATTTTATATAAGACCAACAGTGAACAAGCAGGAAAAAATGCTGTGAGAGATGGCAAGAGGTGATGGTTTATGCATCGCAACATCATACACCTCCTTCATATACATATATATATCAGCCTGAATGCATTCTATCTACCGAATGCTTTATGGGATGAGGGATGCACAGGCTAAAGGTTGAAAGGAAAATTTAATATCACATTTAAAAGTGACTCAGTGACTTGCAGAGATGATTCCCAATATGCTGGATGGGTCAGCACCAGAGTGAGAATGAGTGTGACTCAGAGGCATGGGGAAGGGCAGTGAGGGGTGGGGAAGGGACTGAGGCTGGGATGCCCCTTTGAGGGCAGGAGGGCTGGTGGATCAAGCCCTTGGTAAGCTCTGCGGGCTTGAAGGATACTGTGGGAAGGAGCTGAGGAGTAAATGAGTGCCAGTGGCCATGGCAGTGGGTGATGAGGAGATACCTCCTGTCCTCAGTTGGCTCCTAAAATTCAGAGAAATTACTTTGGGAACAAAGCAAAAATGAAGTGTGTGTGACAGGACTGCTGGCCCCAGGGAAGGAGCCTTGGAAAAAAAGAAATCCCCAAACAAAGGGTATTCTAGGTTGATTTCATCAAAATAATGTATTGGTGGAGGTGCCATGTGGTGGGAGAAGGATGACAAGGGCAAGGGCACCAGACCCATGCCATGCCTGCAGCCTCACAGTGTGCCATCCCTCAAGCAGTGGGATGGCATCGCTGCTGCTTGCTGTCTTGCTGGTAGTTTGTAGTGTCTGTGAGTTTGAGAGGGGAATGTGGTGTTCTTCCAAGGTTGGACCCGTAGTGTCCTGGGCACGGTCTGGGTGCTGTTGTGGTAAGACAGGAATAAAAAGGAAGGAAGTAGAGAGCCCAGACCTCGCAATGCACTTACATGTCCTGTGGGATCAGAGCCTGAGCTTGAAATAAGATTTTCAGTAAAGTCAACCTAGAGATGGGAGTCTGTCAGCAGGCCAGAGGTAAGAAGTTGATTTATAAAAAAGGGCAACACAAAGCTTGTGGTCCCATGTACTGCTAAAGATGTTCCTTACCTATCTCAGCCTCTCAAGGTTTCCCCAGGAGGCAGCTGCGAGACAGCCAAGAGGTGACCCACATAGTGGCCAGCCCCAGGGGATATCAACACTGGTGTCAACCACGGGGAGAGATGCAGCCAGGCAGACCGGCAGTGGAAAATGCCCTTATGGGAGAGAAGGGATCTGGAAGGAAACTGGGCACTCATCCATCTAACGTTCACATGGCTTGGTCCTTCCATGGCACAGAAAGCAACTTGCGGGTAGAAATGATGCTGAGGGGGTCTGCTGCTGCCAGTGGCATGGGAAACACAGCTCGTTCAAGTTCTGGGAGGACCTGCACCACTCAGTAGTAGCCAGGCGTGAGCCACGAGGCCATTTTTGATGGATGATGCTTCAGTGTACAATGTAAATTGGTGAATATTTAATAATTGCTCTGCCTCCTGGGCAAGAATACAGGCCATGGGATCTGAAGGAACGAGTGTCCATTGCCTGATGAAGAGAAGACATGTCAGGGATCTGTTTACTTGAAGGAGTCAGTCCTTTCTGTCTCCTGTGAAGTTATTAGTTGTGATCCACTCCTGACATACAGTAGAAGCAATTTTATTGCAGTTTGCGAGTAGTTAATGCCCATTGCTTACTGTTTTATGTAACTAGGTGCACACATTTGTTTTAATATACCTCAGACAAAGTACAGTAAGCGAGAATAGTCCTTACAGCAGTATTCACCAAATTTCATCAGAGTACCTGTACTCCTATCCTAATTTCTTTGGCAGGCACAGAGGAAACAAAGGATTTGCCTAGACTGGGAAAAGAAATCCCACATTACTATCAGGCTGGATACCAATGCTGTTCCAGACTGCCATACACTATTATCCAACTATATTTTTTCTCCTTCAGCACTTGTGCCAGCAGCAGTGTTGATGGAGCAGCCTACGGAAAGAGCTGGTTCAGGTCAGCAGAGGGGTTTTGCAAACATGCTGGCAAAGGTGTTTTCCCTCCTCCTCATGAACAAAATGACAGCTGAATCTGGAATTGACTCTGAGTAAAGCATAGTTTTGTAGCTCCCCAGGAAACTTGAGTATCAGGAGGAAATGAGCCCCCCATCGCTACCCTGGCCTGTGAGTTGGCCCCTTACAAGCCCTTCTGTCCTGTTCCATAAGAGCAACATACAGAGGCATGTTTGTTCCCTTCTCTCCCATCATTGAGATATCATTTAGTATTAAGACACAGAAGACCACAGACCTCAAAGGTGGTAAGGGAAGATTTACAGCAGAGTGGCTGTCAGTTGCTTTGGTCTAATTAAATGGCTCCTGCCTCCTTGACTCCGTTCCAGTGCAGTGGAGCTTGACTTGTTAAGCATTAGGGAAGCATCCTGGCTGCTCACTGTTACTAATGCCTTAGCCCCAAAGTGTGGCTGTTAGGCTTGGAATAAGCTGTAAAAACCTGTCATTGCCTTCCCACCCCCACCTTTGCAGACAGCTGGACATCTCTCCTGGTGGGTGCCTGTGTCTGCAACAGCATCAACAGACTCCATGGTGCAAGGGGCACCACGTGCAGGAAGCTGGATGTGAACTAGATGCTGCTCTCATGGGACCACCGCTGCCCCTGAACCCTCTTTGAAGGAGTAGACACTTCTCTGTCTCCTTTTTGAAGGGGTCAATGGGCAGCTGGCAGTAGAAGGGCACTCTGGAGGTAAGGACCAGACCCAGCAGTGGTCCCGTGAGGTCTTCTCCATATGACACAATGCCTCTCGGACAGGGGTCCTTCTCCTTTTTGCCCGGAGCCACCCTGCCTCTCCTGCGACACTTCCCAGCCTGCCTTGATACTCTTCACATTTCTAAACATCTGGAAACAGTGTCCACCAAGTCATTCACACCCAACTCACCGAACTCCTTAGCCCGTTCTTTTCATGCAAGTTAAATAAAGAACAGGTCACGGTTTGAGTAAATGTGTCTATTAGCCTCAGTCACTTGAATTATTTTTGATTACAGATTATTATTTGTATCTTGTTAGCAAATTGGCTGGTGTTAGTCATCAGAGCACATGCCATCTAATTGGCCATTTACATCATATGTTACTCCCTCCCTTCTCCGATTGGATGAATTAAATTTCATTAAACAGCAGCCTTCTTTCTCTCTTGTTTGCAGATGATGCATGAACATTTGTAGCTACTTGGCAATTCTGTTGTGAGACAATAAAAGAGCTTTTCAAAATGCCAGGAGAGGAAATACAGCGTGAATACTCTTGCAAATATTTACTTGTGCTCGTATTTGCAATATTTTATTGTGTAATGGATTTAATGATGCTATTTATCAAATAATTATGATTTCTCTCTTTAATGAATTCAAATTTAACTGAGTAATTTCCAGAAATATCTGTCAAAATTGAAAGAAAATTCCAGTTCACTAAATGCACAAGATAGGGGAAACCATTATAAATAATTATAGCTATATGGTGCTTCAATATTGCACAAATGTGTGTTTCACAATCACCTTAGAGGAAAAGTAAGCAGAGAGTTATCTCAGATGCAATAACAGATTAGCAAATAGTAAATTTCCACTTCCTCAGTTTGGCAGCACCAAGTTAGGACACAGTGAACTGGTGTTTTCACCGCAAGCAGAGCTGAGCAAAGATGACCACATCCAAAGATCTGTTGCTTCAAGACAGAGCTGTGATAGAAGGTGTATTTTAGAATCCTGAGATGTTTTCAGGGTTTGGGGATGGTTTCACAACCTGGGCTGCCTCATCGCCGCAGCCTTCCCAGCCCTGCTCTGTGACCCTGGCCCCGATGCTACCCCTTTCTGCTTCTTGGGGAAAGGGGAGCCAGCAACAAGTGTAAGAGTCCCAGTTCTGGCTGTGGTTGATGTTTATTTTGTCCAGTCCAGGGAAGCAGACATGGAGTCATTATCCTTTCTTCCTTCTTTTCTGATGTTCATTTTCCCTGTGAAATTTCCAACATCCACAGAGATAGTTTCTGGCTACCTGATACATCTTTGTTGGAAAACAAGAGCTACAAGAAAATATTGAATTTCAGAGGTATTCAAGAAAACATGGATGAGCATAGTGAGACCTTCCCAAGATGGGCAGCAGCCATGATTTTCATGCTTTTCTTTAAAGGATCTTCAAGGATGTGTTCCTGAAATACTGAAGATAAGGTCAGTCTCCAAGCCCAATCACTTTCCTTGGAAGCTGAGGGCTGGACACTTTCCCGTGGCAATCACTTTAAAGACTCCATTGTTGTGGTTTGACCCAAGAGAGTAACTGAGCATCACGAAGCTGCTCACTCATCCCTTTCTTCTTGGGAATGGGAAGGAGAAAATAGAGCAAAAGGCTCGGGAATTGACATAAGGACAGAAATGGATGATCCGCCTATTATGGTTATGGTCAAAAGACAGACTCATTAGGGGAAGAAAAAGAACATCAATTTAATTGAAACACTAACAACAACAACACTTAAAAGACAGAGTGGGAAAGTGGGAAGCATTGTCACATCTTAAAAACACCTTCCCCCCACCCCTCCCTTCTTCCCAGGCTCAGCTTTGCTCCTGATTTCTCTACTTCTTCCCTGCAGCGATGCAGGGGCAGGCAATGGGGGGTGCAATCAGTCCTGCCACTTCTTTCTCCCCAGCAGGAGGACTCCTCGCATTCTTCCCTTGCTCCAGGATGGTGTCCCTTTCATGGGAGACAGTCCTCCACAAACTTTCTCCAACATGAGTCCTTCCCACAGGCCACAGTTGTTCCCAAGATGCTCCAGTGTGGATCTGTCCATGAGTTGCAATCCTCCCAGCGCTGAACTGCAACACCTGGGGCTTCTTACCACAGAGTCCCGGCCTTCTTCAGGTGCAGTCACCTGCTCCAGCATGGGGTCCTCCACGGGCTGCAGGCAGATATCTGCTCTACTGTAGACCTCTATGAGTGGCAGGGGGGCAGCCCTGCTGTCTCACCACAGACTGAGGGGAGTGTCTGCACCACTGCACCTTCCCCCTTCCTCCTTTCTTCCACTGACCCCCGTCTTTACACAGGTGTCTCCCTCACAACTCTTCCTCACAACTTCAACTCCTCTTCCCAGGTTCTCCTTCTTAAATGTGTTATCGCAGAGGTGCAGCCACCGTTGCTAATTGGCTCAGCCTTCGCCAGAGTCATGTCTGACCTGGAGCCGGGGGAGCTTCGAGAAGCTTCTCATGGGACCCACTACTCTAGACCCCTCCCCTGCTACCAAAAACCTGCCACACACACAAACCCAGCACATCTATCCATATGTCTATTAAGTCACTAAGCTGACAATAGTGGCCGGCAGAAGTCCCTCAAAATCTATGCAATCTATGCTCGGTCTATGAAAAAGAAGCAAGGAGAACACATTCTTAGCCTAGTCTGGAGGGACACCTAGTAAGCATCAGAGAACAGGACCATCTCCAAAACACCCGAGTTTCACTGAAATCAAATACACTCTTTCCTCATCTGATTAAAATGAAGGTACAGCCTTTTTTCACATTGCTATTTTGACTCATGCCTTGTTTGAATATGCAACACCAACCTCTATTTTCAAGAAATGCAGTAAATGTGTATTCTTGGAGAGCCAAATTTCTCTTTACTAGTTCTGAAGCACTCAAATCTTCAAAGCAAGAAGTATTTCCTCCAGCTGTCCATGCATGGAGTTGATTTATGACTAGTTTTCTGTTCAAACCACTGTAATTTTGTGAAATGATAGCAGTATTGATTCTAGCAAGAGTTTCACTTTGCTGAAACTACCAGAGCAGAGGGACTAAATGGAGCCTTGGAGTGAATAATATAGCTTTCCACTTTATCAATTTCATCTGTTTTGCTCCCCACCTTCACTTAACAACCTACATGTCTTCTTTCCTTCCTTCTTTTCCCTTTAAGACACTGGTCTTTTGCTGTGGTTCACAGCTATCAATGATGGAGCGTATTTTCTTACCTGGGAAACTCTGAGCAGCATCAAAATACAATCTGAGCAACAAAATAGACTGCTCAACATCTCTGAGTGGTTCATGTTGCTGTGTGGGAAGCTGAATTCTGGCTCTGAAAGATATGGAATTATGGAGGTGAAAGATGATTTTTTGGGTTTTTTTGCATGAAAGGAAATATTTCTGGTTCAGTTTTTCTTAAAATAACAAGTGAGCAAGAATATTTGCTTAGAAGAACTAGGAAATTCCTTAATCTGGGATAGATTCCGCTCTCAGTTACATAGATATGAATGAAGATAAATTTTACTGAAGACAATGAAAATGTCTTAGCATAAAACTGGTCTGAAGACCAGTTCCACAAACAGACAAATCCTCATCTATGTAGGAAAGAAACACAAGGGAGTGGGATGACATTTCTGGACATCTCAACAATGTCCTATTTTAGAGAGTAAGTGAAAATTGCAGATGAATTCCACACACATTCCATCCATGCTCCCTGTGTGCAGGTGTGGCTGTGTTTCCATTTCTAAAGTCAGGGTGAAAAAAATCAGAAAATACAAATGCTTCAGTGGCACTATTAATTCAGCCATAGGCACAGCATGTGTGTCAGCACAAATCTTCAGTAGCCTAGCCAGCTACTGAAACTGCTGCTTCTGCATTTGCTTTCTCTGTACTTACTTATTTAAAGAAATTTCAGAAAACCGGAGGGCTATAAAGGTGTTAGGAACAAATTCCACTCAGAAAAATTAAGAAACAGTTAAATATGATATTTTCTGGGCATACATACAACAAAGATATATTTTTGCAAATGGACCATCCAAGGCTCTGTAAGCACATTAGATGTTGGAAGATTTTGAGGCAAGTGTTCAGGAAAAAAAAGGCAAATAGTAGAGATATACTTTAGTATGATCAAATAACAGTTTGGATTGTACCACAGGAAACCCGGTTTAAAGTAAAGCTGAGACGCTGCATTTCTCCAAAATGCTGCACGTAATGGTGGGGCTCCAGAATGGGGACATCAGCAGTCAGCACTCGGGGTCAGGTTTGAAGGTGGAGGTGGGTTGCTGTCTCCATGCTGGTGATAAAGAGCTCCATGGTGGCTGTGAACACCACTGCCTGCAGCCCATCCCCGCGGCCCCAGGGAGAGAAAAAGGCAGGTATAATAATTGCTCAGCAGCTCCTGACACAGAGAAAAAAAGCCACATCGTGATGCAGGAGTGAGAAAGCTCCTACTTGAGAACCAAGCCAAGCATGAAATTAATATTTCCTTTACAGTAAAAAAGAAAAAAAGAAATCCTGTAACATGGGAATAAATGTAAAATTGAGGTGGGAACAGGCTTTGAATCTCCTTGCGAGAAGGGGAATGCTTTGGCTGGTTCGTGTCTCTCCTTATTAAGCAGCTCGGTGCTGAAGAAGTCTAGGACAAACCACGCAGCTCCTGATACCCAATTTCCTGCCTGGGTGAAATTCCTGTAGGTCTTGTATTCTCAGCCCCCTTGGGAAAATCTCACCTTCAAAGTATATGCCAGGGCCCATGCAAGTCTTCAAACCCCCAGGAGTGGATTAGTTCCTTTCTCCCAGCTCTCAGCACTGCTTGCCAGGCCACCAGCTGCCAAAAAAAAAAAAAAATCAGTGCAGAAAGCTGATGGGGCTTCAGAAGGGTTTTTCTGGGGGCAAAGGGGCAGCAGTGCTATGCAGTGTTATGCATCGACAGGCATTTTTACTTATGTGGTTGGATTTCATAGTGTCATTTGTATTTCTTCATCCCTCTGTTTCCTTTAAGGAACCTCTCCAGAATGTTTCATGTTTGGAACAATCAGTGCTGGGACTGACTGAAACTGGAGTGTGTAACTAAAGCCTGGGCAACCCAAGAGGTATGGGATTTAATCAAAACTGCACCTTGATCAAAAATGGCACCCTTCCTTTTTCCCAAATGAAAATTTCTCAGGAAATGTTATTTTGTTTGTGGTTTTCCCCTCTTTTTGGTTGTTTGTTTTGTTTTGGTTTGGTTTGGTTTTTCCACAACCACGTCTCAGCAGTGCCTTAACCTTCCCCCCTGCGTGTGGTTTCCTGGGGAGGTGCTCTGCACCCCCCAAACCCAGTGCCGTGTGGCCAGCACGTTTCTCCTGGCTGGCTTAGCACAGGAGTGGAGATCCCCACCGCATCACTGATGCTCCCTCGAGGAGGCAAACTCTTTGTTTTGCTGTCACCACCAAGATGCAGAAGCAAAGCAAGTGAGCAGCAGGGGGGCTGGCAAACACACTGGGTGGGCAAGCAGAAATGAAGCCTCCCCCAGCCTGGAAGAGCCACATCCACCCAGGACGGACATGTTTGGGAGGGTGCTGGTGAGGGCAGCGAGCAGGTAAATACCAAACGTGTCCTGCATTTACTGCCTTTACCTCCCAAAAGGTGTGGGATGAAGGAGAAAGAGATGGCCGTTCTGCAATGAAAACAAATGACTCAGCTTCGCCCATTTTGGGCACAACACATAAGAAGAGCAAAATCACGGAAAATGCAGCAAACTTTTCAGCGCAAGGAGAAAAGCTAAATAAATTCCTATGTCTTTTTTGAATTTGAAAGGCTTGTGTTTGGGAAATCCAGTTGAAACTAGCTTCATCTGCTTTTGTTCTTCTGTCTCTGCTGGGCTGAGCCATTACTGGTTCATGAGGCCTGATGCCATCCATCCAACTTTTTGGTCACTCGGACATACTGAAGCACAGCTCTGCTTCCAAAAGCCACGATCTCCTCCTAAGTCATCAAGATGCTCCTTCTCTCAGCTAGAAACTCGATGTGTCTGTTTAAAAAGGCAAAATAATTCTCTTTTATCCCTGCAACTGCAATTTCAGAGACAGGCAGTCAGTGCAGCAGGAGGTGGACTCCGTCCATTCTGTGATACCTACTTTTCCCAAAAAATGCTGTGCTGGAAAGGGTCTGACAGGAGGAAGCAACTGGGGTGAGGAGCCGGTCTGTGTGTTTGGGATGCCACTGTGCTTTGGTCCCTTTCCCTGGCAGGCTGCCACCCTCCTCCTTCCCTTGGTGCACCCACAGGCCTTTAAATTCCACGAAAGCTCTTTGTTTTTGTAGAAAATAATAATTAAAAAGCGGAGGAAAATTCCTCCTTGATTGCTGACACTCTGATGGCAGGACCCCTCCTCCCTGGTGGGTTTCTTTCCCTGCTGAAGCACTTAATCAGGCCAGCCCTGCCGCCTCCGGCAGCCGCCCCCCCAGCAGCAGCGGGCACCCACAGAGGCGGCCTCGTGAAATCTCCTCATCACTGACAAATGGCTCTGATGATGGCACAGCAGGTGCTGAGCAAGGCCAGACCTTAGTGAGCACAGAGGAGCTTCACTGGCGGTGCTGGAGCTTCCCATCTCTCACCAGTGCTGGCAGGGGGGAGGCTGCTCTGCCACCCCCCGAGGCAGCTCCCTGGGGCTCTGGCCGCCAGCTGCTGATGCTGAGGATGCTCAACCCAAGCCATGGTGCTGGCACTGAGGGCACAGCCCAGCACTCCCCCTTTTTGAGCAGGAGGGCTCATAGCTTCTTGGACAGTGAGGAAACAGTGGGATTTCAGAAGAGAGGAGGCATCAAGGGGCTATTTGTGACACAAACCAACTTGACTGACCATTTTCCTGGAGTTGCACCTCCTTTTTGCTTACAGCCACGTGGCAGGGCAGGCACTCGCTGCTTGTCTTCTGGGATGTTGTGCTTTCACGTATGGAGCCCATACAGGGCCCTATTCCCAAGCTGAGCCAATCTTTATGAATGACAGTAGAAAACACAATTTTGGCACAACCCTAGTGCTTTCCCATGACCCAGAGCTCTCTGCCCCGGGCATTACCAGGGTTACGTGTCTGCCCTCCCAACTTTACTTGAGCTGACGTGATTATAGACCCTGTCTCCTCTGGATAAATGTCTTCAGTTGCTCAGCAACCTCCACACCAGGATTAAATTAACTTTGATTACAATTACAGACAGCACGAATCAGCCCGCACCATCAGAAGAAAGCAGAGCGCGGGCTGTTTTTTTCTGGAGGATATTCTTCCCAAAGTGCTGCTCTTGGGGGAACTGCATCTCCCCACTTTGCTTTGTGTTGTGTGTGGATGCATCCCAACTCTGACACTTTAAATGCACAGTGGGATTGAGCACAAAAGAATTGATTTATGTTCCTGAAAGTATTTCCCTGCATGGGGAAGGAAAACAGAGAGGAGGCAGCTTTGCTCTTATGCCAAGGTCCCAAAACTTCCTCTGGTGAAACCATTAGGCTTAAATACAGCTACTCATCACCCCCATAGGGTCTTTGCTGTCACCCTCTCCACGTCCTCAAATTAACGTATGGGAATGTGTAGTTATTATATACATCTCCACAGCTCCCTGGAACAGGCTTCCTGGCTGGGGGGAGCAGATCCAAGAACCCTCTGGGTGATGATGGGTTGCAGGGGACAGACCCTGTACGGATCAGAGCTACTGGTCACAAAGCAAGGAGGGTTAAACACCTCTTATGCTGCTTGTGGTCTACCCCGCCTGTACCTGGAACAGAACTGCTGGGCTGTCAGTATGCGTTTGTGGTGACCAGTGTGGTGCCCAGTGTGGGCTGCAGTGGGCTACGCCTGGACAGAAAGAGCCTTTGCCCGGGGTCTAGAAAAAACAAGGGTTGCCTGAATCACTGCCCATTTACTTGTGGCTTTGGGGAGGTCAGGTTGCTCTGGTCCCTGCTCTTGCACCACTTCATTTCATCATCTCCTCTGAACCAAACTAGAGCCTCTCTTTCCCTGTTTTTCCCCCTTCCCTGGCTCATCGTACAGAAGAGATGAGTGCTGCTGGCCACCACCAGCCCCTACGAGATCCACTGGCATCACACTGAAGCACCTACTGAGCTGTGTTTCTTCGTGTCAGTGAGGGAACTGGGACTGGCAGCTCTGGTGAGAGGCATATAAGCCTGGGTGTAGTTAAAACTGAGGTTTGTTTTTTAAATACCTTAGCAGAGGGGCAGTGTTTCTTCTCTTCCTGGGTGAGGAGGTAGAGAAGGAAGGGAGGACAGGGCAGGGCAGGGCAGCAGCTTTTGCTCCTCTCCATGGTCCCCTGGCCGGGAGACTTTTGCCAGCTTGGTAGGTAAGGGCATCGTCTGCTGCAGGAATTGGCCAGCAGCAGATGACTGCTCCCAAGTGGGAGTGGGGAAGGAAGTGTGGAATCTCATTATATTTAATGTAATTACTCTGGACTTACAGCAGTGTATGCGACAAAGGAATTTGGCCTTCTCTCTTTTTCCCCCCCTTCCCTGCCTTATCTTCAATGATACAACGGTCTGGTCATAGAGCCTGTGATCCAAAGCAGCTCCCTGCAGCTTCTCCTTAAACAGGGACACTCCTGCCCTTGCACAGGCAGAGGTAACATGGCAGAAAAAAATTATGAATAAGCCTAAAATTTGTCCAAGGCTGCTGCTGTGCAGAGGTCTGATGCAGGCAACTCCTGCCCTGGCATCCCCTGCCAGGCAGGTCCCTGTGTTGTCAGAGCTGCTGCCCTCCCAGCTCTGCCAAGGAAGAGTCGGAGCTGCATCTTGGCCATCTGCCCATTGCCTGCACGGGAGGCATGGCCGCAGAGGCCAGCAAACTGTTCCCTTTGCCTGAGACCCACCACCACACCTGCACCACCCGCAAAACAGCTGGAGATGCATTGGCCAGCATGTCCCAGAGGAAGGTGGGATATGGGGGCTTTTATCCTCCCACTCCTTCCTCTCCCGTTCTTGGTTCTCCCTCCTTTGCTTACTGTTGGGGGAGATGGAGGTGGCTAAAAAGCTGTGGCAGTGCTGTCCTGCTCCCCTGGGCACATGCCTCTCCTCAGCACCCTGTGCATCAGGGTTGCACTGGCATGGACCCCCCGGGTCCCAGGTACTGACCTTCAACCTGGGGCTTCCCAGGCTTGTCAGTGCAAGTCAGGCTGGGGCTACCTCCTGTGGGACACCTTCATGGGTTACACAGGCAGATCCCCAGGCTGTGGCAGTAGGCGGCTACCTGCACACTGGGAAAGCGCATGGTCATCATCCGTCACTGCTCACAGCTGTCTTTCAGTATCTGTGTTCTTTATCTCATGAGCGTCTTGATGTTTTCTGACACTTTCACCTTCCTCCTCCTTGTGTGTGCCCAGAGGAAAGTGTCTTTGACTCACATTCCCTTTTCACCGTGACACACCTCAGTCCTGCTGGAGCCTGCTCTGACCACTCACCTGAGCGCAGCGTGTCAGATATGCCACAGTTTGTCAGGATTTGCCTTTCCTAACTGTATTTCTTGTGAAAGGAGCCTTTGCATAGTCCACCTCTCACAGACTTGGACAAACAGACCGCTTTGAACTTGCAGTCAAGAAGTTGCAGGTCCACACTCACCTCTTCCTAGGCTCGAATTGGACCTTCACACAGCTTAAATTCAGCTTTCCTCTGTCCCTTGCTGTACTATTTGCAAACACCTCACACCTATTTGTTCCAGTAGGAAATATTCTCTTTGTCTGATGTGTCTCCAGTAGTGCAAGGTTTATCTGTTTCACGCTGTTAGTTCTACGTTTGCTTGCATCCCCAAGCAGCCTGCTTTAAACAAAGTCCCCATCTGTGTACACTGCTTCTCATTTTCTGATGCTGGACAGAGCACAGGACACTTGGTCCTTGAGTCTGGCCATCATCAATTTGCCACCTTCAAGCTGCTCTGCATCCAACCCTACTCCAGGAGTGCCTGGAGCCTCCTGCCAAAGAGGCCAAAGACACACAGCAAAGGGGACAGGGTCAACCTTTTCTTTCATTGACTATCTGTGTTGTACCCTGTGTGTCCCGCTTGCATGGGTGACACCTCCTGCTCCACGTATACACAGAGCCACCATTACTGTTTGTCAGACAGGTGGTGCAGTCAGCCATGGCTCCTTCCTGCTGCTTCCTTCTGGTTGGTGATCAAGCTGTGCATCTCCCTGGCCCCCAGCGATGCCCCGTAGTAACCACCCATCTCCTCCCTGCACCTCGCAGGGCTCTGCTGCAGAAAGCCCTGAGCCATTGTGTCTGCACCAGCAATGCTCAGAGTCCGTCCTCCACTAGCACTAGCAGATCCACCTGCCTCCAGTATGTCAGGGCTTAACCATACATATCATTTCTTGACACTTCCAAGTGCAGAAAGTAGACTTCTTTTCTTTGTGCTACAGGTCGCCAAAGTCAAACTTCTGTGTTGACTACAAAAAGAGAGGTTGAGCTATTGTTTGCAAAGGTATTTCTGTCTCAAGGGTTCTTGTGATACCCTTGAGACGTTGCTTCAGCAGCAGTGACGGAGACATCCAAAATGAGATGCCCAGGTGTTGTCACTTCCCCCTCCCATGTCTCACTAGCTGTGGAAACACCTTTCTTGGCCATGCAATCCACACGTGTCAGCCTACAGCCTCCACTGAAGGTGCTATCTGTCCTCTGTTTCCTTTTCAGGAGTGAATGTCCATGGCATCCATTTCTCCCATGCAGATAAACCCAACTTTCAGAATATGAAGGACTTTAGGTCCATTTAAATACTTATTTGCTAACACAAAAGCAAGTGCCCCCATAATTTAATATTCTTCTGGAAGTAATTGGATAGAAGTGCTTTGTTTCTTTTCCTCCTGTCAGCTTGCATTTGTTTAATTCAGCTGTTGTGACACGAAGTGACAGATCCCATGCTCCGTTTTTACAGATAGCAAAACTCTGGGATTCTTCTTTCTGTATTGTTAGAAATTTATGTATTCTCCCCATTCGCTCGTACATCACTATTGTGTCAGGTTACTGACCCCCTTAAGAATAAATGCATTTTAATACAGCTGACCCAGAAACCTCCCAGAGGGGAGATAAAGCGTAGCTCTGAGAACCAGCTGAATTTGCTGCAGCTTAGAGAGGAATCAGAGAAGGGTCCAAAGCGGGCAATGGCTCAGTGCCATGGCTATTTCCTATTAACAAGCCTCCCGCCATGTCCACGTTTCCTGCTACTCACAGCAGTCTGGTCCCAGGGCTGCGTCCGCTCCTCTGGGTGAGGTGATGCTTGCACAGAGTTTTCTGCAATGCTTTCCCGGAGATACAGATGCAAGGGAGGATCAGTCTTTATCCCTGTGCAGAGCAGGCAACAGGTCTGTCCTAGAGACCAGAGATTCTGTTGTGAGGCACAGCAGGTACCGAGGGGAGCAAAATTCAAGGACACGTATTACTCAAGCTCGAAGTCTGCAAGGGCGAGAAGGCAAGGGACAAAGCTGTCTGCAGGGGCTGGGGAGGCGCATTGCAAATAATGCCTCGTACATTTGCCTGGCTGGCAATGTTCCTGACACTTCTCTTTAAAGAATATTTTTCAGAAGAAAGGAGAAACAGCAGGAAATTGCAGATTCAACCTTGCATGGAAATGTGAAGCCACAGAATGCAGGAGAAAAAATACTGTCTTTATCTTTCTAGAAGTATTTAGACATTTTTCTCAGTCTCATACAGCGAATCTTGCTCCCTGTTCATTTTAGCAAGTTGTTTTAGAATGATTTTTATAAAATGTATTCAAAGCCTAAAGGAGTTGCTGAGTTCTGAAGGCCAGTAGCACTTCTCCTGTTTTGAGGTTTCCAAGTTGTGTGTTCGGGTCCCTGCGGGTGTCTTCAGTTCAGAGGAAATTTCTTCAGATTATACGTGTGGCAAATTGTTCAGGGGAAATTTGTGTTGTGGTGGATGACTCCAGTTACCCATCATGTTATTCTAACTTCTTCCCCAAGCACCACCAGCCTTAGATGCTTAATCTCTGTGCTACAACATAGCAGTGGCCAAATAAAGACCTTTCCAGGCAAAACTTTTTTTAATTTACAAACGGCCTGTTGACTGTTATCCTCAAGCAGTTTATAATGGCCATGTTGTTATAAGCCCTAAGAGGCTGGTCCTGCAGTGGCTCTGGCAATGACCTTGCCCCATGGGAACAGCAGATGCAGGTGGACGCCGGACCCTGCCCATGGGTTTGGTTTGCCACCACAACCAGCCTGGGTGTGCAGGGCATGGGTCTGCATCCACAGAAGGGATGGAGCCTCCCACCGATGAACTTCCCACATAGCACTGTTGAGGCCACCAGGAAGGTCCTTCACCCCAGCAATACGCTTTGCAGCCACCCTCGAAGGGACCAAACCCTCCATGGCGCTTTCCCTGTTTTCCACACACACAGAGGTAAGGTGCCCTCTCCCAACTGCCAGTCCAGATCTGGCAGTCACAAGCTGCAACAGGTCTCTGCTCACTGCTGAAGCAAGAAGTTGTGGGCACAGCAGGCAGTTATACATGAGCTGGTAAAGATGTGCTTGCCCCGAAGGTGCAGGGACCAGTGCTTCCACACTTACTGGGAGACAACACACCTCATTTGACATTAACACAGTACAGGTTGAGCCTTTCTGCTGTTTTATCGCTGATGATCTGTGGTGTAGGGATGAATCAGAAAGCAACTAAGTTCATTTGCTTGGTCTTCCAGAGTAGTGAAGACTGGGTAGGCTCTTCTTATCCATGTTTTCCTTCTCTGATGGGGTATGAAAACCAGGCGGGGAAAATAGCTGAGGTTTCAGATCTCAGGTTGATTTTGCAGCATGGGCAAAAAAGGAAAGCAAGCTTCTCCTCTTGTCTGGGGCTGAAGAACATTTGCTCTGGGAGCCCTTGAAAGAAAATAAACACAGTGCAATATGGTGTTGTTTGTACAATCAGTTTTCACTTTAAATGGTTATGGAGATCTGGATAGTGCTGATCACGCATGTGAATTTAAGGACTACGCAGTAGCCAGGGTAGTATTTCTACAAATGCCTAATTAGAGAATAAAGCAGGCTACAGAGAAAGATGCATTTCTGAGGGCTGCTCTCCTCTCCTGTTCTCTCAAACAGGCTCACACACATGCATATATATACATATATATACATGAGTTTATTTAGATCTAAGGCCCATTAAACAACCTGGCTTTAAGACTCATGATGAGATTAATCGGGCATGGTAATTACATGTGCTTGAAAATTACTTAGCAATTATACTTGAAGTTACCAAGAATTTCTATGATTAATTACCTTAGGATTTTAATTCTGAAAGAGGTAAGGACAAGGTTAACAGAGGTCTAGTTTGAAGTCAGTTGAGCACCAGATAATTATCCTGCACTGCTGTATATTTACAGCATGTACTGCTGCCATGAATCTTCAGACCTGTTGCAATGTAATTATTTCTGTTTTCCATAATATGAAATTAATTCTGCACCATGACTTGGGATTCCCTGCTCAAATCCATGGATTTTTTTTGTCAGTGGTCCTGAGAGGGGATCTGGCAGTCCCTCAGATCACCTCAAGTGGATCATCCCACTCTCCTTTCCTTAGGCACCAAGACACGGATTAAGGCACCTATTTTGGGAATTTTGATGGAAGAGGATTTTAAAAATTCTGTTTGCAGCATTTAAGTTCTTCAAAAATGCAGTGTAAATGGCTGCTGCTTGCCTGTATCAGCTGAATTGAGGAGAAGATGGAGGGTTGGCATATGGAAGCACATTTTTTCAGCTACAAACATTTACTCTGTGCATTAAAACCAGAGAGGCTGTAACTTTCCCTTGCTGGCCTCAGACCCCCAGTACATATGAAGCTGTGGTCCTGGTGGGAGTGGGATGGAGCCCTAATGGGGGACCAGGGGATGGTTTCAGCAGCCAGGCTTGGTGCGCTGGGTTTGCAGCAGCCGTGTGGGTGTCCCTGAGCACGGCATCAATCCCCTGGTGCCCAGGCAGGACCAGCACCTTCCTCATGGCAAACAACAGGCAGAGTCTGGCTCGTCCTTGGCAACATTGCCAGGGCTTCAACGGAGTTGCACAAGAGAAGGGTTTTGTCTCTGGTGCCCAGGCAGAGGGAGCAGGGGAGAGGTGGGGTTGAATGAAACCTCTGCAGCACTTAAGTTCCCAAGTAAATATCTAATTAGAGAAATGTTTGACTTCAATAATAAATGAGCAGAATATCAGGAGAGATGAGTACTGGCAAAGTACATCTACGGCAAAGTCTTTACAGTAGGGGCATTTTTTTGGCCTGCCCTCCTATTTAAGATCCTCATGTAAGTGGAAAACCATGTGTGCAGATGCTAAGGGTAGGGCATGACTTTCTTCGCTTTTGCTCGAACAATTTGGAGGCACCCATCGGCAAACCCACCCTCATCAATTCTGCATCTTCCTGAAAATGTACTTTTAAGCACCTTAATTGCATTTCAGAGATAACCCTGCAGGCAAAGTGACAGGAAGAGAAACCATATGGAGCAGTTTGGCGGTCGGGCTCTTTGTTTTAAATCAATCAAACATCTGCGGCTAATGTAGCTTTGGGCTGCTCCTCAGGAAACATTAGCCCTATTAGTCTGGGCTGGCAGGAACACAAAATAATATATTTATGGACAAAGCACATGTGCATTACTGCTGGAGAGGGAGTGGAGGAGGAGGAGGAAGAGAAGATCCATGGTCAGCACTTTGCCTTCTTGGGAGGTCAGCTCCCACACTCAAAGAGCAGGAACGTGGGGTCCTGTCTCCGTGCCCCAGACCACACTGCCCACCTCCCTGCCTGGGTGCAGCCTCAAGACCTGCTTCCCCAAGTCCAGAGAGGAAAGACCGCCAAAAAGAAGCTGGGTGGCTTCCTACCTTAAAGGAAATAAGGTGGGATGGTGAAGCGGTATCTGTGGCAGTCTGCAGGGGCAGCAATGGGAGAGGAATGCTGAGCGGTGGGGCTGACCATGGGTTTGCATCTGGCTCCTTGCAACCCCACATCCCCGTAGGGCTGATGCGCCACAGCAAGCACAGCACAGGGATCGCACTCATCGCTTACAGGCGCAGGCAAGGACCACGCGTGGGAGGGAGCTGGGTGTTACCGGGCTGAAACTACTGTTTCACACCAAGGGCTATGAAAGCTGGAGGTGGGCTGATTCCCTGTATAGTGTTCCCTTTTAAACCTAGACAGCCTCCAGGCAGGTCATCCCATTTTCCTCCCTTGTAGTGTCTTCACGCATGCTCGTGTAACAGCAGCAGTCCCAAGGAGGAGGTGGGAGATGACAGGGTATCAAGGTTTCTTCATTTACACTGTCATGCAGAAAAATATGTGTGCAATTGCATGTACATCCATAAATGAGAGGCGTGAGGACATATGTTCACCTGCCAGCACTTCTCTAGTCCATCCACCCATACCTCAGTTTCCTGGGAAATGAAGAATCATAACTGAGAACAAGAAGAGCAAGAGCTTTGGGGCTGCTTTGCAGCTGGGCCCTGCCCCTGTGCAGGAGGGAATTTGCCCTACAGAAATCTTAAAAGGTGTGAAAATACCATACATAATCTTAATTAAACCTCCAACCACAGTTTTAGTCTTCCTTGTTTCTATTCCCTGCAGGGGAAAACTAAAAAGCCTATGACCTTAAGAGGGATAAGGTAGAGCATCTGTATTTAAGGAAAAGTACATCATTGGCATGTATTGATTCCACCAAAACAAAATGTTCTGAATCCTGAAACCACAAATAATTGTTGAATTTTTTAAAAAAAACATATTTATTCAGAATGAGGAGTTGTATATAGGTAGACTGAGACAAACCTTAGTGCCCCTTAGTGGCACTATGAGGTAATCATATAATAATGACATTTCAACCAAGTTTTCAGTCTGGCACTAGGTGAGCCTGATTTCCAAAATATGATCTTGTTAATCCTTTTGTATTTCTTTCTGATGCTATCGACATTGGGCAGAGTCAGGGATCTGGGGATGCCTTAACTGTGACTTTCCAGATTTTTTAATGTTTTATTCCATCTTTGCACTTCTTCAGATTATAATGTCAGGGGCTGAGGAGAGGAGGATAGCAGCATGTGAAATTTGGGTATTCTTTTTTTTAACCATGCTTCCATAGATGCATGTTAGTGTATCAGTTTGAGGAGTTTCCTCTTTTGCCAGTTGAAAATATCAGACTTGTGCAGTGACCATGAAGTGCAAAGAGAACATTATTACATGCAGGAAATGTGATGACTTCAATCTGGAGAATACCAGTTTTATTTACATTTCTGGTCTTTCATGAGCATGCTCATTTGTAAGCTCTGGCACTCTTGCAGGGATGCAGAGAAGCTAAGCTGGTTTTGTAAAGCAGAGCTGCTGAAGCAGGTAACCCACCACACCCCGCAGACCTCCCCGCTGCCTCTGCATCTTATGCCGCTCACATGCCCTACGGAGTCCCCCTGCCCACATCCTCTCCCATACCTCTTGTGTACAGAAGCCTCATGCAGGGGTGTGGGTGCCCCACACACCCCATCCTCCTGCTCCTTCCATGGCCCTTGTGCTTTTTCAAAACCTGTGTCAGCTCCCTATGTTTTCAGTTGCACTGACTGTTCCTGCCCCAGGAAATATCCTTATTTCCAAGCAGACACATATCTCCACCTTCCTCTTCTCTAAAGGGATGGATGAACTGTGCCAATTCATGACCCCCATTCTCCTAGCCGTTATTGCCTTTTCCTTTCCCAAAGGCTGACAATCTTCAGTGCTCAATGACATGAGAGGGATTCACCTACTGTCCTTTGAGAGCCAATGAATACAGCCTGTGTGAAATACTTTGCCCCTAAGGGAAGGCTGGAGAAACATCTACACATTTCCTCTGGCACATTCATGAGAAGGCAGAAGTCTCAAGACTGCTGCTAAATTTGTCAAAGGACGTATTTTCCAGAGTACTTATAACTCAGGCAAATTATCCAATTTATTTGCAAATTATTTGAAAATCCATCCTCTACTCAAAGGCTAAGTGCTGTAATTCTGCCAGAGATCCACTGCATCCGCACCAGTCACTCCCCACCTTCTCCAAATGCAAAGAAACGTCATAATTCTCAGCAGCATCCCCGTCATGCAAAACACACTGGTTTGGTTTGATTTTTCCCAGCAAAAGGTTTCCTGGAGTCATTCAGAACTAAGGAGTTTCAGGAGGAAACCGAGGGATAGTTCATCTGTGAGGACAGGGAAACTTCTGCCAAAGAAGCTTCCCAGTGTGGTCAAGGGCCTCCTGGGAAGGTGAGAAGAATAAGCAGGAGGTGTTTCTGGGATGGAAAAATGGCAGAAGGGAGTTTGCTTTGAAAATAATGTGTACCTCCACCCGTAGGCCACATAGCATGATGGAGGAAACACAGGAGATAGCTGAGGTCTTGCAGTAGACCTCTTCCAAGTGTCAGCTGCCCCATGGTTCCCCTGGTGACTCAGCAAAGCCAGGGCCTGTGTTTTGTGGGTCACAGAGCAGGATGGGGTTCCAGGCAGCACATGGGGTTTGAACTGACCAAATTTCCACAGCTTCCCGCAGAGGATATTGTCATTAGGAGTCATCCTAGTCCATGCTGTCAAAGGCAGTCATTATATAAAATGTATATCATCAGCTAAAACAAGGGGAAAATTTTTCTTTCTTGATCTGTGCTTTGTGGGAACTCTTTTTTCAATGAAAGGGTGTGGGAGCTTTTCACCAGCAATGACAGCAAATCAAAGCAAAGACAACTCCTTCCCTGTGCAACTGAACCAAGAGGTGATACTGTAAAAGATTCAGAGAAGAGTCAGTGTAATTCCAAGTTTAGTTTGTCCTGCCCCTAGCTGCTTGAAAGACTTCAGTGCTGGACCAGTGTTTGAAGCGAAGGACATTAAGTCAATCAACATGAAAGTTTGCTGCTGGGGGGAGAGGGGGGTTGCGGCTACCCTTGTGAGGAGTGTGCCTCACAATTAAGAGAAATGAGAAACAACGTGGTGACCACACGTATGTTTGAAGATGGATGGTTTGATAAAACTCTGATCCATGTTCAGAAACAGATACGGGTGTGAGGAGACCCAGGGGAGGGATGGGAAATCAGGGAGGTTGTCCCACTGTCTTCACACCCCTTTGGATGAGATCCATGGTGTTCTCCCTCAGAAGGATGTGCAAGGTCAGTATCAAATGAGCTTTGGCCTGTAGCCTCCAGGCTGGGCCCTGTTTGCCTCTTGCCCCTTCATTAGTTGTTCATTGATGAGGCTGTGCTCAGGCGAGCTGCAACAGCCCTTTGCAAACAGGCGGTGAGGAGCCCTGCCCAGCTCACACAGTGGGTCACCAGATAAGATCCACTGATAGTGGCCTTTTGCATCTTCACCCTGACCAGCACTGCCTCCATGAGCTTTGCAAGACCCATTGTTCAGGAATATAGTGGCCCTAACCTTCTCCTTAGGTACCAAATCAAACAGTGTTTGTTTTCTTTTGCTTTCAGCAGGTTCTCTAATTATTAACCATGCAGAAGGCCTTAGGGTTCACCACACTGGTTACTGCAGAGAACCTCACTTGGGGAAGATGCTCTGCACAAGCCAGGGGGCTTGTTTGCTTCTTGGCGTTCCTGTGAGATAAGAAAGACATTGAACAATGGGAACCCAATAATCTTCCTTTTTCCCCCTTGACCATTAATTTGATTCATAGTACCTTTTCTTTGCCACTGATGAGTACTGAGCTATTTCATCTACACTCCAGATCTATGCAGAAAAGATAGGTAGACATCATGCAATGTGAAAGACAGATATTTAACCCCTTTGCCCAACAGCGCACTGCTAATAACGTGCCTTAGAAATAGTGCTGTGGTAGCAGAGGGGAGAAGTATGTTTTTTTAAAATCTACCTTTGATTAGGGACATACATTTTTGGAGTGACGGCCTGACAGAAATACAGTGTTACACAAGCTCTCATCATCTGAACCAGCACCCTGGAGTAGCTCATTTTTCTCTCTCTCAAGGTCATTTTGTTATTATGCAATTGCACAAGCAAGGGGTAAAAAGACAAAGAAGGTTTTGATGCACTCCCAGGAGCACAGGGCCTTTAGGACTGCCCATTAAGTACATGTTTGAAACATTCCTCACACTTTCTCTCAATTTGCCCATTTTTTGTGCATGCAGTCTGGGGCACAGAAGTGCCCCCTGGCCCTGCACGCCAGGTGCCTCAGGGTCCTGCTCTCCCTGTGCCAGGCTAGAGCTGTACAAGGAGGGCATTGTGCACATACCCAAGCCTCCTTCCCATCCATGTATAGGCCAGGGCATCTCCTTTGGTCCCATCCTGAGCAGTCACAGCCAGAAACCTCTGCACCAGGTCCCTCCAGCCCAGTCCCCTTTAGCAACACTCAGTACAGCAGAGTCTTGGTGCCTTTGGGACCAGTATAGGCTAGGGGCAGTGGCACCCCAGCTGGCAGGCAGCCCTCCCTCATGCCCCCCTAACTCACCCCAAATGCTGGCATGAGAGTATATATGTGGGTTAATAGCAGTCCTGAAATGGTGGTTTGCCAAAGACCTCCAGAGCTGACTCACAGGACAGAGCTGAGCCAGAGATGACAGAGGGATAGAAATCAGGGCCCTGACGAGCTTCTTCATCAATTATCTATTTATTTTGTGCACCATCTTCTTCTGCCTGTTGGCAACGAGGAGAATTCATAAATGACGGTAATAAATGCGAAATGACAGCTAATCTTAATTGACCAAAGCTTCCCTCAAAAGCCTGGGTCGTGCTGGATGTAATATGCTCTAAACGTAAAACTATAAGCCAGGAAATTACACTGGCGGTCTTACATGCCTTTAATCGGGTGGTTTTTATGCTGCCAAGCAACAAAATCAAGGTGGGATCCGGCTGTGAGGGGGATTGTTTTCCCAAAAACGAGAACTCTGCAGTTCAGCAGCCTCACATTGCTCCTCCGTCCTGCTGTCTCTGCTTCCCAAACCTGCAAATCTGGGCTCTGAGGGCTCTGCACCACTTATTTGGAGTTTATTTTCTGCCTAATCTAACCTCATCTTTCTGGGCACCTGCTACCTGCTCGGTGCAGCCACCACGTCGAGATGCAACCGAGATGTGCTCAGGGGGAGCCCTGTATTTTGCTGGTGATATTTTACCTTGTGGGGTACTTATTTTCTCTCCACCTATAATGCACCACAGACTGTTAATTTTCCAAGAAAACATTTTTTCTCCCAGGAAACAGGTGTTGATAACAAGGCATCCCCCTATGTCCCATCAACTCCAGCACATTTCTCTCTGGAAACCAGTGTGTGATGCCTGGAGGCTCTTTGAGGCCAGGGGGAAGGAGGAGGAGGCCAGGCACAACCCCAGCTATTCCCTTCAGGACAGGCAGGCAGTGCTTGGTGCACCCCTGGCAGACCTCTCTTCCCATCACGGTGTATCCAAAAGCTGCAATATTTTCCAGTGCTCCCACGGGAACCGTGCACCAGGGAGCCAGGGCTGTGGTGGCTGTTCCCAAACTGGGCTTTGTGGCACCATCTTGCTTCCCAGAGTTCTTGGTTGAGTGGGCAGTGCCCAGGATGCCGGAGCTAGGACATGTGAAGGATGAGGGCCAAAGGAGAGAGGAAGGCGAGGAAGAAAACCTGAAGACAACAGCATTTTTGCAGTCCTGCCCGGTTGTTCCTGCTTGCAGTTTCCTTCCTCTCTCCCCAGTTTGGGCAGGTCCCCTCCCTGCCACCTCCCCCACCTGCCATGCCAGCTCAGCTAGGGTTGTACTGCGGCACTTCCCTGAGAGCATCCCAGAGACTTCAAAACCTCCTCCTCAGCCTGGCAGAATGACTTGCAGCTTTTCCGAAAACTGGCAGGCAGCCTCAGTGCTTCACCATGGGAAGAGGCTTAACTCCTTCCCTCCTTTTCTCCTTCTCTCCCCCCAGCCCAGCGCATCATCCTGCTGGGTTGTCTGGGAACTGGCTGGGAGGAACGACAGAGGAGGAAATAGTTTATTTTTAAGAGCATTTAGTCCTCACGGTTCCGTGGCTCAGGGTGACGGGAACACAGCCTTGCACCGACAGCCTGAGGTTTCATCTGTCTGAGGCCACAAAGATAAAATCATTTGCACATGATTTTTGAAAGGGGCAATTATTGAGGATTTGGGGGTCGGTTGGTTGGGGCGTGTGAAACATTTAGAAGTGAGGAGAAAAGATTTATCCTTCGGATGCTGCAGGGAGGAGCTGGCAGCTGCTCAAAGGGTTCCCAGGCCGAAAGGAATATTTGAAAGTTTTCCTATTTTCTAGCTCTGTGTAAGAGCAACCTGCAGCAGTTGTGCAGCAGGGATCTGGGACTCCCGCCTCCTCTTCTTAGCTTTACCTTGGGCTTGCAGCATGATCTTCTTTATGAATACCTGATTTCTTCATTAATTTTAATTTTATTTTTTTTTTCACAGGAATCTTTGCAGGTACAAAACCACCGCGGTTCAATGCACTGCAGCTGCAAACCCAGCTATCCGTGCAGCTCTCTGGTTTGCATCCAGTCAACATGGGACCCTGGGGTGCTGCCTCTGTCTCCTTTTGCCCCTGGGCTCCTCTGCACCCCCCACTTCCCCAGGGCATCCCTGGCCCCCTGCCACTGCTCCAGTAGCAATAACTGCCCTTTTGCCCTTGGCAAAGGCTGGCCAGGATGGCCAAGGGACCTGTAGTGGGAGAGGTGAGGGCTGAGGAAGTGGAAGACTAAGAGGCAGCCACAGCAAAAGTGTCCAGCTCAGTAAGCCGGTCTTTAAACTTTCTCATTCTTCTTTTGCAGACATGATTTCCACTCCTGCGATGTCAAGACTTCAGATTATTGGGAGATAAATTTAGAATAGATCTGAAAAGTAATTTAGAGACCTAAAAATAGCCTGTGAGCCTGTCTATCTAGCGACTGTAACACCAGAAGGGAAGAGAAAGGAGAAAAAAATGACTGGGGAGTGTGGGGAAATAGGAATAAACAATTGTTAGAGGGGGTAGCCATGACAGAGAGAAATCTTGAGTGCACGTGTGCCAGACCGCTGAGATCAGGAGCTTGTCAGCAAGCTATCTCAACTTGTTCCCGCATGTATTAAGAAAATATGGCCAGCTATTTTGACATTAGAGAGATGCTATTTGCAGTGGGTAGCCCCACAAGACTGCCCGCTGCTTTGCTCTTTGCACCCTGCCCTGGCTGGGGTCATCACTGGCGCCTGTAGCCCAGCGAGAAGTGATTCCTGATCTTTTTTTTTCTTTCCCTGGCAAAGTTGTGGGAAGGACCATTTGCCCTGGGCACTGAACCAGACATCGAGCTGGTGGGAATCAAATAGCAAAGGGGAATTTTTTTCAGGAGCTTTGGGAAACTGAGTAAACACAACTTGGCCAGTGGTGGGGATTTGGTGTAGCAGAGTTGGACCTGGGGACCACTGACAGCCCTCAGCATGGTGAGCTAGGTCCAGGGCCCCACCAGAAAATCCAGCTAGGAGCAAAAGGAAACGTAGATGGAGAGAAGTGATAATGTATGAGCAAGGTGTCCGTGATGGGGAGAAGCCACCCGTGGCACAGGGCCACATTCCACACTGGAGGCAGGATCAGAGACAGGCAGCATAGTGCAGGCAGGACTGGGTGCAGCAGCTAGAGCTGAAATAGGTCTCCTGGTCCCCTATGAGAAAAAAAAAAAGTGGGACCAGGGTATTCAACCTGCATCACAGCACCAGAGCCCCCGGGGCGTGTGGCAGCCCCAGGGAAGCATGACGAGGAAGTAGCGGGGGCTGCAGATGTTTACTGCGTGCTGAACGCGAGCTGCAGAGAGAAGATAAATGTCGGTGCTGCGAGCTAAGCCTCGCCTTGTATCGTGCCTTGCTTTTATAACCTCTCCTTTTTTAATATCCTGTTGAGACAAACAGCCTGTGCACATGTGCTTGGAGGACCTGCCGAGCAGCTGAGCATCTTAGGGCATCTCAGACTGAAAGATACTTAAATGTCCCAGAATTTCTTAGAGCATCTCAGCCTGAAAGCCCCCAAAGGGGGACATTTGAGCATCTTTCAGGCTGAGATGCTCTAGGAAATTCAGTATTGAAGCAAGTGCTGGGCTGCCAAATCACTCCTGTCTCAACCTTGGCTTCCTCAGGGGAGATGTGACATGGCCACAGGGTGTGGGTTGGGCACCTTGGTTTGGTGGTGACAGACCATGGAGGGCAGGGATTGGAGTGGGACAGGGAGACAATGTTACAGGTGCTGAGATGGTCAGTCCAATGACTGATAGGATGCCAGGGACATCTCCCATGCAATTGTTTCAAATGCCAGCTGGGTACTATAATGCCTTAGGGTAGGTGAAACATGACTTCATGTGTGACGACACTGCTGGCCACCATGAGTTTGGTGTCCTAAAAATGCTACTGGCTACAGCAACAGCACCTCTCTTTCTGTATCTGCCATCAAAGAAAGGGGGATGTTGCAGCCAGAGATATTTCTCCTTCCACCCTCAGCACAAATCCCTGTTTATGGAGGGATGTTTTGTTAGATGTCCAGCAGCAAGGAGACAGAGAGCAAGAGCCTCTCCTTTACTTACACCCATGTCCCCTGATGACTGATGCCTGGCACATGGTATCATTTCAATTTTCCCCCTTGAACCATGAATAGCACCCTGTTCCTGTAACAGGCACTTTTGTGGTGGACATGTCCTCCCTCGTGCAGTCTGTCACCATGCTCCCACCTCTGATTGGAAGGAGGGATGAAGGGGAGAGTATGGGTGTGGGCCAGGGTGTCACCTCTTCTCACACCATCAGCACCCAGACTGGGAAAGTGGGTGCCCAGCAGTCACATCCAGCAGCAGCACAACAGCCACGTGGGCTTGGTCATGGCAGTAATCCCCTAAACTGTGGGGTGAGCTTTCAGCCTCACAGGCTTGCCTCGACGCCCTGTGGCATCCTGACCAGCTCCATGGTCCATTGTAATAGGGCCCAATCCTGTTCCCTGCCATGGGCTGCTCACTCTCCTGGGTGGGGGAGCCAACGTGAGGGAAGCAGTCTCACCTTGACCCAGCTCCCATGGTTACCAGCCCCACCAGTAAACTGTCCCTTCCCCTCAGCAGCAGCTGGTACAACCCCAGTTGCCCCAGGGAGGGACTGGGCTGACTGGGAATAGCCAGGGGGGCACTTTCTACTCCCCTGTCCCCATTTACCAACAGCAGGTGCTACTCTGGTGCCTCTCTCAGAAAAAAAACCCCACCCTTTTAATTAAACACGTGGCTCAGATTACTCGTTTCTGTCACTTTGGGGACAACCTATTTTTGCAGAGAGCGCTAAGCCTTTCAGCTGCTTTGCTCCCCTCCGGGGCAACGGGCCTTAGGTGTTGGGTTGCCACAGCCCATCTCCACAGGGGTGGTCCCTCCTTCGGGGACAGCGGGGTCTGTTCCCAGCAGAGCTGCACAAACCTCACCAGCCCTTCCTGCGTCGCTCTGTCCTAACAGTGACATGCAGTGGCGGCACGCTGTAACGGAGCCTGGAGATAACCTTGCTCTTGGCCCAAGCTGCTGGTGCCTAACAGGTTTCTGCAGCCATACCTTTATTTTTTTAAACGAATAGGTCAATATTATCTCGATGATGAATTCTGCTCTCGTTTTGTACAGCATTGTTTTTTCTTCGAGCTCCTTTTTGTTACACCCGTGCATGCACACATGCAATCCTACTACAAAATTTCCGGGGGAAATCCAGCTAAGCAGCGGTAAAGCTGCCGCTGTTTTTCCTAGGGCATGGCCAGCGATGGGTTGCTGCACCTCCCGGAGCAAGCAGAGTGTACCGAGAGGCCAGGCTGGCACAGGCCAGGGGATCCTGGCTGCCTCACCCATACCCCACGCCCCACACACACCCCACCGTCTCCCCATCTCTGGGGGTTTTGACACCTGCCCGTGAGAGGTTCACTGAAACAACGGCAGCTTGTCGCCAGCCCTGCAGCCCAGGACGGTGGCAGCTCTCCCCCGCAGCAGGTTGGCAGGCTGCAGCACCTGTCCAGCCCTGGCAAAGCGTGCCCGTGGCTGTGCCCCAGCACATACTTCTACACTGCTTACCTGCTGCTGCTCACAGATCAAGTAGCTAATGTCTAAGCAGTCCCATTTAAATCCACAATCAAATTACAGGAATAAAATTAGAAGCCAGACTGGAGCCACTTTAAAAGTTGCCCCTTATTTAATAATTCTGTCGCAGTTATTTTTCCTCTTATCACCATTTATTCTCATTCTGGGGCTGGTCTGTAATAACAGAGGAGGTTCATTTGTGCTCCCCCTCCTCTTTCCAATGTCTAGTCTTTCTGCATGGGTTTCATTTATGCCCTCTGAAAAGACATTAGGATAAATAAAACAATGATGCAGTACCACAGAGGTCTACGTTAATGGGACCACACTGCACTCACCCCTTCCACAACCCTCCCTTTCCCGTATGAAAGGGGTGAATCAAATAGATGAAATTCCTATTTCACCCCTGCCCATACCTATAGGTGTGGAAGAAGAAACTGCAGTGCAACTCCTTCCTTCAAGGCAGCACCTGCAGAAGCAGGAGCCCAGAGGAAGTGCTGGGGTGGTTTGGGAGCACCATCTCCTCTTTAGTGGGGTCTGCACAGAATTGATAGAGGAAAGGAGGCAAGAACCTCCGCTTCCCAACTGATGGAGGGAAAGAGGCAAGAGTCTCCCCTTCCCTCCCTGATCCTGCCATCCCCCGGTGTGGTCAGTGGTGCAGGTGTGAAGATATTGGGGTGGTGGGGATGCGCAGCCCCAGCTGGGAGCTGGCTTGCACTGAAGGAGCCAGGGGAAACACTTTTGTAATCAATTGCCTGTTAATTAAAGATGTCACTCAGTGAGAGGTAGGATTCATTCACCTGGCTGGATTTTCATCTGTTTCTGGATATTGTCAGGAAAAAAAATAAACACAACTTCTCACTAACCCTTCAGCATTTTTAGATCCCCTGTAAAAACAGATCTATAGCCGTCCTACAATAGGCAAACACTGCTGTGTGGTTAATAACTGTTGTCCCCCAAACTACTGCTGAAATCTGCCAGTAATTAAAAAAAAAATAAAGTAGTTTAAGAAACATTTTGGTGACAATTGCCTCTGTGGCACATCTGAATTCTTGTTTTCTATGAACAAGGCATGACTCGAACTTGCGGTAGGTACCGACTCGGGCATTTTTCTGGCAGGAACCATGGCAGGTGCCACACAGCCTGGAAGCTGCTTCGGGGTGATGTACAAAGTCCCAGCATGGTCTGATCCTGCCTGTGCAGAACAGAGTTACCCACTGGCATGGGGAGTGAAGCACGGGAGATCTCCATCAAGAAAAGCATGAGGATTTGTGGTCAGGGAGAGGCGTTCCCAACTGGGAGACCTGCTGCATTGCAGAGCACAGAGAGGGGCTAAACGCTGGTTGGGAGTCAGTGCAGGGAGATGAGTCAGCCAGCCGGTTATCCCCTCGGCTTTTTCTGTGCCTTACCTGTATCCACTATTACCCTGCAAATTTTCTTTGTAGAAACAGCCTCATATTTCTGAAGCCTTCATCTGTGAGTGGGCTTACTGCCAGTGGATTGCTTGGACAGAGGTGTTTTAAGATGCCCAAGAGGCTCAAAGGGTTCATCCTGCGGCTCAGGCAGCTGGATGCAGGGAATTAAATTGTGAGTTGGGAGTGTGCAGCAAGCAGAGCTGACAGTGGCACAGTGCTCAGGGCCTGCAAGCCTGGAAACAAGCCAGAGTCAAGGGCTGGATGGGGCCCACCATCACACCGCTCTCAGGAGTCACCACGTGCTGGTCCTTCTCCCCCCATGCATGACCCCACTACCCGATTCTTCCTTTCACTTGCACACCCTTACTAAGTGGAGAGTTCCAGGGTGGTTATTTGCCTTAACGCTGTATTTCAAAGCATCTACTGGGGGCACTCACGAAGCAAAACCAGGCACTGACACGTGGTCAAACACAGGGCCTCAGCATCCAGCAGGACGAGCTGAAGGAGATCGATCTCACTCCTGGCAGGCGCCGAGGAGAACATGAACCTTGGGTAAATGTGAGCAGTAATCCCCTTTTCAGAGTGGTGTTCTAGCTCGGGGATTTGCATCCACTGAGCTGTTTAGCCTCCATTTTAAGTCTGAGCTCTGAGTGAATGCAAATATCTTTAAATAAAGTCAAAGCAAAAAGGCTGCTGGATATCAGGCAAGCATTTAAATATCACGAAGCTACAAAGGAAGTGATAGCCTCACCTTGCTCCACACACAGCTCCAGTCATTTACACATCAAGTAGGTGAATTCAAGAGTGCAGAAATAGACCTGTAAATATATGGAAATTCTGCTTTTGCAGTAGTTCGTTTTCAAAGCACATCTACTTCTTAGCATGCATTTGGGGTCACACCCCACCTCACAGCCCTCATCCTGCCTTCCAAAACAAGCTGTTTCAGCTTGCTAGCTTTCCTCTACAAGTGAAGCATAAAATACAAGTAAACCTCACCTTTAGTGTTGTCACCACTTTCACCTTGCTGCTAATTACTATCGCAGATTATGTACATATCCAAGTGTCTAAATTTCAGTGCAGTACATTCTTGCTACATGTGTTTATTTTTATAATATACATAGCAAATATTTCTATATTTTATCTTTCTATCTTCTATTGACCACGTCCAAAGCTTAAGGTGGAAAATTCCTGTGACTGAAGTGCGATGAAGCAAACTGGAATAGAGCCAAAGCCCTCTACTCCTCTTGTTAAAGATGGATTTACGGTCTTCAGTGACAACTCTTGTTTTACATCTTGATTTTTCATCTTACCTCAGGTAGGTTCCCTACCTCATGCTTCACCACCAGCTCATTTTTGACTTGTAAGAATCCTGTTTCTCATGATTTCCCAAGCGCTGGAGGAGACAGCCACTCTTTAGATGTTTCCCATCCAAGTACCAATCTGAGGCAACTGTGTCCAGCATGGGACACAGCACTTGCAGAGGACAAGCTTTAGTCGAAAGTAGGGATACCCAAACTTTACAGCACCCTACATAGCATAGATCCCAGCTCTCTGGCCAGACTCCTTCTAGCTGGTGCAGAAGGCACCTTCCTTACCTCAGGTAAGCCGTGTTACTGTGCAGCAGCTTTAGCTAGACCATGTAGAACTGGAGAAGGCAGCTCAGAGATGGAAATGCTAGCTTCTGACTAGTTCCAGCACCCAGAGAGAAAGCTATCATTAAGACAAAGATTCAGTGGTTTAGGAAGGCAATGAGGAATTAGTTATACGAGAAGATACTTCAGTTTAGCACTTAGCTGGATGACACGCTGGCTGCCTGGGGCTTTGCCATCTCCTTGCAGGCACTCCTTTGGCAGCAGGCTACCTCCTGCTCTACCCCAGGTGGTCAGTCACACCTTCCCCAGGCACGTCAGCCAGGTTCCCCTCTCTCCTCACATGCCGCCCCTCGCTCTCTATGCTCTAGGCACCCCTGAGCTTTTCCCTCACCATTTCTCTTATCCTCACCCAGAGCTGAACAAACTCTTGAAGCAAACATTCATGCCCCTTCCCACTCTCCAGCTGAATTTTGTTTTCAGCTGCATCATTCATCTTTAGTTCTTACTGTTCCTTGCAGTGTATGCTGCCATTCCGGTTACGGGCCTGTGCTCTGCACACTGGCCCATCCATCACCTGCCTGAAAACCTGAAGTCTCCATCCATTTTCATCTACTGCCACTAATACCAGAAGGCAGCTGCTGCACACACCCGTGTCCTGATCTGATCTCACTAGTCCCACTAAAATGTGTCTCTCTCCAGTTACCTTTAGTGACTTACCCTATGACAAGTTTCACTTGTGTTTCCTACAAAACAAATCCTCAGATGAAAGCTTCTGGCAACTTGGGTGTACCACCATGCTTAAATGTTGCAGGGTGGGCTGACGGTGAACTGGCCAATGTAAAAGAACCCAGCAAAATGACAGATACGTGGAGGAGCCCCATTTAAACAGCAGTTGACTATTAGCCTTAGGCATCTGGAGGCTCATATTTTAATGAATACTAGCACGACAGGCATTCCTGAATATGTCTGAACATACATTGATTCCAGATGTTTTTATTGTATTTAACCTGGTCTTAATCCCAGTCAAAAGGCTGAATAACTGTTATCTGTAAGGGCTGGGAAATTGAGGAACCACAATGGAGCACAGAGAACATTTCAGACAGAGACTGTCACATCAGTTCAGCACAAACAGTTGTAGCAACCTTAAAAAGATAAGGTTTAAAAAGAAACGCCAGCTCTGGTTTGATCCAAGTAAAACCGGATGACAGCATTTCTCCTCTTTGGGCCCATTTTTCCAAGCTTAATACCTACGAATTCACATTCTCCATTTCCATCTCACAATCAGATACAAACGGGGGCTTTCTTGTGATGGTTGTCAATGTTTTATTATAGAGTCTTATCAATAAATTACTTCTCCGAAAATCAATGTTTCAGAACTAAAATCTAATCTGGCAGGGTTCAATAAGTAACAAGATGAACTCAGCCATGCAAACAAAATATTACTAAGTTACTTTAATAAAATTTTATCACAACAACCTCAAAAAGAATAGCGAGCCCTGGAGACTTAGACAGTTAATCTTGGATTTTTATTAATATTTTGGATTCTTTTTGTTAGGCCCTAGCCTTTGGTACATAGCTGTCTTCATTTGGATGCTAGAACAGGACAGATCTTTGGGTGCCTTTATGCTCGTGATTGTCTTATTTTATAGTGCTGTAATAAAAATAGCACCATCAGCATTCAGTGCTCACCGCAGTGCATTTAAGCAACTGGTCATTGCGCTGAAACAGAATTCCTGGAAAAACTGAGCTTATTCCTAGAGAGTAATTGCTCACAAAAGGTCTAGCTCCCAAGTCTTTTCAGTATGTGCCATTCATTTTCTGTTCAGCACCCCTTGTGATGTTTATTAAAGTAACTTTATTGGGTTATGTTGCACACAACAGGACATTCAGAATTCCATCTTGACCTTCACAGCAATATCTAATACTGCCTGGAAGATAACCAACAAACATTTTCTTTGTATATACAATCAGCATTCTGAGCTTGCAGCTACTTGCTGACAAACGCTTACCAGTTTCAGATACATACAAGGAAACCTAAGAACATTGAAACGTTTGCAAATAAGCATTACTGTATTTTTAATGTATTCTGGATTGTTTAGTTCAACTTAATTACTCTTGATTTCCAGGGCTTAATTACAGACAATTTTTACAAAAGCAACATCATGTCTTAACATTAATTAAATATAACATTTAAGATTATTTTTTATTGTGCAAAATTTAAGCAATAAGTCTTGTTAGTACAGTAAGATGAAAAAGCAAGGGATATTTAAAACAATATTCACATTCAGTGCACAATTTTTATCCCTACTTCCACCTTTTGCTGTGGAATCTAGAGTTCCCATCAGTAAGTGCTATCTGAAAATACCAATAGTTCATTTCATCTTGTTATTTGAAAGAGACTCGGAATCTATTTTTACATTAGGCTTTTACACACAATTAAAACAGCCGTTTCAGTTGATCAATACAAATTAACACACTGAAAAGGGCGAAAAAATACATACCAAAGGCATCCACCTAAATGGTGGCATGACTGATAATTTATAGCTTATATTCAAAAATACAACTGATATTCTGATTTTCCATTTTGAATTCAAGATTTTAGCAATTAACCACAAATTTTCTTTAAAAATTCTGGCATCTGCTAATTGAAAAAGTAATTTAATAGTTAATTTTAATTAAAATCCTTAGCTTGTTAGATATTAAGTGTTACCAGTCAAGGCAGTCACAAGACTGTTTGATGTTTACATAGGACGATATAGATAAATATCTCCTTCAGAGAGAGATTATGTTCGGCTGGGAACATAATCGGAGTATTTCCTGAATATTTTAGGTATTTTTGCCTTCTACATCATAAATATGTGCAACAATTCCTTAATTTGAGGAAAAAATGCAGAGAATTCCACTCAAGTTTTAAGATGGTGCAATCATTAATTCAAATTCTCTATGTATAAAAGTATCAAGAACTCTTCAGTAGTCAATTTAATATTCAAAAGATGATCAATAGTTTTATGTAAACTTGTTAAAAAACAAGCCACCACATAATCTGGCTTTAAAGTGACAATGTATTTTGCTTAATATAATTTATAAGAATGTGAAGAACTAATTTCATACTATGATTTCAAAAAGATGCAGAGACTGGATTATCTCTGATATTGAAATACTCAGTTAAAATATATAATTATATAAAGAATCTCCAAAACATATAATTTGTTACAGTGGTATTGTTCATTCCAGTAATAATCCTTCCTATAAGGAGGCTGCATGTTAACGAAAAAACATTAACCTGTTGTAGTTCCCAATTAGAGAACATCAGTATTCTCCTTTTGCCTCTCCTCCACCCTAAACTGACTAAAAAGCAGACTAGGTTTTCTACCTAAAAAAAAGGGAATTACGCTCCAGATGGTCATTCCCTAGCCCTAATCAAAATCCTGTCATCTTATCTACAATTGTTAGGTTTAGGCTAGTGACAAATCTTCCAGTAAAGTGTTAAAAATAGATGGAGTAACTAACAAGCCATCTTCTGTATTTTAGATCACTGAAATCTACATATCAAAATATTTATGGAAGCATGAGTGCTGGTGACATCATTAACTCTTACAAACTGAGCCTTTCATAAAAGTTGCACAGATGGAAAAAGATGCCTTGAGATAAATGGAAATAAAATCCAACTGAAGAAAGATTTCCTAATATTGAGCCCCACTTCCTTACAAACACACATATTTCAGTGACAGACACTGCTCATTATTTTGGCCCAGTGCCTCTCCAAAAATCAGCCTCATAAGCTGTTTGCTATATCTTCAATAAAAAAAAAAAATCCACACCCTCTTTAAAAATGGTACATGGAGTTCTGGATTCCAAAATTATAATGTATAAGCATTTTCATATTCTTGCTATGAAATATCAACTAAAAATATGAATGCTTATAAAGAAACAAAATTGCATTTTATACATTGTATCTATATCGATACAGTTCTCTCTGTTAGTGGAGAATTCCGCATCTTTAGAAGTTCAACATGTGCAAAATTCAATTACGTTTTGAAGAAAATTCCAGTCTAAAAAGTTTATGTAATTACATTTATGACAGGCCAATAATCTAAAGACCAATCTCAAACAAAGCTGTACAAAGTTTGCTTCAAATCTCCCTATTACCCCCTCAAAAAAGGCACTAAGTGGTTTAAGTGTGCAAATGGCTCTTATAAAGTGTGTAAACAGAGCCTGTTCCAGTAGCTCTGCATTCTTTTTAATGATTTCCTATAGTGTATTGCTATTAAATGCTATTTACAGTACGATTTGCTAAAGAACAGAAGACAGTCAGTCCACAGAATCACAGATATCTTTCACTTTCTGATTGAAGTCTTCAGGTTGATCAGCATACACATAATGGCCTGCACCAAGGATAGCCTAGAGGAAAAGAGGTGAAGACACAAGTCAAAATCACAAGAACATAATAAATAAATAAATACTGGGATATGTGAAGAACCTGACTTTTACACGTTAACTACTTGACACATTATTACTTGAAAAGACAGATTTCAAAACTGAAACTGATCTCTTGCACCCAGCCTGCGCTAAAGCAGTTAGTGCAATTGCTGCCAGGAGGTGGTATCATACAGCCAGAAAGGGCTGTAAATGTAAGGAAAAACAAAGGCTTGTTTCATCTGTTGAAGGCACTTTGCTACACAGGAAAAGAGGGCAAAACTACCACTTATTCAACTGCACACCTTGTTGAAAAAAAACCCACCATTCAAGCAGACACAAATCACAGGAAATCAAACTTAGGAGAATGTGCTTTACACATCAAACTTCTGATTCACCTTCATCTTCTTCCTTCTCCACTCAAATAGTTCTGCCAGGCTGCTCTTTAGTTCTGTAAGCGTTTTCATTACAGAGAGCATCAAACCATTTGTATTCTCTTATTATAAAAATGATATGGAAGAGACTAAAGAAGGTACTAGGATAAATGATTAAGAATTCAGAAGCTTAAATTGCTGGGGATTTTCTTGTGGAAGCAGATTTCAGCCCTCTGAATTAACAACTGTGTTAAGCAGGGACAAGTAAAATTCAAATGATGTTATTTCTGGGGGGAAAACCCCACATTTGTGACCTATATTATTTCACAGGCACTATGTAACAAAATTAAGGGTTTAAGTAACCACACACAGGGCAGTTACCCTTTTTCTAAAATTGATCATTCTGTGTCAAAACTGGTACAAGCAAGCCATCACCATAGTGTACAGCAAAGGTACTTGACCTATTTTCTTTCCATTTTATAATCAGGTTAATTTGTATTTAAAGGTTAATTTGTATTTAAATCTATTCTCACCCTCCCCCCATTAAAATACTCCCTCTTAAGTCTCCAACTGAAGCCCAGAAAAGTACAGCTATGTTATTGTGTTGAGAAACCCCACAAAGTAAAAATTAATTAGAAATAAACACACATAACGAAACCCCAGAACTTCTGTGGATGGCACTGCCAGTCCATATCTCAGCCTCAGACTCATGAGAACCCTTTCCCTCCTACATTTTTTTAAGTGTCCCTATAATTTCTATCACTCCAATTTACCTTTTAGAATCTTACATGGCTTGACAAAATTTTAACCTGGAAATAAACTTTTCCACAATCCCTTCTAAAAGTCACTGACCAGAATGGAAAAATCTGCCTGCATGGTAAATGCTTATCATAGCAATATATCGTACACTTCTTAATGGTGACTTCTTGTTACAACTTTGTCTCAGGTTAAGCAGTTAAGTGACACTTTCAGTCTGGATGTCAACATTTATGAAATGTATTTGTGGTCTTTAAACACATGCAAACAGTTCAGTAACAATGTATTTTCTTTGAGTTCCAGCTCTGATGTCAGCTATATCAAGATTATAATATCTTATTTGAATGACTTGTCACAGTATACCATCAACATCACATATTACACACTTCTGTCCAGATAGATCTAGACATCAATAAGACGACAGCTGGTGTATTCACATATTTTAGCACCTCGTAGCATTGTAACATATATGCATATTCAATTATCATGGTTGAATGATGTGACAATGCATGAAGAATACTTTTAAATTCATTGTTTTTTTTATGGAAATCAACAAAAAAAAATGCAGTGTGCACATTCGCATCAGGATGCAAGTACACATATTTTAAATGATAACGCCATACCTCTGAACAAGAATGTATTAGCTAGGAAGACAACGTTAAGTATTTTTTTAATGACTTAAAGATGCTTACAAGAACCTAAGCACCAGGTACAAACCACTCTCTTATCAGAGAAACAAAAGCATTATAGATTAGAACAGTTTATGACAGCCTCCTCACTATGTCATACATACGTGCAAGTATCAAGACTGCTGTGGTTTAAAACACAGAGAAAAGCCCAGATACTGACAGTGACCACAAAACCTATTTGTGTTAGCATACTGTAGAGCAGATTATTTTGTAGAGCAGAAGAATGACCTTGCCCAAAGATGTAATTCAGCTTCTAGTGCTACAGTAAGTTTTCCTCTTACTCTGGGAACTCAATAATCTTTTGTCTAGGTTTTCTCTGATCTAACACTTGTCATCTCTCCCTCTGTTACAGAAATCACAAGTTATTACCCCAGGCTTTAAATCAAAGGCCCAGCATTTCCACAGTTGGTATAAAACCTCATATATACCATTTAAACCAATCCACACAAAGAAATAACTGATTTAAAAAACAACTTACTATTGTCTTCACATATGATTTTGGTCTCAGAGACTGGATAGTGCTGCCAGAATTGCCATCTATACATGAACGTGCTCCATAGACCACAGTGATAGGAATGTCTTTATCCATTTGTGGAATCCGTTGCAGCATCGGCCTTTTTGCCCATCCGTAAGGAATAGTCATGTTCTTGAAAGCTGTTTCCCCACTTTAAGTCATTCAAAAGGATAAAAACAATTACATTTCCATTGGATCTGCCTGTTCAGAGTATCTGTGCATTTTGGTACCACAAAGTGCAATAGTACATGAGGCTGGAATTTTTTACTATTAAGAAAAATAAATTTTCAAGGCTTGCATGTAATTTTCAACAGAAAAAGCCTACGTTTTTACAGTACTGGTGATAACACAAGAATGAAATGTCTTATTTTTAAAGTTTATTAAGAAATTCTTTACAAATTAAAACTCCTGTAACAATTTTTTAATGAAAAAATTAGTTCCCAAACTCACTCAGAATTACCACACAGTTAGTTTAGAAGAAATATGTAATCAGGATAGCTTTTACATTTATAATTTCTGGAATTCAGAAAAAGTGCAATGCTACCTTTTTCTTCAATTAATACAACAAATGTTATGATTTTTTTAAAAAAGCATGCACACTGTTGCCATGGCCATTGGAGGGAGTAACAGACTCTCAGTAAATGAAAGAGACTTCAAAACTCACACTGGGAAACTCATACTCACCTGGGTGACTGTACATTGCAGTGATAGATATATTCAGCCACAGTGTTATCATCAAACATTGATGAATATTTTCGCTTGAAATCTGGTCTTAAACGCTGAACAAGGCTTAATCCTGTTAAAACAGAAAACACTATTAGAGGAGGAATTAGTATAGATGACTTTATTGCCTAACGCTTTTCATTACAACCCTCCAAAGGCGTTCCTTGAAACTTCTGGCTAAACTTGATGGCTTCTAAACCAATGTTTTTGTTTCACCACTTGCATATCTTAGGAAAACATGATGTCATTATAGCAAATAAGAACAAAACATGAATAATCTAAAGGATTTTATGCTGCACCAGAAAAGGAGTAATTCAATCCCTCTGAATATATATGGGGAACATTTGAGAAGGGCCACTGCAGCAATAGAAGAAACATGCAAAGGGGACGAGCAAAAGGACTGAGCAGCGTTATCTTCTTGCCACCAGTTTAGTTTCACACGATATCAACACTGTCTTTCTTGCTCTGGCAGCACTGGGTGGGCCAAAAGCATCCCACCTTTCAGAACCAGAAGGCACTGCTGAAAGAGTTGAGCTGTTTTTCTTCCTTAGATATAAGTCTGTGCTCTCCTTTCACAAAACAGTCATCTTTTGAGGCTAGTTCATCTAACTAGTATTTAGTGGAGAGAACAGAATTCTACGCTGAAAAACAGGTGCAGAAATCTTGACATTGAGTATAATATACAGGAACTGCTGTAGGTTACGAGATTTAACCTATGAAAGCTATTGTCCCTATGCTCTCTTAACAGCCAAAATGGAGAAGCAGGTCCCTTCAGGAGCCAGTTCAGCCTTTCTAAAGTTAAGCTCCTATTCTGACTCACTTCTTCAAGGAAGAAGCCTCTTCAAGTTGACCAGATGAATCTTTGAGACAAGATCCTCACCAAAGACTAATCTTAGTCTAAGAATACTATTCATCCCTGAAGAGCTAGGCTCGCAGTTTACCACTTGAGTTTATCAAATGAAAATACTGTTGTTAATGTGCCATTATGATGATGTCACTTCCTCCCACCTGTCTCTGGACAAAGGCGTGGTACTATTTATGTAGACATTGCCACACTGATCTATGCTTTTCTAACCTTGAGATTAGACTATTGCAACACACCTTTATGTATGCTTTAAACCAATTTAGAAAACTAATACAGTGCAAGAGAAAATAATTCCATTATAAAACAGCGATTTCAGTCCTGAAGCGATGAAGATTTTGCAAACATTCTGCAATTTGCTGCTTGTATTTTCTCTATAGAGAGTTCAGTTGCTGGACTTCTATCTTTTTCTATCTGTCTGGGGAGTAAGAGTACCTGGAAAAAGAGACTATGCATCTTCCCCTGCTATCAGCATAGAGGCGACAGCATCCCCATTTCCAATCACTAGTACTGACAACAGTGTTGACATTACAGGGATGTTTCAGTTATTGCTGAGTAGTGCTTGCACAGAGTCAAGGCCTTTTCCACTTCTTACCCTACCTCACTCGTGAGCAGGCTGGGGGTGCACAAGAAGTTGGGCAGGGACACAGCTGGGACAGACCCCCAACTGACCAAAGGGATAATCCATCCCGTATGACCTCATGCTCAGCATACAAAGCTGGGGGAAGAAGGAGGAAGGGGGGCGACATTCAGAGTGATGGTGTTTGTCTTCCCAAGTCACCGTTCCACACAATGGGGCCCTGCTTTCCTGGAGATGGCTGAACACCTGCCTGTTGATGGGAAGTAGTGAATGAATTCCTTGTTTTGTTTTGCATGTGCACACCACTTTTGCTTTATTTATCAATTGTCTTTTATCTCAAGCCACGAGTTTTCTCACTTTTACCCTTCTGATTCTCTCCCCCATCACACCAGGGCAACTGAGCAAGCGGCTGTGTGGTGCTTCATTGCTGGCTGGGGTTAAACTATGACAATGCTAAAAGAAATACTAACATTGAAGACTCTGAGTTCCACAAGAGGGGTGCAATCACAGTGACATTACTGTTGTCCTGAGGAATTTTTAGGCATTCAGCTCTAGGAATTGAATTCAGAAATCCAACCTAAGCACTGAAGCTCCTATACTGTGAGCCTCCTGGGTGACTGCTCCAGTCAAGTGAAGGAAAAGTTACAAATCAACTAACTGGAAACTACTCAAAGAAAAAGATGTCTCTTGATTCTGCCTCCCTCCCAGGTTTAAGTATCTGCCTGTGGGTCTCGTTAGGCATCCATATGATACCATCATGATAGCCCAAAGAACCTGGCTCACATTTAAATGCCTAACTCATACCTTTGGCCAAGAGCAATTGACTTCATAGTGAGGATCAGGCAGCTATGCCTACCCAGCAGCTTAAGCACATGTGCACGTAGAAGGAAACCTAGGTTTGGTTCAGAGCCTTCATCAGGTTGGGTTTGATGTCTACCTTGCAGCACAGTCTTTAACTTACCCTTCTCTAAGAACTATGCTTTACCTGTCAAGAACTGTGCATTAAGTTGATGATGGAAAACTTTTTCAACACGTGGAATAAGAAATGGATGAAAAATTTTGAAAAGCAGTGCCCTCTACAGCACCCTATAAGTGAGGCTAGGTTGGGGATACCTTGCTAAAACAAGGTCTGTTTCTGCAACATGGTTTTGACTGCACTTCCTTGCTAAGGGAGATAACTTCAGCTTTGAACTCTTCCACATGGATTGATTTATGCATGCATTTGTTCTTGGATAAAAGGCATTAAATCAGTGCTTAACACTCAATATGCTCCAGGATATTTTGTTAACCGAATTAGCATTTTACTTTAAAAAAAAAAAATCTGTTCATACAAAACACGTTGCTTGTCCAAAAAGCTAATTTTGTCACACTACTGAAAACAATCAAATAGATCAGCATATTAAAATATATATTCTATAAAAAGATATTTAGGAAATGGACATGCTTTAAATATAAACAAAGCCTACAAATGTCACTAGTTTATTTTCAGACTGAATACTAAAAATGATGAAGAGATGAGTTAATTTTAACATGTGAGGGGCCTGAAGGATATATTTTTGAAGCCTCTCCAGCAGATACTCCTGTAGTAGTGAGTGTAACACAGATAACTTCTTTCCCCTCTAGAAGGAATACATATGATGAATTGATGATTTGATCACACCCTTCTCCCCACTCCCTACATAAACTAAAACTGCAGTATTTTTGGTCATCCCTACCTAGCCTAGTGTTAGGGTATATACAGTTTATCTAACATCTCATCAGTGTTGTTGAAGAAATGCAGAAACATGAAGGACAGAATGTCACTGTAACACAGGACACCAATGAGACCCACAAAATTTTCTATAGTAGTAAGAAAATGTCTAATGGAAAGAACCCAGTTTCAATGTAACTCCTTTAAACTCAGGCCAAAGACAAAGGAGTTTGAGAGACTGCCTTCTAATGTTAACCAAATTTGGAAATCCTGTTTGGCCATCAAATTGCAGTTGAAGGGAAACTAAATGGACTGTGACTGGAGGCAACCAGAAAAAAATCTTTTTACATTCATGCCTCTTTGTCAGGCTTCCCCAACAGATGTCCACATCATCTGACTCACTATAATTGTAGTTTACAATAGTATAATGTAGCTTGCTATAAACTCTGATACCAGTATTTCTAACAGAAAGAACTTGTCCTCTTGTGCTAAAGAGTTCAAATCCTCTCACCTTCTCCTCCAACTTTTCTCTGTGGGTGATATGGGCTTGCAACAAAGCTTATCTTAATGGGGTATCTGCCCCATGGTTATGTTTAACAAAACCAGAAATGGTATTTAAGAGCAGCTAAAACTCACCAAAGGGTCCTGCTATCCTCAGTCCAGCTAATGGATTAAATGGACTCAATATAGCTCCCAGTGCTTTGATCCAGATTGGAATTGGTCTCTCATGTTCAGCATTGTCAGGCCTCTCTGGAAAACCCCATGGCTCCACTAAGATAAGATGTTTGACCCTGTTGGCAAAAAAGGTTCAGAGGTTTAGAGTACATCAATTTTTCTTCGACTGAGTATGATGGAAATATGCTATCTCTGGACTATGCAACCTGGTTTAGTCATTTATATCATAGTGACTTATTACCTGGTTTCTGATTCATCAACAGTTTTGCTTTCAATTGCTAATTAGAGATAGACTGAATTGCAACTAATCATGCATATGAAAACCAGAAACTCAGAAGCTTATGTCATTAAAAGAAACTTACTGTTCAATAGATAACCACTGTCACACACATATATGAGAAAAAGGCCAGTCTTGTTTCTATTTTTAAAAACTGCCTCATATATATGCTCAGTCAATATTATTTGCAGCAGCAGTTTAATTTAAAAGATGATAATTGCATATTTCATTTAAATAAACTTGCTAAAAGTCTTTCTTTTCAAGTAATCTAAGATCTCTGTTATAAGAAGAGATGCAATTTATCTGAAAAATCATCTTATCAAAGTAAAATTTGAACTGAGAGAGGCAGAGAAAAATTAGCAGATGTTTTATAAATTTATTGATTTTAGGTCATGAAATAAACATCAGATATACAATTTATAAAACTATTACTCAAAGGAACCTCAGCACAGAGAGTATAGTAGGAGTCTCCAGCAGATGCAACTATCAATCAGTTCATGCTGCGAGTCCCCCTCAAATTAAAAAAAAAAAAATAAAAAATCTTATTTCATCTTGGTAGACTGGAATCGTCCATTTCTGTTTAATCCCATAATAACACCTACTCTAACTGTCCTATTTCTGAAAAAGTGACTGTGAACCACAGTTTTGCATATTTAAGGTGATTTTCCATGCAAGCTTCATCTTCTTTACTTTCTTCTTCATGACTTTCTTCTCTTTCAAAACCATGAGACTAAATATTTTATACAGCAGAGTTCTTAGCAACTAAAATGATGTCAGAGGTGATTCCGAAGGCTATTTCTGGATTATAATCAGTTGGGAAACCAAAAATCTGTGCTTGAAATGAGGGGTTGAAAAGGATTAAGCTGACAAAGATGTTCCTTGGCTGTCAGATCAGTCATGAGTGCATTTGCACACAGCTGCAAACACCAACGGTAAGAGAGGACTGGGTAGAATTTAACTACACAAACCAAGCAGGAGAGATTACAGGCTAAGGATTGCAAGCAATGAAGAGCCGTTCGGGACAGCCACACATTCTGTGCACAAACTAGGGCATTAAACATAACACAGCAAACACATGTGCAGAGTTAGCTTTTTTTCATGTTCTCTTTCTTAATACTTTCTTTCCTATTTGGCATTTCTCCTTTTGGTAATCAAGCCTACAACATAATACAGGATAACAGGATGTTGACCATGAGAATCACTTCAAAAGTAGTAGTCCAGAAGTTGCAGTATTTGAAAATCATGACCCACCACCACCCAGAAATATTCTAAATGAGAATCTTTTTGGACTAGTAGCCTCAGTTGTCCCATGAATGACTTTGGTGCAACATAATAAATTAACAGATCATCTAAGCTTGGAGAAAGAGATCTACTTTCCTCACAATATGTATCCAGAATCTCTTAAACCTCTAACGCATTGTTAGATAATCTGGCTGAAAGCCGTGCTATATTTATCACTTGATTCAATGTGGTCTTAATATCCTACCAGTCAATTCGCTAATTTGATGGTGTTAGTTTTATTTCAGAGAAACATTAGTAATGTGACAGCACAAACTGAAACACCCCCAAACTAATTAACCTCAACATAAGCACAGTGAGGCATGAAAACAAAGTGTCACTTCCAACATAAATCAGCAGGGGGCAGAAACAATATCCCATCACACAGGAATAGAAACAGCACCATTTACAGATACTTCAGAAAAAGGGGTAAGGAATTTGTAAGTGATCCCTGCAAGAAACTAACTACAGTTAGCTAGAAGTTGGTTTATGCCCAAAAGGACACTAGAGCAGAGAGCTGCATTTCTTGCAATCCAGAAATTGCAGTTCTGGATTTAGACACATACCTACTTGCACACATCACTTTCAGCTGCACATACCAGCTGTCGTCCACTTGGAAAGAAAGAGGCAAAGTGTTTTAGGAAAAAATAATGTATGAATTAATTTCAAAATCTCCAAATGAGAGACAAATAAATGTATATGGTATAAACTGGTGTGAATATAGAAGAATAAGATATGTTTTGTATAATACAGAATCTGCCATATGATGTGGAAAGCTAAACTTACATTCACAATTTTACACAGGAGTCCACTATGACTATCTAAACAAAAGCAATGTAATTTGTTGATACAGAATGACCTCACTTGGTGGAATCCTACCTCACCAGGGGCTATATAACCACACTATATATATATATATATAAAAAAAAAAGAGACAAATAATTAGTTTAAGGGAAAGAACAATGGATTAGCTGTTGGCCACAATGCAGTGGAGAAAATGCTGATGAAATACAATTACAGGACTGCTACAGCTGGGTTGTTTTGCAAAGAAGAATTATGAAATGGCATGCAGACAATTTAAATGAGACTTTCTAAATAATTTTTACATCATCATGCTGGCACCAGGCTGACTGCTAGCATATTGGCATAAATTACCTAGGGGAATTATATTCAGAAGTTTCAATGTTATCCATAATAATGGGAAGTTTGGCAGAAACAAGCCTATTTTCCTGTCACAAATGTATTTTTGATCAGAAATGTCACAAAACATTCATCCATAAATACAATCTTTGCTATTTATGGCAAAGTGGTACTGAGCAAAACCAAAGAGGTACAGAAAAGTACATATAAAACCATGTTTACTGTATCTACTTATTTCTATTCACCTGGAAAGAAACCATACAATTAATACTTTGGGCTTAAAATTCGGTCTTAAGTTTCTTTAAATCAGCATGGTCATTTACTTAAAGTTAATTTATGAAGAGCCTGATTAAATAAAATCTGTGTTAAAATCACTACCCAAATACAGGGAATTCCTTCATTCTTTTATTTTCACATACCTTGACGGGTATTTTAATGAGTAAGCAGCAGCCAGGAATCCACCTAGGTTGTGTCCAAGTAAAATCATTTTTTCTAATCCCACCTCCTTTCTCCATTCTTCTATGGATTCCACAAACTGATTTTCTGCTTCCTGAGCATCAGTGTCAAAGTGTGGTCTACTGCTGTGTCCAAATCCCAAGAGGTCAAAAGCATGAACGGTCCTGTTCTCACAGAGATCTTCAAAATTGAGAGCCCACAGTCCAACACCTCCTCCAAATCCATGCAGAAGAACAAGTGGAGTTTTATGTGAAAGGTCCGGAGAGAATGTCAGGGTCCATATTTTATTTCCCTTAGATATATACACATATCGTTTACTGTATGTGCTTGCAATACCTGAAGAAAGAGTTGGAAAAAAAATTATGTTGCTAGACATGCCTGATAAAATATGAAGTACATTATATGCAAACCACTGCTTTAAATAGGAGCTCCCTTTCAAAGGAGGGAGCCTACAATCAAGTATCTAAATAAGGGAGCAATGAAAATCTAATTCTAAACTTGTTTATTTCTTCACAGTGTAAAGGCCATATTAAAAAACTTATTTCATTATATTTAATGTAAATTTATAGAAGATCTAGTTGTATGTATAAGTCTTATTAAAAACGAGACTTACATTTGAGCATTTTGTCCTCAGCCTCTTTAAGGTGTAGCAGTGATGTGGGACACCAGGCAGGAAGCCAGCTGAATAACCATCCTAACCTACAACAATAATACAGAATAAAAATTTCCTGAGAAATACGGTGATTTTTTGCACTATCGGATGCTTTGAAGACATTTCTTTTGCTGCTCTTCATAAAAGAACCCATATAAACTACAGAATATGTAGGACAGGAGTACGCAGTGATAGGGAATTGCCTTTCTCCTGACTTTTATAAAGCGGTCCTGATCGGGCGCAGTCTTCAAACAGCATGCTGTTTCTCCACTGTGTCTTCCTTATCAGAGTGTACTGATAGAGCAGGTTTCTTCTGAGAACCTGGAGACATTAGCCTACACACTGACCTGACAAACCTGGTATCATATGTAACAGAATCATTGGGATTTCCAGTCTCCTCTCAAGTTCCCTTGGAAATCTGCCTGCACACACATTACCCTGCATGAACCTACTGTTTCCAAAAAAGCAATAAACTGTGTGCTTGCCAGTCTAACCTGAACTGACTCATACCCTAGATAAATATAAAACTGAAAAATAAGCAGGTTTATTCTAACAAAGCAAAACCCTAGAGCCTGCATTACCAACTTAGAAACAAAGTCCCAGAGGAAAACAAACCAGCAATTTCAACAGAAGCTGCTTTTCCAGCTGTCAGTTACTATCTCAGTAGTACTAGCTTGATGGTGAGAGCAGGGAGAATGACTCAGCTAGCAGCATTGACTCATGGTCAGTGCTTCAAAGGACACAGCACTTGGGTACAGCTCTTCCTGGGTGCTAATTTATCTCTTGTTTTCAAGAAGTAATCCTCTTTTTCACTCCCTCACTTGTTTCTGAAGTGGCTCAGTCTATCAGTGTAAAAGGCTGCTACTGTAGGACCCCAGACCATTCCTTATAGGGAAGAGGGTAAGGTCATCAAATTCACAATCAGCTGTCTTTCTTTAGCACTTTTTTTTTAATGCTGAAATGCTTTCCAGTGAGTTATAGTATTTTCAGGACTGAATGCTGCAAGTATTAGTTGTACAAACATTAATGTTAAAAGACTATAAGGTTACTAATGTTCATTTTTTTTCAGTGTATGCAACACATTGATAACAAATTACAGATACGCCACCCTGAGTTCTTATTCCAAAAGACCTTCTCCCCACCTTTTTAAGGGGCTGAGCTACTCCAGCTGCATAGCTACTTAAATTTATGGTACAACGTGTAAGGTTTTCTGGGGATGCACACTGCAATCTAAGCAGCACTGTTCAGATTCATAGACACATATTAGAGGATAACAAGAAAAAAATCCCCAAACCACACATGATCAAAACGGATTAATCAACCAATCACCCATGCCCACTGCAATTCAGTATTATTTACTCCTCTGAGAAACACACTGATGTCTGGCTGTTCTGTAAATAACCTTCCTAAACCACCAGACCGTGGGAATTGTTATAATGGTGCATTGAGGGACTGGGAAGGGATGGTTTGGTTTTATGCCCTTCCATGCCATGTCCTCATGCAATCTAAGAAATTAAGGAACTCAGCATCTTAGAGGAATGGCCATCCAACTGGTTTGCTTCCACATTAATCTACACATTTATTTAAAAGTAAGATTTTGAAGAGGTTAAAGCTGGCACCAGCCAAAAGCAATTTCACCAGCAAGTAACTGAAATCTGAGTTTAACAATATCACTAGTTGTGTTCAATGTTATGAATTAGTCTGGTAAATTATTAAACAATAGCTATGTTACCGCCTTTCTGAGCCAAACCTTCTGCTAGTTTTATGCTTAACTAGGCACTGTCATTCATAACTCATAGGTCAGAAGCACAGAACCCAATCATTACGTCTACTAAGCCAACTGGCAAAACCACTGATTTAGCAAAGAAACTTCTTTAAAGATTTTTTTTAACAGAAATGTACAGCTGCAACATGTTAACATTAAGACAGTGCAAAGATATGACCACAATGAAATAAAAAAGAAATCTACAGTTCACAGTCCCAGAATTTTATTTCCCAGTCTTAGGGAGACACCTGGATACTCAGGAAAAATATTTAGAAAATTGTATCAGAACGGGAAAGTTGTAACATAGATGTGCTCTTTCTTTTGTTAGTTATCAGTACTGTTTATAAACACTGAGATTTTAATTCAGAAGAGACATTACATTACACACAGCTTGATAAATACAGTCAGCAAGCTGAAATGCTTAAAATAAAAATTATGTTTGCAATTCAGTCATTCTGTACTTGCTGAACTAGAAGAACAAGTAAAGAAGCTTTCTGTCAAAAAAAAGCAATCACTTGCTAGAAAAGTTACTTTAGAAAGAAAATATTTAGTTGCTATATTCAACTTAATCCTTTGGTTTTCCCCCCACTCCTTCCAAAGATGGTTTACCACATTGCTAGATGCTTCCCACACGTGCAGAACAAACTATTTAACCTATTTGAATCATTTCTGCGACAGCTTTGGAAGACTGGAGAGTGGCTGTATCGTTTCTTTTGTACATCTGTGCTAAACATGTCTTCTTGCACACAAGAACGTCAATTGCTTACATGGCCTATCATTTTTATTTCTGTGATATAAAGTTAAAAGAGCTACGTAATGTCAAAAACAAAGCAATGGACTTTTCAAGAGAGTGTGCTCGCCAGAAATAGAGATAAAATATGAAAGAAAACTAAAGATTCCAGCAGTAGCTTCACACTGTGAGCAACCTGCTGCCAGAAGAGACGGAGCACACTCTGCTCTCATCACCCACTACTTCCCAGACACTGCTTCCATCCATACAGGCTCTTTAGGAAGGACAGGCAGGGGAGACGAGGAGGGGCTGTTGCCCTCTATGTCACTGACCAGCTGGGGTGCATGGAGTTCTGCCTGGGGATGAATAAGGAGCCAAACAAGAGTTTATGGGTCAGGACTAAAGGTAAGGCAGGGACAGGAGATGTTATAGTGGGGGTCTGCTACAGGCCACCAGACCAGGAAGACCAAGCGGGTGAGGCGCTCTATAGACAGATAGAAGCAGCCTCACATTCACAAGTCCTGGTTGTCATGGGGGACTTCAAAAACCCCCTATCTGTTGGAGGGACAACACAGCAATGCATACGCAATCCAGGAGGTTCCTGGGGATGGTCTTTAAGGTCCCTTCCAACCCAAACCATTCTATGATCTTTCTTTTTACAAAAAGAAAACTTAAATGTGGAATCTTTGAGTAGTTAAGAAAGCTATTTGGCTTACATGCTTGCTATATCAAAAAGTATGAAATAAATCTGGCAACTGACAACCCCAAATTCTATCTCTTTTATACTGATCGTACATATGGGAATTACACGTGAAATTACGAAGGCATATAACTAGTGAAATTTAACCTCTATTTGTTTGTGCCCATGTAGTAACATAAACAACTGTGCACATCCATGCTAAAAGAAGCAATAATCAGTAGGGCTGAGCATGCCATAGGATGCTCCCTTGCATCTTTTATTTGGGGTCAGTTACACTTTCCACAGCCACCTGAAAAATTCTGAAGCACTGGAGGCCAGAAAATCTGAGGCCAGCAGATGGGGAGCTGTTGACCTGCTGGGCATTCAGAGAAGTCACTCTCTCTGCCAGTGGACCTCCACACTTCTTGTAACATGTCTAGAGCAGGAGACCAGAAGGTAAGAGAAAGCCCCAGAGACACCCACTGAATGACATTAGATATGGAGAAAGTCACAGTGTTTGTATGAGCCTGGACGATTAACGGGACCATCAGTAGCCTGTGCTGATGACTAATAAATAATGAAAACAAAAGGGACAGAGACATAAGCATCTGACAACATGGAGGTGCAGCTGCTATGCACAGGGGCCAAGCTGTCCACCAGGATCTAACACATTGGCTGGCTGGAGGAAGTGTCCTGTTTCCCTGGGTCCAAGCATAAGGAAGAATAAAAATAAGCAAGTTATTACTATCTTTGGCCATCTAAGGAGTAAAGAATAGTTGAATATTGTGTAAAATGTAGCTAAGGATAATACTGCTTTTCCTTAGCTGCTTGAATAATCTGAATCAAGAACTTTCTGTCACAGCACAGTTTAAATTGCCTGAGGCTAACTTTCAAAAGAACTGAGAATCAAGTAGAGGCAGAGGCATAGCGAACCTGACCCACCCATCCACCTCCTCTAATTAGGTCAAACTGGATGAAGAACATGGCAAATAGGTAACTCTGGTACTACCATTCTGTGAGTTAGATTAATCCTATTTAGCTTGGTAGAACTGATTACATGCAAGACAACTGATGGATCTGTAGCCAGTTACAAATTTGACATAGACCACAAAAAGCTCATGAAAGCTCAGACGATACTGAAAAATTGAAAACATCTCTTGTAACGCTTAAGTATGAACTCAAACAGCTGAAGTCTTATCTTATTTCTGGCTTATAATGTGCATTTAAAAATGTAAGCTCTACCATATAAGGATGTCCAACAAATGTTCAGCAGAAGTTGCTTATAACTATAGGAGTTAAAGATATACATACATGGAGCTCATTATCTCACTTTCCAAGCTTAGAAAATCATAGAGTGGTTTGTATTAGAAGAGACCTTAAAGACCATCCAGTTCCAACCCCCTGCCATGGGCAGGGACACCTTCCACTAGCCCAGGTTGCTCAAAGCCCCATCCAATCTGGCCTTGAACACTGCCAGGGAGGGGGCAGCCACAGCTTCTCTGGGCAACCTGTGCCAGGGTCTCACCACCCTCACAGTAAAGAATTTCTTCCTGATACCTAATCTAAATCTACCATTTTTCAGTTTAAAATCATTACCCATTGTCCTATCACTACGTGCCCTTATAAAAAGTCCCTCCCCATCTTTCCTGTAGCCCCTTTAAGTACTGGAAGGCCACTATAAGGTCTCCCCAGAGCCTTCCCTTCTCCAGGCTGAACAACCCCAACTCTCTCAGCCTGTCCCCATAAGGGAGGTGCTTCAGCCCCTGATCATCTTTGTTGCCTCCTCTGGAACTGCTCAAGCAGGTCCATGTCTTTCTTATGTTGGGGGACCCAGAGCTGAACACAGTACTGCAGGTGGGGTCTCACGAGAGCGGAGTAGATGGGGAGAATCCCCTCCCTCCACCTGCTGGCCACACTTCTCTTGATGCTGTCTGGGACATGGTTGGCTTTCTGGGCTGCAAGCGCACATTGCTGGTTCATACTTAGTCTTCCATCCACTACCACTCCCATGTCCTTCTCTGCAGGGCTGCTCTCAATCCACTCATCTCCCAGCCTGTATTTGTGCTTGGGATTGCCCTGACCCATGTGCAGGACCTTGCACTTGGCCTTGCTGAGCTCCATGAGGTTTGCATGATCCCCCCTCTCTAGCCTGTCCAGGTCCCTCTGGATGGCACATCCCTTCCCTCCAGCCTGTCAACCACCCCACACAGCTTGGTGTTGTCAAGGGACTCGCTGAGGGTGCCCTCAATCCCACTGTGTCCCCAACAAAGATGTTAAACAGCGCTGGTCCCAATACGACCCATGAGGAACAACACTCGTCACTGCTCTCCACTTGGGACAGTGAGCCATTGACCACAACTCTTTGAGTGCGACCACCCAGCCAATTCCTTATCCACCAAGCCATCTATCTGTCAAATCCATGTCTCTCTAATTTAAAGACAAGGATGTCTAGTGGGACAGTGTCAACAGCTTTCTACAAATTCAGTTGCTCTTCCCTTACCCACCAACACTGTAAGTTCACCACAGAAGGCCAGTAAATTTATCAGGTACGATCTGTCCTCAGTGAAGCCATGCTGGTCACCACCAGTCACCTCCTTATTTCCCATGTGCCCTAGCATAGTTTCCAGGAGGATGTGCTCCATGATCTTGCTGGGCACAGAGGTGAGACTTGACTGGCCTGTAGTTCCCTGGGTCTTTTTTTTTTTTTTTCCCTTTTTAAAAATAGGGGTTAGATTTCCCCTTTTCCAGTCAGCAGGGTCTTTGCTGGACTGCCACGACTTCTCAAATAGAATGGATAGTGGCTTGGCCACTTCATCCACCAGTGCCCTCAGGACCCACAGCAAGAATTACTGCTTCTTCATTATCATTTACCAGCAACAATACCATTATGAAAAACCAACTATTTAAGCAAAGGGAAATATTTTTCTTTCCAGCATTCACTGTATCCTACTTTGTTCTCTATTTACTCCCAGGAGAATTTTGAATGTACGTTACCAAATCACTGGGAAAAATACTTTGGAGAAAATTGCAAAGTAGTTTGTGGAAGAACAAGAAAATATGTTTCTAAAACTCTAGTAAATTGAAAAGTAAACTTGAAAAGATACAGAAGTGGCAACTATTTTCAACTCAAGAAAGTTTTAAGATTATGATATACTGGAACTGCATATGTCTGAATCAAATTTGATAACATTTTTCTGTTTGGCAACACAATATTAAATGACCAAGTGTTAAAAAATATAAAATGCGTAAGGTAGTACCACTAAAATTAGGATGTCACTTAATCACTGGAGATTTAATTTTATGAACAGGTTCAAGTTCTCTATACAGTTCCAGACAAGTCAGTGGTCTCTTTAGCATTTTAACTAATGTAATAATTTAAAATCCAATAAAATTACACATTCAAGCTTGGTACTAGTTTAATGCAGAAATCTTGCTATGAGAGGGAAAGTTGGGGTGGAGAAAGTTTTGCCAGTTAATTTAAAGAACTAAATAAAATATATTGCAAAGACCAAGATAAATGCTCCCTGTCTGTTCAAAGAATATATAAGCATATAATGGTGAGATTTTATTAATTACAAAATGAAGTAAAAACTACAAAGCAAAGCACATTTAATTGAAAATGACAGAATGCGTTACTGATTAACATGAAAGAGGACTCAAATTTCCTAATTAAATTGGGAATGTTTAGGAAATTAAAAAAATGTTTATTATGTGAAAGCAACACACTTTGCATGTAACTGAGAACAAGATGCAGAAAATAAATATATATTAGACTCACAACCTCTGACAGAATTATATGACTGCAGTTAATATTCCGTGTTAGCCTGTTAAGTCAAGGAAAGCCAATTTTTAAAATGAGAAAGATAAAACACACAGAGAAGTTCACGTGTTAGTACAACTCTGAGAAGCACCCTACTTCTGCATTTTTATTCCTGCTGGAGCCAGTCTGCAGTAAATTGGGTGATGTAATGCCTGAATCTCAGGCCACCCTCACTACCAGCAGGTCAGGTCAGATCAGATCAGATCTAAGAGGTTACTCTTCCCTCCATTTTGCCAACTCAACTATTTAGCAGCTGCTCTATCAGATATGTGAAATGATTCAGCTTTAAAAGAAACTATGTTTTAAACAGGGTAATTATGGAGACCCAGCCACAAAGAAGTCAAATAGTTAACCGGCAGACCTACTGGGCTTACAAGGTGGAAAAAAAAGAAAGGACTAGAGGCAAGGTGGAGGATGGCAAGCTTTTTTAAGTCAGAGCTGTCACTGACAGACAGTAACATATAATCATGACCTCAGTCAGTCTGAATTTAACTGCACAGGGATGTCTCAGAAACAAGGTTCAGGATATGGTTTCATGAGAACTGTAAGAGCATAAACAATTTTAGGAGTCCTTGTAGTCCTTCATTCCTGTCCCCAAAGTGCAGCATGTTCCTTGGTGCTTCAGTTTTCTGAGAATAATGAATACAGTCAGAATCATTCAAGTATACACAATCCATGTACAGTAACTGTTATTGCAAAGGCTGTATATCCAGGGGTAGAGTTGCTGCATGTACAGTAGAAGTCACATTTAGTAACAACAACAACAACAATTTGAACAAAATGTTCCTAGGACAAAAATCAGACTCTGGCAGTCACAGACAAACATCAGGAGAAGAAAAATATTCCATGTTCCACTTCATGACCATTACATGAAAAGACAAAAAAATGTTGTAATCCTCAGGAAAAGACCATGAAGAGTACACTAAAGAGGCAAGACCCCAAACCAAAAATTAGGAATATGGTATGGGAACATAAAACCTTTAGCAAATGTCTGTTTACCATTTTCATGAGGGGTAAAAAAAAAATGTATGAAATTGCTGTGAATGGGTTAAAAAGAAAACCAATTTTTTTTTCCCCAGATGACATTATAACCCTGCCTATAAAGTTCTGTTTGGATGAGTTTCAAGCCAAGACGTTCCATGCAATGAGATGTCGTAAAACTCTTGGATACTTCAGTAATATTAAAATAGAATGTTTTGAAAACCTCTGCATAATATTTCTAGGAAGTGTAATGTACATCAGCCCCATTCCAACAAAAAGCCTGACAGGTTGTTGCAGAATATTGCCACACTAGGGCAGAGGTAAAACCAATGCATTCCTCATGTACTTACTGCATATTGAACTCTGTATTCAGAACATTCAACATCAGAATTAATGTAAAAATTCAGAATCAAATTTTGTTACCATCTATATTAACACCACTACACAGGACTATCGCTTATCAAAATTAACTTGAGAATGTAAATAATGAATGTGAATCCATAACCAGTGAGCATTTTTTGGCTCTTGTAGTGATACCAAAGTTTACCATGTTATTTAAATTCATTTGAGCAACCTGAGCATTCAGGCAGTGGAGATGACCTACAATTTTGCTTCCTCTCATGTTGAACCTCAGCTTTTGGTACGCCTTGCTGTGTACCTTGCATCACTGTGGCCCCCTCCCAATTTTCTTCTCTTGTTCCCCAGTACTGCCTTTCTTTTTTTTTTTTAATTCATGTGTATTGTTTTTATACATTTTTGTAATTTCTTCCATCCTCTTCCTAGCTATACCCAAAGGTGTCCGTTTCAGGGCATGTGCTTTTTCAGTACATATCACAAGAATTAAGTTTATCCCTCAACTGCCACCCAAGCCTGACACCTGCAACACTCATACTGCTTACAAAGTAACTGTGTTAGCACCCAATGCAAGAAACCATCAAGCATGATGTGTGCAATAACGAAGAAACTGTGCATGTGGTCATACAGCTATTACTTATTCCTATTACTATTCACTGCTATATAGGTTCCAAATCTACAAACAAGGGCTGCATCCTTCAATACGCCACAGTCTTCTCCACAGTCAGGTTAAAGGCAGGCCACAATTATACTACAGACCTGAGAACTTTTAATTCTAATAAGCTTTCAGAAACACTGTTCCTCGCTAACTCACACCACACTCTCTAACATACAGGCATTTCCCCTTAAAATATTTATGGTCCACTAACTGCCAATAGTAACCAGCTAAGCAAGCCCTCTGTTATTTCCTTCTATCTCTTCTAAGGACCTGTTATTTTATATTTTGATTTATAAGCTAAAAATCAAACACAATCTACATAAAAGTCACACTAGCAACTACAGACCAAGTATGGAAGAATACAGAAATAGATGCAGATGCAGAGGAGAGGAAAGGGGGAAGCTGCACAGTCCCACTAAAACTACTCAACCTTGTGACAGAGACCACGTGTGTAACACACAGGTTAGGTACCACTAAGAACCTACATCCCTCTGCCTCTAAACTCACATCTGAGAGAACTTGGCATTGCCAAGCTGTTAAGTGTTTTTACAAACAAAACCTTGCACACTGCATTAAGAATTTATGAAGAAAAGCATAATTAATGAAAAATAAAATTTCCTCTTGATACCCTTCAGATGTTACATAACTTTCTACTGCTTTCATTTTATTCATCCACCTAGTGATGCACTTCCGCTGCCCTTCAGATATTGCATAACCTCAACCTCACCGAAACCTTATTTGTCAGCCTTCTCATACCTACCATGACAGAAGCCCACATTTCATACTGTCCCCAAGTTCCATCAAACAGGACAAGAACAAAACACACAAGTAACAGGCACCTCTCGTAAGTCTGCACCACTGCCCATCCACACTCCACCTTGCTTATCGTTTGTTTATATTCCACAGCGTCTTATGCACAATTCAGATCACAACTTAAACAGGAGACGGATGTTTTCATTTTGCCATAAGAAGCAATATAAGAACACAGATATAAGACTATCTAAAGTACATGATTATTTCCCTTAGCTCCAAACACACTATACACAAACCGCACTCATATCCAAGTGTGAATATACAATGAAGTTGGGTTGTTTTACTGTAGATCATTAGAACAGCATCTACACTGTATTCCTTTATCACAGTCACCTACGGTGACTAACAGTTACCTATGTCAAACTTAAGGAACTGGTATTCAATGTTTTGGGTTACCTAGTCTCATTTCCACTTCCTGGAAAACCTGAGAAACGCACAACCCTTTTCATAAGAGACTGTTTTGTGTACATGCCTAATCTACAAATATTTTAGATGTCAAGGAAGTTTAAGTAGTCTTAAAAATAGTTAAGATGTTAAATGGGTCTAAAAAGCCATTGCATCAAGTGTCCCCTTATGGCAAGTTATGATATAATTAATAAGCCTTTAGTGTCAATATGACACTTACTAAATGTAATAAAAAATCTGCAATAGTCTGCTAGCACTTAACCCACATTTCTTCTTTTTTTCCTCATTGCTATACCCTTCTCTTCCTCCCTTCAACATATAAGCAGACTTTCTCAATGACAATAGGTGCTCTTGCATCTTTTGTTACAGAATGCATTTTTACACCTGTATCTTCCCCTCCATTCTGTTGTCTCCTATGATCCTGAGCTTTCTATTACAACTCATTCAGAGCACCTTCCTCCTCTGCCTTTCCTCACCATGTTTTTTTGGTGTCACTTAAAATCCTCCTCTTTTACCCTCTTAACCTTATTCCAGACTGACCTCCTTCCCTTACACAGCTTCACTGACTCATAAATCTCTCTTCTCCAGTGACCTCTCTCCTGCTGCCTCCTGCTGTTCAACTTCTCATCTGGATCTTTCAGAGCCAATGCAAATGTAGACACTCACCTTTCCTCCCATGCCCTCTTCTCTCTGCCTGTCCATATAAATCATGTACAAAAACCTATCCTGAAAGAATGTCAGAGCTGCAAGTAAACACTCAAAGGTTATGAAACACAAAAATCAACATTTCCTCAAGAAGCAATCTTAATAAATTGCTATGTAAGAGAGAAAACACACTTTAATAGTTTATCAGTTGAAAAGTTGTTCAGATTCTCCCATAAAAGTTCAGAAAAGTCAGGGATCCTCCTGGAACAGACACTAGGTAGTGTAGAGGGGTAGGTCTCTATCTGGGCCTACCAGCCCCCTAGCAGGCTCTGAAAAACTTTGAATATACCCAAATGCAAGGCAACACGGGCTAAAGTTTGGATTGTCCAATGACCCACAGTCACCAATATTATGGCAACTCCTCAGCTAGTCACCTCTCTGGATTTATGACTCCACTTTAACTCCCACTGGGGCTACAACCTTTCCTAACTCACAGGTACCCTAATCCGACTTTGACAACTTCTGTAGCAGAGTCCTTGCTTGATACTTGGAAAGTTTCAACTTGACCCACACAATTAGCAGCATATTTTCTAATGCTGCCTCTTTAACCTGCCTTACCCCCCACCAGTAACTTCTTAAATGTAAATTAAAAGCTACTAAATAATTACGGTCATCCTCCCCCCGCTTCTCATATTTTTCTTTAAAGACTTGAGCCAGATGGCTGATAAATCTAGTCAGATTTTTTTAATGCGGGATTCCTGTCATAGCACGTGACTTGGTCAGATAATCAGTGAAAGACAGCAAGATCTTCTACAGGATGCAGTGAAAACTCTCTGGTCAGACTGGAAGTGTTTGTTCTCTAGTGACAGTATCTGTAAAAATGTATGTCTACTGCATACACGAAGCACAAAGCACACATAGCATGGGATCACCTGCAAGCCCAGCAGCGGCAGTGGAAACCACACATCTGAATGCTGCTTCACTGAAAGCAGCAACCAGTGTTACCACAGGTCACTGGAAAGGAGCAACTGAGAGGATGCCCTGCTGCTCAAAGAGAGGGGGAGACCTTCCTACTGCTCACTGGAACATATCGATGTGGTCTTTCTTCCTATTGACTAATATAAGAAGAAGTTTCAGAAAGAGTGGAGGAAAAGACCTCTCAGCCTAGACCTGTGGCATTCAAACCTCTGGATGTTTCCTAAGGCAGTCTCCCTTAGGAACCATAAAGAACTACAAGAACTAAAGAATTATCTGAAAAATATCACAAATGCATTCGCTGAATTATGAATTAAATGTATGGGATGCCCTAATTTTACTTCATTTGTTTTTAAACTGTGAAAGACAGTCCAGGGGCTTCACTGTCACCTCATGAACAGATCCTGATGAAGGCTGTGGTCAATTCTGTCATCTAATTTCCCTCTGAGCTGAGGGAGCTTGAAGAGTTGTGGGTAAATGTATAAATGGGTCTACCTGAAATGTAAAATTCCCGTTCACAAAGGTAAGTACATCACATATAACCATGGAGGACCAGTGTGAAATGGGTGAAGCAAATGAAAAAAATTAACAAACAGGAAAGTCTTCTCTAATCTCTGTGCTAAGCCTCTGTGCTAACCCATAAGCAAGGGGATCCAAAGAGTAGTCAAAACCAAGTAAAAAGAGCTGAACAGATCATCTGCTATATACTCACATTTTTTTTAACCTTTTTCTATAATGTTTGCCTATGGTTGCCAGCCAGGAAAAGCTGAACATTACTGTTCTGTCTCCTATACTGTTTTATCAAGCCTCTCACAGGGATATTTAGATGAGATTCTTCCTTGTCCAGGAACAGGGCCATGACCATCTTTCTCCTGCCGCTGGAACGAGAAGATAGCACCTATTATATTTTGCCATCTTTCCCCTCTCTCCTTGAGATTCCTGATCAGCACAGACTTTCCCGTTCCAAATTATACAAGGACAGAAAACCTGTTTGAAACAATCCAATAAATGCCTGAAAACTTGATCATACCTATACTTTCAGATGAGCACACAAATGTAATGCAAAAGGCATTAAGCACTGAAGCCATGACTGACACAACCCTGCCAGTGAAAAAGACAGAATCAGAAAAGAGGAAGGAAACATCCTTTAACCTTTTCCCACATGTGCTTACCACACTGCACTTATGTCTCACTCTTTAAAAATGCAAGTAGTAGAATCAAGCCCTGATGTCACCTGTGCTATAGGAAAGGCCCTTACAAACAGTCTCCTTTCACAAAGTAAGCAGCACTTTGCTTTAAAACCTGGATGATGTAAAACACAAAAATTTCGAGTGTTCCTTCATGCTGTAATATTATGCTTTAACATACCACTATGATATCGCTGTGAATTGACCTAGTCACAGGCAGACATAGGCTCTATTACTCCTAATAAACTATTAATTTTTTATTAGTCAAACATCGCACTTCAAAATTATAAAAAGAATTCTGTAATACAAACAAGCTTGAAGGATAATACAAAAATACTTGTGATTATTGGTGTTGTGGTGGTTTTACCTATTACTCCAAGCCATTATTTTGTGAGACTACAGGCCAATTACAAGCAATCTGATGTAGGCTTGTAAATGCAGATCCCTTTAATTTTTTTTTTAAATGAAAGCTATTCCACTTATCTCAGAGGGGGAAAACCCAGCATTCTGGTTTGGGGATTTTGTCCATATATATACACATGCATTTAGTAGCTGCTATTACTAGTTACATTACAAGACATAAGCAGTCCTGCTGAATCCAGAGCGAGTGTAGGTCAATTCAACACTGGTAAAAGGCTTATGCTAGGCTGTTTGCCTCACAGGAAGAAGTCTACATCTAAAATTTATGCAGTGAAGGTCCAAGGCTGCAAAGAGGTTTGGAAATTGTTAGTTGAGAACTAACATTTCAATGCTCATGTAATTTATGAATTCATGGAAAAGAAGGATGAGATTTTGTTCTTAGAAGTTTTAGTGAATTGAAGGGGCTTACTCTGAAAGATTTCACATCAAATGGCCTGATTGTTCAGAAGGGGGACACTGACAACGTCCTGAAAATCAACCCCCTTTAAAAGCTATCCAGCTGAGTAAACCATGACGAGGAACTTGCCATAATCCTTTAAAAAATTTAGCTTGTGATTCCTAACACGATGTCCAGATCATCTAGTGTTATGATCTTGCAGTCCTGACAGTCTACTGAAGTTGAGGGTGCTTGGCACCGTCTCAGCAGCACTCAGCACTCTGTGTGATCAAACTAAGCTAATAGAGTTCAGGCTACGCACTGAATGAACATAGAAACAGGTTGAGGCACAGCTATTTTAAGACTCTTACTTAGAAAACCCACTAATCATCAACAAGAGGCTTTGCAAATGATGTATATTTTATGTATGTGAAGAAAGAACACAGAAGCAAGAAAGGGACTGTAGTTTCAAATGGGTAACGTTGCAGAAGGGGCGGGGGGAGAGTTTATTTTGAAAAGCTATTTTAAGTTTGAGGAAAGGACGAGAGCACAGAGTAGACAAAACTGCACAGTGCTTTGAAAGGGAAGCCTCTGAAGTTTATACTTGAAAAGAGAATGCTGTGTATATACAGTGATAAAGGCATAATAGGGAGTTTGGAAAAGATGGCTTGAGCTGCAAAATACGTAAGATGGAATACCAAAGCCAGAAGTTAGAAAAAGGACTAAAAAGTGAATGAGACTGAGAATGCAGGTAGCTTTGAAAGATAACAGAACACACACGTAACACGACAACATGCAAGTAGTAACTTCCTTGATATGCATAAATGCACAGCATGATTTTCATGCAAGTAGCTAAAGAATTTAAACTGGAATTTCTCAAAATAACACAAGATGTAACTGAGAGAAGGGAGATGGAGGAGAAAAGGCAAGAAAAGAGCTTTTGAGGGCCAGGCAATCAGCAACAAGATACTCACCTGATGTTTAAAGGATGGAGAAACGGGAAAAATTCGTGTAAACAGTGCCTACAAAGCACATTTACATATCCCATGGAGGGGATAAAGCACATGTATTACTAGAGCACAGCTAGCTATCTTCTGATTGTGACTGTTTGGGTTTTTTTTTTTTTACTAGAACCATAAAATATGACGGAACAAACTGGGAGGTAAGTGCTCAGCAGATATATTAAGTATTTCTGGTGAGCAGACTCAAAGATAGGATGACTGTATTATTCTATAGAGGGATAAAGGAGGGCAGACAATATATTTGAGGGCAATGGAAGGGTATAAGGACAGGTCTGTACTGGAAGCTGAAGTGTACAAGGGGAAATACATACTGAAAGACAAGGTATGAGAAGGCATACACGAGTAAAGAGTATGTGAAATGGAAGAAGAGCTGACCACTCTTCACAACTTCATTATTATGGAACTATTTGAATGTACACAGACAAAAGATTATAGTGTGGAACTACATAATTTCAGGCAGAATAGACATAATGAAGACAGGTACTGACAGTGTCAGTAGTTACAAACAAGTATTAGGGATGTATAACAAGAACAGGGGCAGGATAACTTATGCCAGAGGAGTTATTTTGGAAGATGTGAATGCCTTGGGATAGCGAAAGGAAAGGTTAGCAGGGATAGCTGGAGATGAGAGAGGCACACAGTACTAGAAAAGGGAAAAGTTAGAGAATATATGTTTGTAACTGAAAGATGTGCTCTCATTTCCTACTTGCACCAAGCATTACACAGAAGAATGATGAAACAGCGGCAGAGAGGCTGACAAGCCTTCCTGTCAGTTCTACATCTAAGCGAACATACAGAATAGACGGAATGAGGACGCAGGGCATTTGTGTACACAGATGCACAAGCACACAGGAGCATGGCGTGACAGTACCTACAGACGCGTGCACGCTGGGCTCTGGGGTGCCGAGGAGGGGTGGGTGACAAGAGTGCGTCCACACGCCAGAGTAAAGAGAACGAAGCGTACGCGCCCGTGTGGGCAGGTGTGCGACTACGGCGGCGGGGCCGGGGCCCGCGCAGCTCCGGAGCAGGCGGTGAAGGCCTATTGTGATTT
>NW_020799095.1:7893111-7913637 GCF_003259725.1 Athene cunicularia | reverse complement strand
AGCCTCGCCGGGGTTCGCGTTCTGTGGTGCTCGGCCGAGTCAGCCCCGAGGCTCAGCGCTCCGCGGAGTGTGGCTCCCGCTGCCGTGTGAGGGACGGCCCAGCACCGGGCCGTTACCTCGGAGGAGCAGCGAACGCCCGCGCCAGCACGCAGCTGATAAGTAAAGCGGGAGAAGTAGCAGAACCCGAACAAAAGGCTCGGCCTTTGCACAAACAGCGGGTGTTTGCCAGCTCGCTTAGCAGGGCCCGCAGAGGCGGCAGCTATGGTAGTCAGCACCGGGTTTTCAGTTTGGTAGTTTGAGTTTGTTTTTACGTATAAGAAGCAAATGAGAAGCTCTGGAGGGAACTTAAATATTATCTGTCCCCGAAACGATTGCCAGCAGAATGCCTATTGTGATTTTCATTTTCAAGTGTTTTGAAAGAATTAAAGTGCAGACATGCTCCTGGGGAGGAGAATGCTGGGGGAAAGGGATGCGCTTGTTTTAGACAGCATTTAGCCTCAGTATAGGTTGTGTTATTATTCAGCTGCGTAAAGAACCGCATTCCAACTGAACAATCAACAAACAATTGAAATAAAGCAGCAAGGTGCAGTGAGTGGAAGGAGTGGCAAGAAGTTTAAGTCTTGTGTTTCTTCTGATGTGTGCCATTGAGCCGAAGCACTTTAGACAAACAGATGGAAGATGGATTACTGTTTCTTTTGGTTTCTGAAATCCTTTGATAAAAGGCATAAGGTTAATTTGGTAATAGCTGAAATTATTCTCAGCTAAAACCATTCTGCAATTTTAACAACAGGGATTGCGTAATCTCAACAATGTCAGATAAAGTTTGGCTGTGTCACAACGCTTTGGCAATCAGACATTGTTTATTTTTTCTTACTGCTCGGAAAGATTTTATTTATGAGAAATGTGAATATCGATAAGTGCAGAAGTATATGATCACTGGCAAACATTGGTAACGATGCTCTCTAGACTATGCAAACAGCCTGAAACAATAGCTCTGAATGCTAGGATTTTTTTCTTCTTCATTTCAATTGAATAGTAAGTTTAAAACCTCATAAACAAGATTTACTCCCTACTCATGGAACATGCAAGTGTTCAGACACCATTATATCTGTGATTTTAAATCAGTCGTGTTCACACAAGCACTAATTGGTTACACTTGTTTAAGAATGTAAATGTACCAAAAGCCCGCTCCCACTTAACAGCCCTTCTTTCTCTTAGTGAGAAATGACTCCGTTTCTTTAGAGCTGATTTGATTATGTGGATAAATCAGGTATACTTCTGTGTATGAAGAAATGCCTGCGATAATGCTGATAGAAGAAAGAGGGTCATGTGTCATTTGACTGATGTTGCAGTGTAAATGAGCGAAGGACAGCTGTATCATAATAAGCAAATAGTTCAGGTGAGTTTTTCTATTTTTGTATTTCAGAGAAATTTCTGGATGCTGCAGATGTCTCTAAGGGAATGGTCCCTGCCACTGTTTAATCTCTCACGTCTCTATTTTTTTTTTTAGTGGGACTTGTATCTCACCCTCTTTATTGAATTAGTTTAATGTAATTCTCTTTAATAATAGGTATGTTACCCAATGTTGCTATTATAAACCAGAATATTATTTTCGGATCCCATTGTCTAACATAGATAAGGTCAAAATAGAAAGACTTTCCTCTCTCACAGTGATAAAATATAAAAGAACCCAACAGATGGCCACTTGCATTGTCGTTATCCTTACAGCTTCCTTTTAGTATACTTTTTTTCAGGGCAAACATCTTTTCCTGCTAGCATCAGAAGCAGCAAGTTCCCTTTGCTGGGAGAAGAAAAGCAATCCAGTTGACCTCACAGATCCCCCTTGTCCTGGACTAACATTAAAACAAATCAATCTCCATGCTAGAGAAAGACTTCAGATGATGTTACAGAAGTTTGATGGTAAGCCACCTTGCTTACTCTGGATTTCACATAATAACTTGAAGACTCTCTATGTTAGAAGCTTGTTCACAGTAACTGTCATTGCTTTTAGCTGTTTAACATTTGGGTTGTACTATTGTCTATGGCAATATTCTTCAAATAGACAATTTCTATATTATTTGTATTATGCTCATGATCCTACTCAATCCAACGGAAGTAGCTACTTGTCAGCTAGAGCTTGTCATTTAATAATGCTTGAAAAGAGAGTGATAGTGTTTATCACCCACATTTATAGCGACACCCTTAGTAAGCTGCTTTTCCAAACTGCATCACAAATAGCTTGCTAAAATCAGTCTGAGCAAAAACCATAGGGAAGGTTGACCTGGCCAAGTATGTACAGACTGAGGGGAAAAGGTTGTTTATGCTTGTTATTTATATGAAAGTGATGAACAAGGCAGCTTGATGAAAGTAACATCTTATAGTATGCCTATGCTGGTTTGGTAGCAACAACAAAGATGGCACCCCAGCTCATGAGCAAAGGTGCTCACACCAGTTGCATCCTTGTGGTGTTTCAGCAAGCATGACTTGACTACCATACAGCTGCTGTAGGCCCTTAGTCGCTTGCTCCCACAGATGCTCCCACTCTTGAGTGTCTACTCTACACATGCTTTGTCTTTTAGTTCAGGCATAACTTCCACCTGAAAATTTGAGTCTTGCCCTGGTTGAAAAGGAGAGCCACCTTATTTTGACATTTTGTGGGGACTCAGGATAACAGGGAAAAAGCAGAATAAAATTGTTTTCTGCAAATGAACCTGTTCATGATGGCAAGAGGACTTTGAAGCTGTCAGAGGATGTTCCTTGGAGTTCCTATCCATGCCTTGCTGTCACTGGAGGACTGCCATGCTGCTTGGGGAGAAGCTTATCTTTTGTCAACTGTCTCAGGGATGGGAGCTGCAGGTGTTGGAGCTAGCTGTGGCTAAACCTAAGCGAAAGCTCAAAGGGGGCTGGAGGACTGAAGATTTACACAGCTTTCAGGCTGTGTACGTGAGGAAATTTGCCCAGAGTCCTATTGTCTGTGTTTTTCTGGGAAGAGCTCTTGTTGCTGAGGTGGGGGAGGAATCTGGACATCGTCTGAGTCTCTGCTACTTGGTTCTGGACCTCAGTATTATGGTGGTCTGGCAGCTGGTTGTTTCAGCCTTGGATAAGTCAGTGGAGAAAGGAAAAGTCATAACCAGGTCAGTCTTTGGTAGTCTGGAGATTCATATTACTGGGCACTCTAAGACCCCAGTGGCCTACAGGGGTACTGCAGCCCACAGGCAGCTTACTCAGTTTATGTGTCTTACGGCTTTGCAGACTGTCCAGTGCTCCCCTGCAAACTGGAGTGGCGTTTTGAGACCAATGGCAGCGTGTTTAGTATGTTCCTAGTGGGACTGCTGCACGTTATCCTGTTTCCTAGGCATGCATGTGTGTGGGAAAAGGAGTTTAAAATCAGTGTAGGTTGAACAGGAAGCGTTGCAACTACTTTGAGGTCTTCCTTCATGTTAATTTTGCCAACATCTTCCAACCAATATGTCTGTGACTCTGGTGAGCGTAAGGAGGCTATTTCTACAGATACCCAGATTTCTGGGTGGGTGTTGGTGACATGGGAGACCCTCCTTGAAGCAAGGCTAGTGTTTTGCTATGGTCCTTCTGCCTGAGGCCTACCCTGCATAGGGAAATAATCTGTTGCAGCCTCTTGTCCTTTCACATTCTTGCTGTGCAGGATGGCAACGTTTCTTGTGCCCCTTTCAAGACTCATGTCTGATCCTGCTCTAGGAGTGGGCTGGCTGTGGACTGGGAAACCTATGACATTGTGGCCATGACTGTGAGGGGACTGAGTCCTGGAGGGAATGGCTGGGGCAAACGAGAGTCTCTGTGAGCCTGGCACTTGAACAAAAGAGGTGCAGTTGAGGAGAGTTGTAAGAAAAGTTTTGTTGATTACTTCACCAGGGTCATGTCATGTAAGCTGAGTAAATAGTCCTGACTGAGTTGCTGTTTACAACATCTCAGAGTGGCTTTGCATTCAGAGCCCCTATAGCACCATTTTGAAATCGTGCCTACAGCAGTTGTGGTAGGAAGTTGAGTAACGGTGTGCAAGAGTCAGCTATGGGGAGGCCAAGAGAAGTGCTTCAAGAAGCGAATGAACTCCAAAGAGGGGTGCCTAGATACATCTTTATTAATATATCGGTATTGGCAACAGCTGAGGCCATGACAGGCTGTGTTGCTAGCCAGAACTTCCATCTTGTCATACTTGGCTATTCCAGAGTATGTGACTCACATGTGATTAACCTGAAATTCCCTCCCAGATACAGGAGTGGCTGGGGAGAGACAAGGTCTCATGTTTTCAGGTGGGTGGAAGGGTGCTCCCATCAAGGGTACTGTGACTGTGTCTGCCTGGGTCACAGGCGCTAGCTGTGAGAACCCATGCTGATGAGACATTCAGCAGCATGAGACAGGGTGGGGAAACTAAGCAGTGTCCCTGTGCCACAACTATTGTTTTCTCTTCCTCAGCTGTGAATGTGGATACCTACATGAAGACACAAGCTGGAGACAGGTGAGCCTTCCAGGCTTTCTGGAGAACTCCACGCAGAGCAGTGAGGCTATTCAAGTTTTGATTACAACCAGTAAGAACCAAATAGCTGAAAAGGTCAGGGTAAACATTAGATGAGACTGTCCATGAAATAGCGGAGTGAGCTAGTGATCTGCAGGACCAGAACAAGGAGTAGGATCAACATGAACGCCATGAAAGTCAGGAAGGCAACCTTCTATGAACTTGGAGAAGAGGAAGGCAGGGCTCCCCTGGGAAGGTTGTATGAGAGGTAAATGGAAGAGAAAGAGTGAATTCACAGGAGCTGCTAATATTAAGAGTACAAATACAGGTTTTCCTTGTGAAGTCAGCAACTGTAGTTAGGAAGCCAGCTTGGCTAAATCACTCAAACTGAAGAAACAAACCTATAGGGAAGGAGAAAGCAGGTTGGCTATTAAGGCTGAGATTAAAAGTATAACAGAAGCATGTAGAGACAAAATCAGAAAGACACAAGCATGAAATGGAATGCAGCTAGCAAGCAAAATAAAAACCCGTACCTCACTGTAGAAGCCCACTAATTGTTTGAAGTAGAAAGATCTCTGACTGTAAAGTGGGAAAACTAAAAGGTGTCAGGAAGTCAGTACCTTCTAGACTTCCCTACAGAAGATCAGTAAAATAAGAAAACTAATACATTAGTCTCAGTTAAGAAAAGAGTAGAATATTTGTCAGGTATTTTCAAATGGACCTCAAATCTCTATTTAACCTCATCCTAATGTATTTAAAGATCTTGCTAACAGAATCTCAGTGTCAGTAATCAATGTCTGAGAAGTTATGGATGTTTGGTAGGACAGAGGGAGGCTGTAAAGTGACAGGCATGGTGGAAGGGAGGGAGGAGAAAAAGAGAAGGTATGAAATTATTGATTAAGCAAACTAATTTCAATACATAGTGAAAAATATATTTGTACCTCCCTGAAAAATAACATAGGAATGAATAACTGTCAGCAAGAAATCACATCTCAAAAATCTGATTGCCTTTACAACAGCATGATGTATCTTATGGATAGAGAAGAGTGATAGATGCAGTATGTCTTGATTTTCAAGTAACTTTTTACGTGATTCCTGTAATCAAATTAATAAAGTGTGTTCTACGTTGATCTGCAGTTGGGTGCACACAAAGCTTGTTGAAAAAACAGAGTTATGGGTGTTTCTCTATCAAATTGGAAATGTGTATCAAATTGGATTGCACAGATCCAGAATCTGGTGATCTGGATGAATGCTTATAAAGGGGAAAATGTTTATTGAATTCACATATGTACCAGGCTGGGAAGAAGTAAGTATGGTGGAGGACAGGGACAGAATAAACTATCTTCAATTAGAAATACGAAAAAAATGGGAAGCCTGTCAACCAAAACAGCTGCAGACCTAGGCAATAATAGTCAACTGGTAGGGAAAACTGGTTAGGTAGCAGTTCTGTACAATAGTAACTTGGGCTTTGAGTGGTCACAGACTGGGTGTGAGTCAACTGCGGCTTGTTATTGCAAAAAAAGATAAATGTACTGCTGGGATGTATTATGAAGATTAGAGTTTGCAAGACTTGGCAAGGAATTCTGCTTTGCTTAGCAGTTGTAAAGCAAGTTTTGGATGTTGCACATGAAGAAGGATGTGGACCACCTGGAGAGCAACCAGAATGTCAAGGGGCCTAGAGGAAACAGTGAATTATTTCAGATTGGCTAATTAGGGAAGAATAAGAATGACAACAGTCCACAAATATGTGAGAAGTTACAGATGAGATGGGAATAACCTGTTTTCTGTGTGTCCATCAGGGGCAGAAATTGCAACCAGCTTATTTTAAGTTAAGCATTAGGACAAACATTTTTCAAGGGCAGATGTACTAGAAAAGAGATTGCCAGTGGTTTGGTCAGGGTCTGTCATTGGGTTGTTCAAGAACAGGCTATGTACATATCCTCCCTAAATAGAAATTTAGTAGGTGTAGCGGGGCTGCCTGGAGGCAGGGAGGTTGTCAATATGACTTTCTGAGGGCCTTTCAGCCCTATGTTTCTATTGTTGCTAATGTCATAGAATCATAGAATGGTTTGGTTTGGAAGGGACCTTTAAAGATCATCTGGTCCAACCACCTTGCAGTCAGCAGGGACATCTTTCACTAGATCAGATAGCTCAACGCCCCATCCATCCTGGCCTTGAACACTTCTAATGATGGGGCATTGCTTCTCTGGGCAACTTGTTCCAATGTCTCACCATCCTCATTGTAAAAAATTTCTTCCTTATATCAAATCTAAATCTACCCTTTTTCACTTTGAAACCATTGCCCCCTGTCCTGTTACTACAGGCTCTGGTAAAAAGTGGATCCTGTCTGCCAGTACACCCATTGTCCCATCTCATGTCCTGGAGTCCATGCCACTGTTACTAGTTAAAGGTTTCAGCCCCAAAAAATCCTCTCATAATCCTGCTCCTAGTTAAGTTAATTTACTGGTGAAACACAGTGCAACTTCTCAGGTGTAATCCTGATCTCATCCTAACCCTATTGCTTTTAAACAATGTGCAATGTTTTGGAGTTTTCATAAACCTACATCTCTTTTTTTAACTGTAAGACATGTTGTAATCACAACTGGTCAACAGTCTCCAAATATCTGCCATGGGTAAATACAGGAAGTGTCTTATGGGTATTTTACTTGCTATCTGGTAAGCTCTGAAACTGAGTCTTTCCAGTCATTACTCTTGAGAAATAATTTCCTACTGCTGGCTTTATTTGTTAAAAAAATGATTGTTAATACTTCTCTATACTTGAAATAAAAGAATAAATTCTTAATGTTTTCAACCAGATTCATAAAATAGTTTTCCAGCCATGTTGAGTGTAGTTATTTATGTATACAACAGGAGTAAATAATAATGAACTTTACTTGTGAAATCTTTTGCTTTGTGTGTGTGAAGAGAAAATTGAAAGGAATATTTAAAGTCAGTAACCATGTTTGGTTACAATTTTTTAATTGTTGTTTCTTTTGAGAGAAATTGTTCTTTTGTTCTTTTTTTTTATAATAAATCGTTAGGTCTCAGTAAGGCAAAAAATGTTTGTTATTTGTACTGATTCTAGCTGGTAGAAAATAGTAGCAGTAAGTAGTAATAGAGTAGAAAATACTTCTCTCCTAGGAGTCTGGCCTTTTTAACATAAAGATTGCTTTTGTAAGGCAATATCAAGATGAGTAACTGCTTAAATTTAGGGTAAAAGTACTTTTTTTTTTTTTTTTCCTTCCACTTCAAAGCCTCTGTTGCTGGCCAGATTCAGCCTTGCAAGATGTTTTTTTTTTAATTAGGGAATGCAGTGACAGAGAACCCAGTTATGTCTGTGGTGCACTATTTTTATTTACAAGAAATGTACACAAAATCCTATCTATCTGAAAAGAAGAAGAATCAAACACCACCACACAGATTGTCTCCTTACAGTTTGTTCTTTTGACTTTCCTTTGGTGACATGCAGCTGTTGCTTCTCTTGCTCTCTGTGACTTGTTTTCTGTTTGCTTGCTGGGTGCTGATGACACACAGATACACCCTGTCCTTCCAAACCACAGTCAACCTTTGCATTTGCATTCAAACCACAGTGCTATCCTTTATGCCACATATCTTAGTTCCTACCCCAGCCTTGTCATGCCTGTCTGGATTTCAGACAGTTTGTTTTACTGAGTCAGTTACTGATAAATAAAGACAAATTTAGCATGGTTAGATAATTCTGTTCTGCCCACTGTTTTCAGCAGTGCCCACAGAGCAAAGTCAATGGCTACTCTCAGAGATAGCAAAACTACAGGATGAATTTATATTAAAAGTTAAATATGTATTTATGTAATCTTAGTGTTCAAAGTGCTGTTGTATATGGCACCATGTATACTGCATTTGTGTCTGTCTGTCTTCTGGATGAAAATACACTATCATTTCTGAGGGAAAAGGGCTCTTTCTCCCACTGGTATTTCCCACAAGACTTCAGGAGAGGGCTGACTTTGGAAGTGCTGCTTCCCATAGCACCAGAATGGTGCTGAACTGTCACTGTGAGAGGCCGGGACCCCCAGAGCACAGCTCCTGCTGGGTCTTAAGCTAAGTAGGAGGAAAGGACAAGTGACCCTGCAGCTCATGGAGGCAGCCCTTCCCTTTCCTGGATGCTGTGAATCTCTTAGTTCCAGCTGAGGTCCTAATTCAGCTGTCCTGCAGCTACTATCTATCATGGCTGCGTGATCTGCCTCTGTGTTGGGCTGGGAGCTCACGGTGTTCAGAGCTTGGCCAAAGGCGGGAAAACCTGCAGTTTGGCAGTGGAAGAACTGGCTCTTGTGAATGGCAGAGTTGGTGCATCTGAAGTGGCAGAAACTTCACTTTTACAACAAATGCCATCCATGAGCATTCAAGGATTTAACAAGACAGTCTCTGAAATGGACTAAAAATCTTTTGGGAGGAAGAGAGTACACTTTTTTTCCCTAACTGGCTGCAGAACAGAGTTATTCTTTCAGTGTTACCACATCTACGCCTCAGGACAGCTAGCCATCACACCTCCTGGTAAGCTCCTCGGTGAACAAGTTCTTCAGCTGAACTGATTAGATCCAGATGGGATGCCAACAGTAGCTGTGGTCACACCTTGTCATTAAATCAAGCATATGATTCTGTGTGATGTAGGAGAGTTTTGTCATTGACCTAATTAGGATCAAAAGCACATCCTAATGGCTGCCTGCAAGACCCTGTAAAAGTTTTGCTATTGTACTTTTGTACCAACTGCTTAACACATCATGACTCCCATCTGCATGTGCACAGAGACCCACTCAACTAGAGCTCTTATCAAGCTTCTGGGGTAAAGCTGATCAAAAATAAAATACCGGACCAAAATCTGTTTTGAGTTATTTTATATTTCATACAAATTTGACTCCATTAATTGTCATGGAATTTCTCTTCAGTTGCACTGTTGGAACCAAGTGCAGAGCTTTTGCTTCAGTTGCCTCCCAGCTTCAGAAAATGTTCTGATCAGGAATCTTTTAATTTCTTTCGTTTTTCTTGATGTTGAAGTTATTTCACTAACCCTTCTTTATCTTTGCTGCTGAATATACATTTGATTACTAAATTTAGTGCTTCTCTTCACATGACCTATTTCTTTTGAGTCTTAATGCTGTTGCTTGGATACGCTTCTGTCTTCTAAGTGAGGCACTTGGTTTCATCTTGGTTTTTTCTATGCTTTGGTCGATACAAATTGATTGTTACTGAATATTTTTTCAGGTATTTAAATGTATTTGGTTTATCTGGCACCTTGGTTTCAGCAGAACTTTTGTCTTTGCAGGTCTGTGGTTTTATATGTAGTCTATCCTATGTAACATTGAATAGCTTGCTATTCTTTACAATCAGTTACAAAAACGACACCATTATGCCAAGTAAAGGCCAATCACTACATAACTTATGGGAATACTAAGATTTATAGATAAATTTCCTTTTTGTATATGTATTGTAGCTGCAAGTTAATTCCTGGAGCACCTTACACAAATTTATCTTTTTTGTTTTAGTCCTGGGCTAGTAAAAGTATACAACAGGAATAAAATAAAGTATTTCAGTTTGGGCTGAAGTATTCTTACTTCTGTATGGAGTTTTGCTTATACCATTTTGAAATAGATATAGTAGACTAGAACAAGAAAAAGCTGAAGGAAGGGCAGCAAAGAATAGCTACCATGTGTGGAGAAGGTAAATAGGTTCAAATTCTTGGTTTAGAGGAGAGATGATGGAATGCAGCACAAGAAAAACCTTTAAAGCAATGGATGGTGTCGAAAGGTAAACAAGAAGAAAGCATTCACATAATCTCACAATACAAGAATTAGGAGCATCCTGTGAATCATAACAGATAAAAAAAAATCAGAAGGAAGTAGGTTTTTATGTGACAGAAATAGTGGAATGTGATGCTGTTGGAGACTGAGGAGGCAGTACTGAAGGGAATAGGTAGGGTGATGGAAGGTGTCTGCTGGTTGCCATTGAAGATAGTGGTCAGATACAGACACCGTCTCAATCCTTTGGTCACTGCGTGCTGGAAGCTGAAAAAGTGTACAAGAAGAAGGTTCAGAGCATGTTGCTAGATTTTTGTACGGGTTGTATTCTGATTTATATAATATGCTGTCTGGCCTATGCTGCTGTATCTTCACAGCTACTTGTAACTATGCTAACTGGATTAAAGATAGCACATGTATACCTCCCTATGCTCCAGGCACATCTTGACTTTTCTGTGTAGGGTGTTTTGGACGTGTAGAGCAATTTCGAGAAGAAAGGGGATACTTCTGAAGTTTACCCTTGTCAAAACATTCCATATGCTTACTGGTATGTCGCTAAGTAATCACACTGACGTGCGTGTTTAATACTGTGTATTTTATTTGTAGGCACACCCAATGTTTCGTTATGGTTTGTACTGCTGGAGAAATAATGGAAATCAAAGAGATAGAATTCTGTGAAGAGGGCAGTAATTGATGGTGATGTGTTGTGGAAACACGTGCCTGAAAATGAGTTAAGTACTTGGACATCCCATTTATTAAGACTATTACCAAATGTTACTTTTATGAAGATGTTTCTGTAGGCTGCATGAAAGAAAATGAATGCGTATGCTTGTTAACAGTCAAAATGAGAATAACATATATAGTCACGCTCTTGATGGGTAACTTCTGTAATTGTTGGCTTTTGAGGCTGATGCAGAATGCTGCTCTCTCAAGAAAAACAATGAAATGCCCACCTAACTAGAGAAGCAAAAAGCTAAATAAGCTGCTTACACATAGCTGTCTAGTACCATTTTAGATGTTGTGTGATATATCTCTCCTGTCCTCCAGCTGTTGCTTCTGAAAGCTGCAGATCTATCATCAGTCTTGTGTATCTGCCAGCCCTCTGCAGATATCTTTGATACCCAGGGGTGTGTCAGGTGGCACTGGATGATGCAGATATCTCTGTGAGTGGCAGCTGAAAGGTCACCCAGGGGAGTCTCGCTGACACTCCTTCAGGTAACAAAAGTGTGGAGGAACCTATCTGGGGAATCAATTCCTTACCTAGATGTCTCAGAGCACTGATGTACAGCCCCCAAAAGATAGAAGTTTATACTTCAGTTACATGAGCTGAACTTAGTGGAGTTAATACAAATAAGTAAAATTAAAAATCATGTATATGTGAGTTATGCAATAGCAGCTTGGTTCCACACGTATGCAGTACAGTACTGGGTACCTTACTTTGATTTTTACTTGATTTTGGTATCTAGTATGGAAGAAACTTTAATAAAGGTCAGTTAAATGCTAAGGTACTTTTTCTTATGGTCTTTTAAGGAATTATAATTTCTTTACCATTTTGCTCCTTGTTCAGATGGTGTTGGAATTGTCCTATACCAAACATGTATATTTAAAATAGCAAATACATGTATATGGCTTTTGAAATTAAAAAACCTAATTGGTGAACTAGCTTTATTACCCACTTTACCCATCAGAGAGTTGAATAATGACACATAGTGAATAAATCAACAATTAAATGTAACTACCCTATGACAAACAAATACCCAAAAAACCCCAAAACAATGATTACAGGCTTAGATAAAATCAAGGTATATATTAATATCTAGAATAATCTGAAAAAATTCCATCAATCAAAAATCATTAAAATAATCTTACACAAATAATACTACATCTTACTGTAAGAGCTTTGCATTTTTTTAAAATCAATGTTAACATTTTTGGCAAACTTACATTGTTTTTCTTTAGTATTTATCACACAACATTATTTTGGTCATACAACAAGGTACATTGAGACTTCCTGAAAGACCATTTAACTAAATGAGTCACAGCTGTTGTCTGCTGTTGAATTTCACCTTTTAATCTTAAAGTCCTCTTTAAAACTGTCAGAAAGGGATGTGTGTTTGATTACTTTGCTAATGATTAAGGAAAAAATCCAATGTATCTGATAACTCAATATTGCTTCTTATTAACAGTTGCCTAAGCAACGGATATGGAAAACCTAAGTGTATTCCCAACACGTCTTCTGTCTAGGTGATGCTGATATCTATAGTCTTAACCGCATGCTATGTCAGTGTTGCCAAGTGGATCATTACCTCCAGTGTGAGGTACTGTAATTACATCATCTAATACTGTCAGCATTTATCCTAATTCTGCCATTTACCAATCTCCCTGTTTTTAAGAATGTTAACTGCCCAGAATGTTTTAGATTGGAGTATTTCAAACCTAGGTTAGTGTGAATTTCAAACTTCTCTGATTTGATAAAGCTCTGCAGCTGCGTATGTTCTCAGTGGTTTCAGAGTAGACAACTGTATTAAGCAGAAACAGGCCCAGAATAGCCTGTTCTACCAGTTGTTGCATACATCCATATTTCCAGATACACAAAGATTGTAATTTCCAGCAGCTGCTACCTATCTGGCATATGAACTATCTCTCCAAACACCGTTGTCAATATAGCACTAAGGGCAGCCTTTCGGCCCTCACCAGCAGCCACTTGTAAGGGCCTGAGGGGAGTGTCTTGACTGTGTGTGTTACTTGTGTGCTTACACAGGTGTGTGAACATTACCTGTGGACACCTGAAACCATCTCACTTAGTCTGGAGGTGGGATTTCAATTCAGACAAGCTGGCTCACCTGGGATGCAAGACCAGCCCTGCTTCTCACTCTCACTTTTGTTAGTAAGCTGCCAGCTTCAGAGTGACAACATAAATGAGTGCAGACAGTCACCCAGTATTTCCCAGCATTTCCAGAGTGACCAGAAGAACAAACAAGTTCTCTTACAGTTAAATGAGAAAGATTCATAGATACTGTTGCAGGTGTGGATTTAATAAAACAATAGAGGATTTAATCCTCCCACACCTCAGCATTAGCCTTCGCCAGCTAGTTCCTTGCTGTCATAGAGGGAATCGGTGCTATTAGTATAATGCCGAGGCTCCTCTCAGAATCTGCAGTCCCATGCGACTGGGAAGAGGCTGTGGCTGTCTCTAACAGCCAAGAAAGGTATGTCTCTGCCTGCGCCGCTGGTCCGCGCTCTTGTGTGTCTCAGCCCAGGGGGCCTGCCTACCTTAAGTGACCTCTGGGGGAGTGTGTTCTTGCCACGTTGTCCCATATGGCCAAGGTGTGCACCTCCAATGCGTGGCCCTGCGCAGAAGAGAGAAGCCTTCATCCATTCCAATGCTGCAGTAACATAGAAAGCTTTATGTTCCCATGAGTTCTAGGCCCTCACATGCAATACTAGTAGGACTCATTGCAACTCACATACAGCTTTAAATACACCCACTCACACCCAGGCTGGACTAACTGAGATTGTCTGTCTGTACCCAAACACCTGTCACTCTCATTAAATCTGGAGTGAACACAGACTCTTAGTTATATAACATAATACCAAAATACAATTTTATTTTTCCTGAAAAAAGAAATAAACCCCAAACGGAACTTGCATTCTATACTCTGTTTTCAGTACATGACTTCACATCCCTCAGGAAAATTATTTTTAGGGGCAATATTAATTGTTAATCTTTACTTGATTTTCACTTGACTTGACACTTGATACTAAGAATGGAGAATCCTTTTTTAATTTAATGTTTTGCTTAGCTTATTTCACTGTGGTATTAGCATGAAGCAGCAGTCCTTTCTGTGGCTTAAAATGGGGCAAATACTACTACGCTCTTCTGCCATTCCATCTTGACAAACACTAGACATCTGCTTTAGAAGGAACTAAATGAGGAAAACAGAAATAGGATTCCTGTTTTATACCACATTGCATTTCTAATTGCTGATTGGAGATGATTTTCACTAAAATAAAGACTTTTTAAAATTAGGTTTGATACATCTGAGTGTGCAAATCAGATTATCGAATTATACACTACAGAAATAAAAGACAAATTCAATGACCTTGATAAAATCAAGGTTTTTCTGTACAGATTTATAGTACTAAATTTTAAGTTAACCCCTTCCTACTAATAAAGATAATAGTCTCTAATTAGTTAGAATTTACAGAAAATTTATTTAATTTTACAAACATTACATCTCTGGTATTTCTGAATGTATATTTATAGCCAACAGGTCAGGTTAAACATTTTTTCAGTTTTACTCAGAGTGCCTCATGTTCCCTTGAACTGTTGGAATATACCATGTATCTTTATTACCCCATGCTCTGAACATTTGATGACAGCACTGGGACCCATGGGGACTCTGATGGTGAAAAACAGCACCAGACTTTGCATTGAAGGAACAACTAGATACCAAAAGCACATGTTGAACTAGATCAGCATGTGCAGTCTTCTAACAACAGCATGTTCACTCCTCCTTGTTCAGTCAGTACTTTGCTTGTCGGCCCTGTAGAAGAGATCACAGCAAAAGTCTTTCTCTTTTGACTACTCCAATTTTTCTTTAATAGCTAGTATCACTTTAGTGATTGATTTGCATTGTTTCAGTGATTATTTCAAATGGTACTTTTTTCATTAGTTCAATATTTTGTTCTTGGTGGTGTTGGTTTCTGAGGGGACAAGTTCCAGAATTTTGCAAAGTCCAGTATCACATTTATATTTTGCTCAAAAAAATTAAGAGTGGTTTATTCAATGCTTGCAACTTTTATTTCTGTTTTGGAGTCTTGGATGAGTAGATACCTGTATGCATCTGTTGGGGGTTATCTGAAAATGAAGGAGAAGCTGTGTTTCTGAGTATGTAGATGTAGTATGTAAACTAGACTGACATCAGTAATAATGACAAGTTTGGGCCCTTAGAAATAGCATTTAACAGAAATAGGATATCTGTAGTTTAACAGATTTAACTAGTTTTGTCATTTTCCAAGCAATGGTGAGAACAGTCAGATGAACAGATGTACAGTTCAGGGGATAGTAAGTAAACAAAGAAATTGTAGGCAGACTTGCAAATGTACCATACAGTACAACAGTGTATGAAAGGAAAACAGATCTCAGAGTCTTTTGATTTAAAACTGCTGGGCAGCTGTCAAATCTATGATTGTTTTGCCAGCAGTATACCAGTGCTACAGCCCTTGCCTAACTGTATAAGCCAATGTATTTCCTTAGAGAAATCAATTTATGACAGTTTGAAGAATCAGCTAGAAAGACTTATACAACTCATCTTTTCATAATCAAGAGCTCCATAAAAGACCAGTCCCCCAGTTATGCTTCAAGTTACTTAAAACTGAAGAGTAAAAGGGACGGTATGAAGTAAAGATGTGGTATCTACATTTTGCATAGCTACTTTTGTGAAGTTGTCGATAAGAATACATGAAATATTTCATGAAGCATGGGCACATCTGATGTAGTTTGGAATAGCTGATGGTATTCCTGCTCTCTGGGTTTGGTTTGCCTTAAAGCCTCATGCTGTGGTTGGCCAGCAGCTGAACAGCAGCTGAATTCAGGCACAAGGGGTGAAACAACTGGAACCATTAACTGCATCAGCCCTCCTACGACCATTCCTGTTCATAATTCAGAGCCCTCAGAGTCGGGCTGTAAGGAGATTTATCACGTCTTTATCTCTGGTGAGTGTTACTTTGAAGGTAGTGGCTGGAAGGACTTTTACTGAATACTAAATTCCTGAACTGATCTATCCCAGACCTTGATTAAGCTCTTTTTGCTATGATCATAATTTAGCAGCCTAGTTAAGTTAGCATAATCTTCCTTCAGTTCCTAAATCCAGGCAGAAATATTATTAAAACAGTTATTTGAAAAATCCAGTCTACTGAAATGCTGCATCAGATGGTACAGTCACGGACCTCTGTGAGGCACAGCCCCAGTCATATAGCATCATGGCTACTGATGAATCCAGTCTCTGCACGTTTTTTTAGAACATGTTAAATTTTACTATCTAATAACTCATAGCAATTAACCAGTTGACTGTGCAGTGCTGTTTCTAGCTATGGACTAACAAATAAACCAAGTATGCTCTGCCCAGGTGGAATGAACTTTGAATCTTAGAATCATAGAATCATTTAGGTTGGAAAAGACCTTTAAGATCATCAAGTCCAACTTCTAACCTAATACTGCCAAGTCCTACGAAACCATGTCCCTGAGTGCCACATCTACACGTTTTTTAAGTACCTTCAGGGATGGTGACTCAACCACTTCCCTGGGCAGCCTGTTCCAGTGCTTGACAAACCTTTCAGTGAAGAAATGTTTCCTAATATCCAATCTAAACCTCCCCTGGTGCAACTTGAGGCCATTTTCTCTCATCATATCCCTTGTTACTTGGGAGAAGGGACCAACACCCACCTCGCTACAACGTCCTTTCAGGTGGTTGTAGAGAGCCATAAGGTCTCCACTCAGCCTCCTTTTCTCCAGGCTGAACAACCACCATTCCCTCAGCTGCTCCTCATAAAACTTGTGCTCTCGACCCTTCACTAGCTTCGTTGCCCTTTTTTAGACACACTCCATCACCTCAGTGTCTTTCTGGTAGTGAGGGGCCCAACACTAAGCATGGTATTTGAGGTGTAGCCTCACCAGTGATGAATACAGGGGGAAAATCACTTCCCCAGTCCTGCTGGCCTCACTGTTTCTGATACAAGCCAGGATGCTATTGGCCTGGATGACTTTTAATTCACTTTCCTTCAATTCATGTAGAAATGATGTTTAACATCTTATGCTGATGTTTTACCTTTTACCTGCTCCTTCTGGGTAATAATTTGAGAGTGGTTTCTCTCACCTCTTTTAGGCTTAGGCAAGCTAATCTTTTTATGCTGTTTCCATTTTAATTGACAGAGCAGGGTTTTCTGCTCTTTGATGACCTAATTTGGAAATAGGTACCTAAGATAAAGTAGATGTTTCTAATCAGCTAGACACAGGGTGAAATGGAAGAGATATGTCTTCCTTGTACATTACATATTAAAATTGATCAGCTTCATCACTCAGGGTTTATGAATCAAAGCTTCCATACTTTGACCCCAACAATTTTCACTTATGTGAAAATTCCTGACAGGATGTAAAAATTGTGCCAGATGTGACTCAAAAAAATAATTTCCCCTCCATCTACATAAAGGTAAAAACATTTTAGTAATGTTTATTACAGTGTTGGAAAGATCCTGTATAATCTGACCAACCACCATTGAAGATGGGAGAATGTCACTGTATTTTACTCTGACAAATACATCAATTTAAATGTAATTACTAAAATGTTAATGTAATTACCGTGTTAGCCTTAAACTTTACGTGTCCGATCATCCCCTTTACACTCAAACCACTATGTCCTTAGCTTGTGAATAAAAAGTATGTTTTACTGTTAATTGCTTCTTACTTTTACGATAACGGGTAAATCTTAAGAGAATGATTGCTATTATGTGTGACTTCAGCTCAGAGCCAATATTAATCTCATTTACACCACTATATAATGTATGGTTGTCACACCATACCTGTGTCTATGTGCATTTGAATTAATAAGGTTTACTGTATGGAAATGTGCTTACCTTGTGCCAGCTCTTGATCTTATCTAGCCGTTCTCTGAGTTTATTTAAATCACTCAAATAGAACAAAGCAAAACCAGCCGAAAGGGGGTAGTTTTCTGGGGAGCTGGTAAACTGAATGGGCTCAGGGAAGGATCTGGCGAATGCCATAGTTAGTGCAAGTATGGGGCAGACTCTTAGAGCAATGAGGGCACAGGGAGAAGGAAATGGTTATGGTGGACTGGGAGTGAGATCTCACCCTTTTAGTAGCAGTGAGATGCTGGATGGGCTCAGTAGCCATTGGATTATACCCAGAATGTGAGCAGAGTTTCAACCAGGAGTAAAAGAGAATTTCACTTCACAGTAGGTTAATGGCTTGTTAATTTATCTAAGTACTGTGGTAGTTATTAGCCCAGGGAGAAGAGGGTTAACCACAGAATAAAAAAATACTCTGCTCTTGAAATTTTGATGGATTCTTTTTTGTCTCTCTCTTTCCCCCCAGCCCCCTGCCTTACTACAGATCATCCATTATACTCTGGCTACAGTCTGCATTATGACTGACAGAGACAGACCATAAAAATGCTATAATCAGCTAACAGAATCACAGGACTGGACTACAGTCACAAACGGATATGAGCTTGGGATTTATATTTAGCTATAGTGATAGTGCAGTTTGCAATTTAGGGTAGGCATACCTGATCCATCTTTAAATTAGCTAATCCTCCTAATGGAAAATTTCTAGTCACTACAACACTGTGCTTGGCACAAGGTAATTTACTTCTTGCCATCGTGGTGAGACTGTGTCCACTGCCCTAGCAGTGTATGTGTATGCAGGTTACTTTTTAGATGCATCCACCATCTATTTATGAATTCTATTTTTCTTTTGTGAACATGGGATTATGTGCTAACCTTTATACGTGGCTAGCAAAATACGAACCTTTTAGAAATGGAGTAACAGTTAAGGATTCATTGCATAGCAAGAATGTGACACCTAGTGGATAGATGACACTGAGGAAATGTGATGGTCCCATCAAGGAATATTGACATTAAATGACCCTATCCAGTAGAACAATGAATTTGATACCAGAGAAGACACTGATCTTGAATGACTCTTTGCACCAGGCCCAGGTAATTGGATAATGGCATGTCCCCACTGAAAGCTCAGAAGTGAAGAGTGTGTCAGAGATTGTTTTAAAAAGATTTTTTGTAAACCACTAGCAGAATGGTTTACATTCTGTCTAAAAGACAGAGACCAAAGCCCATGAGGACTTTGTGGATACTTACATGATACATCATAACTGGAGACTTCCAACATGCGAAACACAAGAATAAAGTGTGTCTAAAACCTCCCTTTTGTTAAACCCATGTCTCTGTTCTTGCCACATTATCTCTTCAGGAAGCTGGAGTTCTCACAGTTAGAGATACTCAGTGGTGAATAACTTGTTATTCACTGCTGTTTAGACACCATTTAAAAAGTCTGACTGATACATTCTGCCCAAACTAGCTGATACAGACTGCCTCTGTCTGCTACTCCCCACTGCATTCTGTAGTACCTGAATTTCAAGTATTCATACATCTCCATTTTCCTGTGTGCCCTAGACCCTCACTGCTTCACTGGCTATAAATAATAGAAAAACCTATCACCAGAAAGTGCTATCTTATAGTGGGTGCGGAATACAAATCAACTGTAAACTGTAAAATTTACAAATCTTAAATCTGTGTGTATTTCCAAATATGCTGAAAAGTGCATGTTGAATAATAGCCATACGCTGGAGGAAGGATGATACCCTCTGGCAGTTACTGTATAGGGTCTATACATTGGCTCTAAAACCCCTCTACACTGGGGGCTTTTTTCTGCAGTCAGTCCCTGACTCCAGTGGATAAGCCAAAACGAAGTTGCTTTGTAGCCAACTGGTTTGCACCAGTCTCATTTACCTGGTGAACCGTTATAAATCCACTCGTAGTGGCTCCATGCCATTTGCTGTTAAGCAGTGTGGTGTGTGGTGTGTGCCTGCTTGATGCAAACCACAGAGGCCAACACTGTGCCACTCCTAGCCGGCGCCTTTCAAAGTGTGAGGGATGGTTTCTGTAATCGCTCTAGATCTGTCTGCACTGTTCACATCTATAGGTTGACCTAATTTGCAAGAAACCCTGAAGGCTGTAATATCATCCAAAACAAAAAATATTCTGGGGACCTGGTTTAAAACATCATACACAAGCCCAGCAGGGCTTTGCTTTCTAGCTTCTGCTGCCGTCCCTCATCTGCAGTCACACTTTGCTCTTCTCGGCTACAAATGGATGCGTGGAATTATATTCTCTACAAAAATCTTGTTATCAGAATGTAAACGTGGCCTCTTTTGCCCGTAGAAAACGATATTTAGAAGTAAAACTAATGCAGCTGAAGTGCAGGGCTTTTAGCTCGAGCTCCAGAAGGAGGTTTGGCCTGACAGGGGACCGCACGGGAACGGTGCAAAAGAAAAGGAGGGTGAAGCGAGAGCTCACGCTCCATACGAGTGTTGATATAACACTGTAAGAAGAGTGTTTTGAAAGCATTATGGCACACGGGACAGAGGAGCGGGGCCGACAACCGCCACCGCCGGGAGGCCCCAGCCGCTTCGGGCGGCGCTCGGGCGCCGACCCCGGTGGGCTGCGGGC
>NW_020799095.1:7799757-7893061 GCF_003259725.1 Athene cunicularia | reverse complement strand
GAGCCGCCCCGGAGAGCGGCCGCAGCAACCTCGGCCCTGCGGGGTGCGCTTGGCTTGGAGACCTTCCCGGGCGGCCACCCAGCGGCTTCGTGCCTGGGAGGTGGACTGAGGGGTCAGGGCTGCTTTTGTAGCTGTTCCCCAGGCTTCTGGGTCTGTCGTAAGTTGGGCTGTGAGTAGGTGTGGAAGAAGAGGCCGAGTTACATCTCGCAGGGCCTGTGCTGGGCATTGAACTAGCTCCTCTGTGGCACAGGACATCACAAACGCAAGTTGGCAGAGTGCTTCAGCCCTGTTCTAGTTTTCAGTAGTAATATGCCTAAAAATAACAAATCTTAGTCACCACGCCAAGCACAATGATTCTGAATAAATGGTAGGAGCCAAGTTTACCGAGTGGCATGCTGTTTATACAAAGGCTGTTTTCAGAAGGTAACAGTGCTGTGAAGTTATATTCTTAACTAGTAATATTTAATGATTACGTAGTGCATTTAATTTTTAAAATTCTTTAGAAATTGCACAATGCACAATATGGCAGGCATTACCTTTTTTTAAAAAAAAAAAAAACATTATGGAAAGTGATGCAGTAAGGTGGAGTGACTTGTCAAGACAGTATAGTCAGTCATTGACAATCACAGTTACAGTGCCTTATCCCTGTTTATGTTTTCTTTTGTTTGATTCATTCTGCTTGTGCAGATATAAAAAAGATCTAAACTGTTTTAAAATATTAATCTAGTATTTCTTTTGTAGACATACATACTTGGGTTCAGAGCTTGTAAATCTGAATGCTGCAGAATTGTGTGCATGTGAACTGGCAAGTGAAACTAACTGAAAACCCCATTGAAGTTTGGCTTGAAAGCTTTGCCAGACAAAAGCAAATAGACTTGTTTATTATAATATGTGTATGTTTACAGTATCACTGTGTTTTGTGGGATAATTCATATGAAGTACTGGAGATAGTGATTTCTCTGTGAATCACACAAGTGTAACTGTCATAAAAGCTGAACTGCATCCTTATAGCAATTTACTTTGAAATTAAGTCATTTTAGTCTTTGAACAGGAGGAGGGAAACTGCTTAAACATAGTGGGTAAAAGAATTTCTTCAGTGAGGTTAATAGCAAAAGAAACCCCAAAGCACCAAACCTTCTCTTCAGTTTTAAATTCGGTAAATTCAGTCTCTGATAGGTTTTTTGGTTGCGTTTCTTAAATTTTAACTGAGTAGGTTAACTACCAGATTATCTTTTTCTATCAACACCTTTAAGTTGCTTTATGAAGCATGATACAATGTTCTCTCTAGAATCATATATATAAAAGTTAAAGGAAAAATGTCAACAAGGCTGAAGAGAAACAGCTCAGGGAACTGAGGTTGTTTAGCCTGGAGAAAAGGAGGCTGAGGGGACACCTCATCGCTCTCTACAACTACCTGAAAGGAGGTTATAGCAAGGTGGGTGTTGGTCTCTCAAGCAAAAAGTGATAGGATAAGAGGAAACAGCCTCAAGTTGCACCAGAGTAGGCTTAGATTGGATATTAGGAGAAATTTCTTGACCAAAAGTGTTGTCAAGCATTGGAACAGGCTGCCCAGGGAAGTGGTTGAGTCACCATCCCTGAAGGTACTTAAAAAACGTGTAGGCATGGTGCTTAGGGACATGGTTTTGTGAGACTTGTCAGTGTTAGGTTAATGGTTGGACTTGATGATCTTAAAGGTTTTTTCCAACCTAAATCATTCTGTGGTTCTATAAAGGTTCACTTGGATTATTTACATATAAAGCTGTGCTGATACTCAATACTATGCAGCTGGACTTTGTCACAGAACATGTGGTTTATATCTTTCAACAAGTCATTTAATTGCTTTGTGTGTAATTTGCCTATCTGTATGATAGGTGTCCTACTCACCTACCCAAGGTGGTATAAGTTTCCTTGGTATGGTTAAAGCTTCACAAGATTAACTGAGAAGGTTCCTCCTTTAACATATAATGTGTTTGCACACTCTTACCGGGAGAACCATACTGGTTTTAGATATGTTTGACTAATGTTTCCTTCTGTTAATGTTTTCATTTGCTAACAAATACAGTGTAGGAAGTTGCAAGCTGTTGTTTTTGATGATAATTTCTCCTTATTACTTTGTTTGAATTTATTTATTTGCTTTCTCATCACTACTACTTTGCTATACATAGCAACAACAGTTTTCCTACTTGCAGAGTAGTACATAAATGCCACCAAAGTCTGGTAACATCTTGTCAAGTGACAGTTGGAGAGGTTATTCAAACTGCTCTTCCCAGTAGTGGGCACCTGCCACTTAACTATAGTGAGTTACGTATATCTGTGCTTAGGAAAGTTTTGTGGTTTTTAGATTGATACCAAATATTTTTTTAACACTGGCATTTTTGTTTTATTTTTGTACTTAGCAAGTTCTCAAAAGATGGCGGAAAGCTGGTCTTTCTTGGATACTTTTGAGTCTAACTTTAGGCCTCTGGTAGTAATTGAGCTTGCAAAAGGCACCAAAGAGGAAACCGTAAAATGGTTCACTAAACGAATTGTGGACAAAAAAGCAAATGGAGGTGAGTACAGTATGATTTTCTGTAACTCTTTGAAAACAGAATGGCTGTTGTTGTAATCTGAAGGCATACAAAAAATTAGTTTTCAGGTAATTTATGGTTTATTTATTGTTTAGCCAATCCCACTCCATTTTGAATTGCAGGGCATTTTTGAAGCCATGTAATTTTATGTGAGAGTAGAGCTTCATGCTGTTGTCATGAAGGTGTAATAATTGAACACTGTTAATCCAGTTATTAAAGAAAATTTTAGCTTAAGGTCAGATGCCTGTTGCGCTCTAGAATCTTGCAATTTTTTGCGGTGAAACCTTTCTTTCAACGTAGTTTTGATACTAGTTTTTATATTAATTGTCTAGAGCATGTTTCTCTGCTTGCTTATGAGAACATTGTAAACCTTGCCAGAATGAAGATGCATCACATCTACTGACCTGTCCACAAGACTTGGTACCATGTTGTAGAACAAAAGTTAAGTTAGTAGGAAGCAATTTAATCTTAATAAATTCATGTTGGATTTTAATTATCTCTTTGCTAGCTTGTAGGCTGTTACAAAGACAGTATTTCATTACTTGTTTTAGTATACTTACAGGAATTGAAGTTGGCTAATTAATTTGTAATTTCTTAGACTTTTTTCTTTACATTTTTTAGCAAGGCATTATTTATGCTGTTGTAGCTTATATTTTATGGTCAGTAATATTTCTGTGACTACTGGATTTGTGACTAGAAACTTGCTGTCAGGCCTCTGTTGGATAAGTCAGGTGTGTTTCTTTTTCAAAAGTGTAGTCTCCTTAAAAGGATAGAGACTGTGCAGAAGCAGTGGTTGCTTACATGGTGTGAGCATTAGGGGAGTAGATCCAAACTCTTACAATTGTTCCAGTTCACTGTGAACACTTCTACAGAAACAGGGCTAAATCAGGGGGTGACCATGCAAGATTCTGAATACCAAGCGTCAGGTGCTGTTGAAGCCTTAAGTCTTTCTGCCCTTAAAAAGATGCCACCTCAGTGCTCCTGATACCCAGGTCCAATATGATGGATGCTAAAACACTAGGTTTTTGAGAGGTAAATTATATGTATTTTCTTCCTTATTTTGCCTTTCTTTACTTTAAAGGTGCACAACTGCTGGTTAAACCATTGGTCACAGAAAAGGGAGAAGAAAATATTTATCTAGTTGGAGCTTCCCACTTAAGGCTGTTGCTGGGCGCTGAAACTGTGGGTTTGGTGAAGGAATGTAATGATAACTCAATGAGAACTTTTACGTACAGCAGTAGAAAAACTTTCAGAGATTTTGCAGGTAAGCAATTTTAGGCGTCTTTGTCATTGCAAAGCTGTGGCTAAAGATTATAAGCAGTTACACTGTTAAATCTTTCATGGTCTTTCTGTTCCTTGGCGTGGTAACAGTGACCAGAAATAGGAAGAACGAGCCATGAAAATAATAGTCATTTTTACCTACTCAGATCATATAATAAAATTACATTTTTTTCTTTCACATGATTCTTACTTTTTGCTTGTGTTTAACTTTATGCTTTTGTATGCTCCAAATAGTCTTTTATTTGTATGAAATATTTTGGTTGTAAATAAGAGAAGAAGAAATGGTCAATGAACATGAGTGCAGGATTAACAATCAATGTTACTAATTAACATAGCAATTTAATTTCTGTGAGCCAGTTTTGAGGCTTATTATTTTATAATTAGCTGGAGAAAATAGAAACGTTTTGTTTTATTATATTTACACATCAAACTAAATAGTTAAATAATACTGCAGAGCCATTCAATGGCATTTGGGCATGATTAGCGAAATCATTCCTTTTTGTCTTTTTTTTTTTTGAGGAGGTGCCAACAAAGTAACATTTTCTTTTAAATGTATTACCTATAAGGTATTTAACTCCCTTACAATAGCAGAATTCATTTTGCTCTCTAGGCAAAAGTTGGAGTTCAGTTTAGACTTGCTGATACTTCTTATGTGCCTATTTTGGTGATGCCCCTTACAGTTTCAATAGAAATGTTCTTGGGTCTGTCTGAAACAATAATAAAGTTGAGTTTTGGGGTTTTTTTAGTGCCGGTTTATTCAACAGTGCTGCTGTGTGCAGTAACTGTTGCCGTGCCTTTTCTTTTGTGACCTTGCTTTTCTGAAATTAGAAAACCTTGAGAAGAATTGTCAGTTGCAAAGGTGACATTCCCATTTCTTTTATGCACTTACATTCTTAATGCTAATCTGCCATTGCTAACAGATTCTCTAGTAGCAGCTGGAACTCCAACTACTGTAAATCTAAAAGATAATTTTTGCTGTATCTCCTGATCTTTTTCCTTCTTCTAAAACCCTAATATTAGTTTTTTCCAGATCTGATCAGTGGACAAAAGAGTTGACCATAATGAGATGAGGTGAAATAAGTGTTATCTACAAAAGAAACCCTTCAGCCTGTTTTGTCTTACTATTATTTCTAGTTCTTCAATTTCACTGACACTTTATTCTTATTTTTGTATTAGAGATTTGTTGCTGGTTTAGCTTCTTAGTGTATTTAGGGCTGTTTCTATAGTTTCTTATTCCTAAGGGGGGGGGAAAATCAATTTGTTGTTATCTCAAGGAAATCAGACTGTTTCCTTCATGATAAATTGATGGGGCTGATAAGTTTGTTGATGGGGCTGATAAGTTTGTTGCTGTAGCTCTTCAAAATTTTTGGAAATTCCAGATCCCTCTTCTGGGATTTTGGGAAAAGTTTCTTATTTTATTAGAGTTAATTGTCACAATTGTCTTATCATTGTGTTGTACGGGAAATAAAGAGCAAGGTTCTGTGATACTTGGTGTGAAATGCTTACTGAAAAGGAGATTTGTCCTGACGTCTTAATAATGGTTTTCGTTCTGAAAATACTTCAGGAACTGTATGGCAGAAAGGGGTATGGAGATTCCAAGATTTGTAAATAGCGGATGCCTATGTAGGAGTCTTTCAGCCGGGCAAGAGCATGTAGTACTTGCTAGTATACTGTCCCAGCCTCCAGTAGTTAGTACTTCAGGGGTATATCTGTCTCTTGAGTAAGATATGTTCTCTTAGTTCACCTGGGTAGTCAGAAACGCAGTAGCCAACATGTGCCAGTTAGAGAAAACTTCTGCCCGAGATATTTATTTCAAAATGTGGAGGTTTTGGTAATGGATGTTGATTGGCAGTAGTTGTTACATAATGTAATATTTTTTTCTGATTCTGGTGATTTTTATAGTTATTTGCTGCCAGGGTTGTCTCCCTATGCTGCACAACTTCATACTACTTTCTTTTTGATTTAGATGACAATCACAATTTCCTTACGATGGCAGAATGTCAGTACATCATCAAACATGAACTTGAAAATTTGAGAGCTAAAGATGAAAAAATGATCCCTGGATATCCTCAGGCAAAGCTGTATCCAGGAAAATCAATTGGTAAGCAATGCGGTTTGTTGCTTGTAACTCACTGTGTAGGATAGTGTTGATGTAAGATGGTGAAAGAAACTTTATTTTCCTGCAGTGAAGAGAAATCCTTAAGACATTAAAGTCCTACTATTTTTAATCAACTTTGTTTTCTCACCAGTCCACAGCAGTGATAGGACAAGAGGCAATGGATGCACAGTGCAACAAGAGTAATTCTGAATAGCTGATGAGCAAATGTTTTATGATGAGGGTAAAACACTAGAACAGGGCTTCAGATAGCTTGTGGTAACTTTCTCATGGGAGACTTTAAGTCTTCACTAGACAAGGCCCTGAGCAGCCCAATTTAAGCTGGACCCACTTTGAGCAGGAAGTTGAACCAGGTGACTTCCAGAGGGCCTTCCATCCTGAGTCTTTCTGTGAGGCTGAGGCTCTGGCCTTATGCTTTTTTCAGTTGGATAATTTTCACATATATTGATGTCATCCATTATTTTTATAATTAGTACCCAAAATAATTGTTTTCTAAAAACTTACATAATGATATACTTGGTTTGTCTTTGTATAAAAATACTGGAATGAGTAACAGTGTTCTAGAGCTATACATTTCACAGTATGAAGCAAGGTTTATTTCATTTGATTTCATTTATCCTCCTATTTGCTTCAAAAGCTCTTCCTTTTCATGAGAGAAAGAAGCAATGAGAACGAGTGCTATTTTTATGGTAGCTGGAACTGGTCCACTGGCAGAGATGCTACATTTTCTTAAGAGGATTTATCTTAATATTTGTATGTCCTTTTAATAACAGTGTCTTTATTCATTAGTGTTGATCATCAAAAAAAGACATCTGTGCATATCAGTGGTTCAAGAATAAATAAATGTAGATGTCAGATGAGTTTATGTTGGTAATTTTTATATAGTTAAGGTATTTTTTCTAGTTATGTCAAACTTCCAGAGCCTCCCCTCTCCTGTTTTTGAATTTATTTTCTTTTTTAATATTTCTGTGGTTGTAACTTTCAGAACAGTTTGTTAATTGTTTACCTGCACAGGTATTGTTGCTTTCCACAACAAAGTTAAATACAAATTATGGAATATTTGATTTGTTTACAATGAAGATGTGTTGTAATTTATGAATTAGTGTAAATTGATAGTTCAAAAATGGTTTTAGTATATACTGTTTTCCACAACTAATACAACAATGACTCTTAAATTTAGTGTTTTGGTTTGGTTTTGCTATGTCAGTTTGATTTTTGTTATGCCTTTCTTTGCTCAAATGCAAGAGCTAGACCTTTCCCCACAAAGCTACACATGGCATTTCAGTTCTGACTTGTAGCACTTTTTATTATTCAAGCTGCAACTGATTATATTGCAAACCTATGATATAGTTAATAGATGTAAGAAGTTTACTCTTTCTCTTCCAGTGGACAACACAGTAGGAATAGGTAGAACTACTTTCTGTAATGAATAATTTTTAATTAACGTGCAGACAATTTATTTGGTTTTAGGGTTTGAATGCTAGATTTATTTCAAAGGAACTTTAGGCTTGCTAAGTACATAATGTAACCTGTTTGCTTGTATCAACTTCATGGTCCTTTGAAGGGAGTACTAGGTACCTCTCCTTTTTTTAAATTTTTTTCCTTCTAGTGAGAAGATTATTGACTAGTGGTATTCTAGTTCAGATTTTCCCACTTCACGATAGAGAAGAGTTGAAAAAGCTCCGTCACAGCTGGTATGGCCGAGTGAAAGTTGGCTATCAACCTTTAGGTATGTGAACACTTACTCCACTACAAATAATGTGCAGGGTTTCTTCTGGAGAAGTTTTCAGTTTGTTGAGAAGACCAAGGGTCTTTCCTAACTCCTACTCCAGCATTTAGCCTCTATGGAAGTGAAACTCCTGTGTGGAAGGTGAATATTATACCAAAAAGTCTGTTGTTTCACTAAGAGTTTGCCTTTTCCCGTCCCCAATTACCCATTGCAGTTCACCTCCTCTAACGTTGCCTTTTTGCCCCAGTTGCTTTGTTGGCCATTGTGAACCAAACTCCTTGTTTTAGCCAGCCTTGCTTTTACTGATCTTGGAATCAACAGAGTGGCTTAGGCTCTGGCGAAGGAAGCATCCACATTTCCAGACATCTTGACATGCACAGCTGAGGTCACTTCTTTGAATTCTGTTTGATTCTAAGGTGTCTGTAGGATAATCTTCTGCTATAATGACTTGCAGTACAACTGTTCTGGACTGAAGCGCTCGATGTTCTGGAGTGAAGCAGGCTACTGTCTCCTGATTTTCTTTCTTGTGGCTGCAGGAGTTCTGTATGTAGGCCTTTGGTCATAGTTTCCAAGTTGGAGCTGGAGGGCAGTTCAGAGGCTCAGTATTTGCACTGTGATCATCTAGCATAGTCTTTAAATTAGACCATTGCTCTTTTACCAGTTGGACAAGTTTTTCATCCTCGGTGTTTCCTGTGTTAATCTCCTGAAACCGTTCAAGACTTGGGAAAGTGGTGGCTCAGAGTCTGCAAACTTCCGTGTTAAAACAGGCTGCACATCACAAGTTCTCCCTACCCACTAGTAAAAAAGAAGTAATGGACCAAGCCAAGACTGTTTTCTCAAACTGACTCTTGGCAGGAAAGCTCCTCAACGTCTGAAATTCCCAAAGCTATTTTGAGTTGTAGGCATGTCAAGAGTGTGTTTACAACTGTTTGTTTTAAATTCATTATCTTTATGAAGACTGTATGTTATTACATGCCAATGTCACTTAAGTATATTTTACATACTGAGTAAGCTTAAAATTATTTTTAGTCTGTCAATGTGGAAAGTTACATTCTGGATTCTAAACCTATAAACTTTACTTAAAAATAAGAAAATAAACATTTGAGAGTTTGCCTGATTATTAACCTCTGAGTTTTGCAGATTCTTTACTGAGCTACAGGAAGTTAAAGATCTGGCTCGATAATGCCTGCCTCTGGAGTATTGTGTTAGGGGCCTTACTGTGTGCTTGTCTTTTGTTTATGCAGGAGAGGGGCTTTTTTTGACTGATACTTAATATACACAGAATTTCAAAGTAAATCCCAGGAACCCTGTTATGTATGTACTAATTTAGGGATGTCTTTCATGTTGTGTGTTTGGAGTGTGAAATGATGCTCATGACCTACACTTGAACTTACTTGTGAAGAAAGTTTTGATTGAGAGGGATGTTGGAGTGCTGATTCTTCTCTTTCTGTCAGAGTCTTATCTGATTGGCAGTTGTGAATTTCTGCTGTAGTGTTTTGTAAACTATAAGCCATAAGAATATTCTGGTATTGCACATAAGGTTTTGATGTGCTAGTCTATCATGGAGAGTACATTTACAGTGTCAGTTCTGAGGTTGTGATGTCGTGGCTGTTTTGTTAAGCTGGTGAAGACATAGCAGTGGCATACAAGCAATCTGGTCTTCCAAACAGGCAAAGATAAAACAGATTTCAGCATTCTAAACTCGGTTTGCTAGGCATTTCTATATCTTATTATGTGGTGCCATTTCTAGATTATGTTGAATAATACTCCTACATTCTTTTTGTTAGTAGTCAGATAAGTGAGATCTTGTCTTCCTTGGAGGTAATACATCTGTCATGAAATATATCCATTAGTAGAGCACTTTTCAGGTCTTTAACACCTGAGCAGACAATCTTGGTGAGTACAGCACTTATTTCATGTATCGGTTTTCTGCTGAAGGAGGTGTCTCAGCCTGGATATGCTATCTGACATGGTTAAAATACCTTTCCATCTATTCCTTTAGTTCCTTGAGGACTGGCACAACACAACTAGTCTTTTTCTGGCCCTGAGCAGGCTGTAACAAATTTATTTCCCAGAAATATGCCAGGGAGAAGCTGCAGAAGTTAGGTGTCACTTGCTGTTAAAGCTTGTTTTTTATTATACTGAATGTCTTCTATGCCATCCTAGCCATTCATTGATAGAGTCTGTTTTCAAGAATGCCAGTCGTTTCATTTTGGGTTTGTTGTTTTTTTTTCTTCTGGGTGTCTGATGTGAAGTATTGAGATACTTGACTTCTCTACCATCTGAATAGATGTATATATGTTTGTGTGTGTATATATGTAACATTCAAAAAAACCTCGAACAACCCTCTTAAGTTTTGAACATGGGAGAAAGGGGAACAAAGAAGCAGTAATATTAATTATGCTATTTAAAAAAAAAATTTGGGCGAAGGGTTTCACGTAAAGTCAAGTGTGATATTATACTGACATCTGTGTTAAGTCCAGTCTTAACTGATTAATTTTTCTCTGCAGATGAGATACGGTGCTATTTTGGTGAAACCATTGCTCTCTACTTTGGCTTCTTAGAGTACTTCACATTTGCTTTGATTCCAATGGCTGTCATTGGGATTCCTTATTATGTGTTTGCATGGGAAGACTATGACAAATACGTCATGTTTGCCACATTCAATCTGCTCTGGTCCACTGTGATATTGGAAGTTTGGAAGCGGATTTGTGCCATCATGACATATCGTTGGGGGACGCTGTTGATGAAACGGCAGTTTGAAGAACCAAGACCAGGCTTCCATGGTGTACTCGGTATCAATCCCATCACTGGGAGGGAGGAACCGGTGTACTCAAGTATTAAGAGACAGATACGGATTTATCTGGTGTCCTTACCATTTGTGTGCCTTTGTCTCTACTTCTCACTGTACGTGATGATGATTTACTTTGACTTGGAACAGTGGGCTCTGGATTATCATGAAGAGAATGAATCTAACTTCAGCAGCTTGATGCTGTTTGTACCCAGTATCATTTATGCTGTTGTGATTGAAATTATGAACCGTATCTATCGGTTTGCTGCTGAATTCTTAACTTCATGGGGTAAGAAAGTTTATTCTTCTTCCTTAAAGTTAGAATTCCAGATGTTTAGAATTTGTTTCTTTGTCGACTACATTACTGTGAATCCTTGTTCAATGGAATGCTAACAAAACTTCCTCAAGTAGATTTTTACTGTGGGGTAAAAGGGGTGGCCATTTTAACTTCTTACATTTATTTTGAGTGTTCTGATACTGCAGTTTCATGTTTGGTTTAATTTGGTCTGAGTTTAGCATGCTGTCAGAAGGGATGATCTGGTCTTCTTCCTCAGTCTCTCTCTGCCTTTGGTGCAGAAGTCCCCTTTTCCTGATTTAGCTCTTTGTTTGGCTGTATTGGCTCTAGTGCTGGCAAAAAGGATGAGGTGAGATCATGAGGATGGGAGCTTGGAGATGGATGGCAGGAGGGACTGTCCTGGCAGGTTGCACCCACAACTTAGGCTTGCTGAGTATGTCTTACTTTACAGATATATCTGTGCACAGGACAGACAATGAGATAATGGAATAAAATCTAAAAAACACCAACTAAATGTCATATGAGAGCATTTGTGTATGCTATATTTATAACGAAGACTGAGATTTCACATCCCTATCAAAATATTTTCCTCTGGGCACGCTCAGAGGAGGAGGAATGTTATAATAGATTGCCTTTTTTCCCCCTTGTGCATGTGATTTAACAGATTGGGTCTTATGTTTTGTAACGTAGCATAAGGATAGTGAAATGTTAGTGCTTATTTTGAATTTTAACACTTCTACAAACATGTGCAATGACTTTCAGGCAAAGTTAATAGATGAAACTAATGAGTTAACTGGTTTGTGTATCTCAATATGACATACATTTATAGGACAGAATCCATATTACTGAGGCTGGAGAACCAGAAGATTAACTAAGAAAGATTTAGCAAAAAGGAGGTCGATGCAGAAGATGGAATAAAAAGAGGTGTTGAAAGGGGGATTGGTTATGCATGCCAAAATGATTTGCTCAGCAAATTCAACTTGACAGCAGCAGTAGTAAAAGCAAGCAATTTCTTGATTTGTTTATCACTGTTCAAGGATTTTATTTAAATAATCTTTTAAATTCACATCTAGGTTTCAGTTGACTGTTTTGTTTCATTTATTCCACTGTACTGTAAGAAAAAGCGTTTGTGCAGTGTCCACTTGTGTTGATCAGGTAGACTAAAATGTCTTTAACAGGTAACCCAGTTTTTTTTAACCCAATTTTTTTGTTTTTAAGATGATGATTCATATTCAACAGCAACACTTTTTATGTAACTCACTACACTGACAGCTTGTGCCTTTTCTGTGCTAACAAATGTGTTTGTGCTGCCATGCTGCAAATAGGTATTTTTTGTCATGATGTATTCTAATTAGCTTTGCATTTGTTTTCAGCCAAAGAAAAATCAATAACTAGGCACATTTTATTAAGTGTTAAGAATGATGGATGTTTTTTGTGTTACAAAACAGCTCTTCTGAGAAAGATGTAAAAGGAAAAACCTTTGAAGTAGAAAAAAAACCCCAGAATTGTAGCCAAAAAATATGTATGTCAATATTGTGCATCCAGTCAGCTTCATAGGTTAAGTGAGGTACTGGTACAGTATAAATTCTTTTTCCCATAGAGTTTGAAGAATTATTCCCCCTAAACTAATAGTTAAGTAATTTTTAGGTGGAGGAAAAATACCTATTTGTTCTTTGTATAACAATATTTAGCATATGGTAAGTGTTTCTGCTGTTTGCTAATCAATAATTTGTTGGTATTTTAGAAAATCACAGGCTGGAATCTTCTTATCAGAATCATTTAATTCTGAAGGTCTTAGTGGTAAGTATGTAGTATAAGCAGCTTTTAAGATTATTTAGAAAGAGAACTTGTCATGTGTTTTATCAGTGCTTTGCTAGCATTACCTCACTGACCTACAGTTTTGTTCAGGGCCAAATACTAGCACAAATATCAGAGTAAACAGGATTTCTGTTGTGGTTGCAGTAACTGCTGGACTGTTTTAGATGCCTCCTTTTACAGCGGAGAGTTGGGGTTTTATTTGTATAGATTTGTTCTTTTATTAGAATTCTTTATAATTAAGTTTCTCTGTTAATTGATGTGGTCCTGTCTTCAACTGGGAACTATTTCCTTCATTTTTTGCAAGACTTTATGGTAAATCACATTTTAAAAATTAATGTATTAACTTCCACCTGTACTAACATTCAGAACTAGTCAGAGGATGCTGGAGATACATGTTCGTCAGTCTGTTCCTATGCAGTTTATAGTATATACTGATCTATTTCCTTTGTGGCTCTGAACAAGTAGCTTTTGTGTGTGTGTATGTATATGTGTTTGGTTGCTCTTTTAGGTGTATATCCAGATGCAACATTGTACTCTAAGCGGCAGTTCTAAGCAACTGTACTCTAAAATTCTGAATTACCGTATAAGATATTCAGTAAAAGCAGTTGTAAAGATTGGCTGGTTTTGTGACTTAATCTTCATGTTTCCTTTTTGAAAAGATCTTTTAAGTCTCTTCTAGAGTTCCTTTTTTTTTTCTGCATGCTTTTTTAAAAAAATCTACTTGTTATCCCTTTGTTACTGGTAACCTTTAGAGCTGAAACTCTTGTATGTATCCTTTATAGCTTTATCTCTGCCTTTCTCAAAAAATAGCACCATCTCTGTTTTCCCCATAGGAAATTTACTTAAAGTAATTAAAAAAAATATGAAATGTCAAGTGTAAGTTTCCCCCCCCAGCTTTCACTTTCACCCTGTGAGTGGCTCTCTGCATTCCCAATATTATCTATGTTGCTCCAAAAAAGCAGCTCCAGCACTGATAGGAAGTAGGAAACTTGAGAGATTGATTATGATTTTTTCAGGTATAATACTGTGATTGTCTCATTTTAGAAGTAGGGAATATTTCTCTTTGTCATAAAACCTCTTGAAGTGATTAAACATAATTCTTAACATATATTGAGAAACAGTTTTATGTATTGAGATTTGTGTTGGATGACATGTATTTTGATAAAGTATTCATTTGAAAAAATAATTTCCCTAAATTAAGATCAATATGTCCCTTCAATTGTGTTACCTATGGGAAGACTGCCAAGAAGAGAAAATTAAGTAGAAAGTGACATGCTTCTATTGTCTACGTTTCATAACTGAATTGTAATTTTCTTTGTATACCCTGCTTTAGGAAAGCATTAAGCTTGTCAAATGAAAATCTGAATGAGACCAATATTGAAAACAGGGTTTTTCTGACCTAAGTTTCAAAAACGGTAAAGAAAATCTTAATGAATAGTTTACATCTGCATGGAAGCTATTTAGTCAAGGTAACTTAAATTAGATGGTATTCTGCATTTGAACTTTTGCCCGAGTACTAATAACAAATACTTCTGTTTGCAGTTCAACTTCTTAAACTGTTTTGCATCTCTCTTCTACATTGCCTTTGTGCTGTTTGATATGAAGCTTTTGAGGCAGGTGAGTTCCAAGAATATCTTAAAAATGTTGATGAATGTAGGAACATAAAGGGTTGGTTGAAACAGGACTTCAGTTTTTAATTGTTTTTCTATAATATTAAGTTGACAGTAAATATATTTCATATATATTTTCTTAGAAATCCAGCTTCCATATTTCAGTTCCTCTAGCACAGTTGCAGAATCATAAGGGTGAAGCAATTCTTTCCCTCCATATAAACGAGGAACTGTTTTTCAAATAAATTGATTATTCCCTCACACAGATGGGGCTGGAGAATTTTAATTTCCTCCTTCTTTCCCTTTATGTTAGAAAATGGTTTTCTCTGTAGTATTCTTAATGAGAGACTCTTGAGGATAGGAGTATGATTAAGTTTAGTACTACAATGAGGAGCTGAGAATAAATAAAAGGAAAAATAATTCCAAAAATTGTAGTTGGTATTTTAAATTGGCTTTCTGTTGCTAACATCTTTCATACTCAAATGCATGAAAATTGTGTATAAGGAAAATATAGTGAACAACCCAACAAGAACTTCAACTCAAGATCTCTGTTCCTCCCTAGCAAAACACTTGAGATATCTATACCAAGACATGACATTCGTGGCATTTCCTATACTTTAAGGTAAAAAGCAAGAAATAAAAAAATAGGAAAAAGTGAATTGTTTAGCTCTGTGATTGGACTTGGCACTTAAGTGTGTGTCTTTACCCTTCGTTGTATACTGTCTTCAAGATACATTCAGATCCACAATATGTTTAGACATCTGAGTTCTATTTTGTCCTTTTCAGCACGTAGCAAAGAATGGGAACTAGACCACCTATACCTTCCATATGCTATTGCTAGTTTTGTTAGGCTGGCCTTCTTTTGTCCTAGTATAACAATTGGAAATTATCATTGGTTTACCACAGTTTTATTAATTTTTTTTCTTTACATTTAAGAGCTTGGCCACTTTGCTGATAACTTCGCAGATCCTTAACCAGTTTGCAGAATCCTTGCTTCCTTACTGGCTCCAAAAGAGACATAAGAAGAAGATGAAGAAACGCATGACTTCTCTGAAAACGGATACAGACCTGACATTAGTCGAACAAATCAACTTGGAGAAAGAAATGGGCACTTATTTTGTACGTTTTACTACTGTAAAAAGAGTTCAAAGTTTTCCAGGCTGTAGTTGACAGAGACATCAGCCAGTGCAACCTGAGATATTTCTGGCTGTCTGGCCTGGCTGTCTGGCCTGGCAGTTTATTTCCAGCTTCATCAATTTTAGCTGTTAGTCTTGTGTATACAGCTATGTGGTGCAGTGGATCAAGAAACTGATAAAGTCCAGGGTCCCAGTTACACCAGAACAAAGGGGTAGGAATGAACAACTGAATCTGGAGCTATCTTACCCTGTATCACTGGAAGAAGTATTTGTATAATATGCCCTTAATCTCCAAGGGTAGCCTGGCAGCTACCAGGATGGGTACCTGGCATAGGGAAGGGGAAGGCTGTTTCTGTTTTAGTTTGGTTTTGCAGCAATGCTGGTTTAAACTGTCAGTTAAGCTATAGCCTGAGAGAGTGTGCTCATCTGGCTGGGGCCAGAGATGGAGAGGGTGGAAGAGACCAACTCTTCAAACTAATACTACTGCTGGAATCTTTTGCCTCTTGAAACTACAGCTTTGGCATTTGCTGTATTCCTAGTTCCGTTCCTGACCACCTCCTACCCAGTACAATTTTTAATTGTATTTAACAGGCTTTGTGCAGTTAATTACTTGCAGTTCTAAAGGAATTGACAAAGTAGACATCAGTGTGTATGCTAAGGCCTTACAGACTGGCTGACAACTTGCTTGATCAGATGCTGTAGTCATAAGAGTGTTAATACTGTATGATTTATACTTTTACAGAATAAGAATTATATGTAGATATTCTATCTTTTAGGTAAAAGGTAAAGAATAGCAGTTAGAAATTTGATACTAATACTGTATCAGATTGCTCTCTTCCTGCATAAAGTGCTGTGAAATAAGAAGAGGCAAAAGAAATGCTACCTTTGCAATTGAAAAACTATATAAATGTTAATGCTTGCGTTCTTTTGGGAAGGTTGGTATTTCCCACATTTTATATGAAGGGAGATAGATTTAGAGAACATTTTTCTTTACAGTGGAGATCACAGCAGAAATCCCCAAGTTAGTGTCTGAACTGGTAAATCAGCACAGTCTACTGCTGTGTCTGCAGATAGGCCAGCACTGCTCCAAAAGCTGTGTATCGACATCAGCCGTTGATACGCCTGACCGAATAAGCTCTACTTCTTAGACCTGAGCTGTCTTCTGATTCTCAGCTGGCACATACAAAGCCTGTGTGGTGTCTGAGTCACGTTGCCTGGTGCTGCTTGTTCAGGGCGGGATCAAATGTATCTGCACCTGTTGTACCATTCTGCTCTGAATAATTTTCCACGGGGACCCAACAGATCAATTGTAGAGTTCTGACTTTGCCTTGGAGGTGTCTACTGCTGGCCTCAGTTTCAGTTCAAGATACTGTGTACTCAAGACCTTAATTTTAGTTTCAGTCTAGAGATTTTAATTGTGCTGTGTTTGTGAATACATGGTATCAGACCACTGATTTGTTAGCAAGTGGTGAGCTGTCAGCAGGCAAGAGTATTTCTAAAATTAAATCTGTCACAAGGGGGAAGCATTTGACTATGTTTAGTAACTGAAGAGTTTAGCAGGAGTCTTGACAGAATTCTGTTTCGGGCTCTTCTCTTTTGTTTTCCTTCCTTCACTTACTCTGTAATGTTTTTTTGTTTGTCGTCTTTCTCACTTTTCAAGTCTCCATCCCTTAACCCAGTTTAAGATTAAAAACATGCTGAATTTTTTAAAAAAAATTCTACTTCTGTCCTCTAGTTCATTTTCTTCCTGAATTTGTTGATTCTATTTTCTTGATGCTGTAGTTCATGTGCTGACTTTAAAGTTTCTTTATCATTGTATCAGACTTGTTTTCCCGCACAAATTGTCATAAATTGACTAGGTAAAAAAGATATACTCCTTTTCTTTTCATACTCTGCTGTTCTAAAAGTCAATAGGTACTGGACGAAGAAAGGAGTGAGGAAGCAGTGGGAATACTGTGCAGTTACCAGAAGGAGTAGCACAAAGGGAAGTGCTGCTCCCTGACTGCAGCAATTGTTTGAGAAAGTGATAGCAGGGACAGATAATGTGACTGCCACTCCATTGAATAATCCTGCAAAAATGTCCCTAAGGACAACATTACCAAAGGTCCCTAAAGAAGACATTACCAAAATTCAGAGTTTGTAGAAAATATTTCTGTGGAAAATTTTCATTGGTTTTAAAAGTTAAAAGTAGCTCCTCATGGCCTGGCCTTCAGATCAGTTTGTCAGACTGTGCAACTTGAAAATAAGCTCAAGTGAAAAATGTGGGTAATGATCACCCCATGCTGATTTCTGAGCTTGCAGGCTTCTACTGCCTCTCTCTGTTTTGATAGGGGGAAAAAAAAAAAAAAAGCACTAGGTGCTGGAGAGGGCAGTCAATTTAACAACTATAATCAGCAAAAAAGATTAGAGAACCATGTGGCTGATGCATGGAGCCAAAACCAATTTTATGGGGCTTCTGTAATAATCTCTGTTATTGTCAAGTCTTTATTATTTCATTTTTGAGAGACAATCTGGGCAAATATAAGATAACTAGATCCCGGTTTAACTTGGTATGTCACCATCCTTTGTTCACTAAACTTTTTCTTTATAAATGTTTGGTTCTTTCATAAATAATTGCTGTAATCATAGAAAACTATTATTAATGCTACAAAACTAATATGCAAATATATATGATAACCTACGTGCAAATATTTAATCAGCATTTAAGTACACACGTTCTTGGTTTAAAGATCAGGTGATAGATGTGTTGCAGATTTGCCAGAATGGGACTTTTTGTTTGCATTAATTGTTCCCTTCAGATGTCAGTGCTGCATTCTGTCATTTTAGCCTTCAAGTGGGCCACTAATTCTGAGTTACCCGTTTTGAAATAAACAACCAGAAATAGCAGAAGAGAGTTGCCTGTCTACCACCCTACCTTTCTGGTTAGGTCTTTCAGGGACAGTCTGAAAAACTACGACTTTTCTTGTCACAGTGCTCTTAGGAGATGTTCTGCCAGTTTAAATACATGGTGCCTTTTACCTGTACCCTACTGTTTCATCTGTAACTGTTCCTCAGAGATAGTCAGGAACTTGAATGGGATGAATGCATTTATACAGTTACTTCATGTAGTAAGGACAGGAAGTGTGACTTGCAGAAAATGCATTAGGCAAAAGGAAGAGCCTTGGCCTCCCCTTATTAAGAAGTTTTGAGTAATTGAATAATTCCAGATTAAGTAGATGGGGTCAGTGTTTGTTGTTGGTTTCTGTCACCAGTCATTCCTAAACAACTGATTTGGGATGAGTAAGCTCTATTGTTAATTCTGTGTTTCTTCATATATTTTTATGTGGGTTAAAGTTGTTCTCATTTTTGCTATATTTTTCAGGGTACTTTTGATGACTACCTGGAGTTGTTCTTACAGTTTGGCTATGTGAGTCTTTTCTCGTGTGTTTATCCACTGGCAGCTGTCTTTGCAGTGTTAAACAATGTCACAGAGATATATTCTGATGCCTTAAAGATGTGTAGAGTTTACAAGCGTCCATTTGCAGAACCCACAGCAAATATTGGTGTTTGGCAGGTAATTTTTTTGTCTGTCTTTTTCTATTCACTTGTTTTGAAAGAGGTTTCAACAAATGTATCTAAACTGTGTGTTTGACCCATCAGTCACTTTAAAGTTTAGTGGGTACTTTGTTGTCTTCCAGTGCCTTCAGATAGTATCTATCCAACTATATATCCAAGGTGATTTTTTTGTAGGGTTTTTGACCATGTCTTTCAGTTGCCTTTGAAAAGAAAACAAATCCTTCCTTTAGTCCTTGTATATGTCTGTATTTGTACTCCTCTTGCAGCTGAACAAAGCAAAGCTGCTAGATACTTCCCAGTACTTTTTACAGCCAACATATTTTAGAAATGATAACATCTGATGCAATCTCAGAAGTTTAGAACTCAGCAAGGGTTTCAAAAAAATTAGAGTGATAGGTAAATACTTGGATTTCTAAGCCATGTCTGGCTGTGTGCCCTTGTGGTTACTGGTGCTCAAGCTAATTTTAAACTAACTTGGCCCTGTGAGCAGGAGCTGGACCTTTCTGCACAGCTTGAACATTGTAGTCTGTCTAAACAATTTCATGCTGCTAGTACTGGGTTAAGGATTTTCTGTCCTTGTTTGTTTGCCTGTGCAGTCGTGCTAGCACCAGCTAGTTTGGAGCCTGTTGAGTACACTGAGTCAGTGAGCTGATTCTGACTAAAAATAACCCTGTAAAACTTCTCCAAAACCAGAGATTTTTGCGGAAAGAAAGGCTGTTAAGTTGCATCCAGAGACTAGCATTCTGTAATAACAGTGGCCTGATAAGGAATGTGAAGTAGGTTGGAGGCAATTTCTAGTGGGCAATCCATATTCTAGTTTTATTTAACAAGTTTTCTGATATGTAATAGAGACAAAGGGCACAATGAACAAGTGGATTGTTTCATTTGGCGGGGTTGTAAATGTCGGTACCAAATGAAACAAATGGGAGATGAGAAATGAAATCAGCAAACCTCAAATGAAACATACTCTGAAAACATGCAAAGCAAATATTCTGAGCAATGTTTGTTAGAAATGTACATAGGTATTAATGAAGTCAACTTAGAAGTTTAAGTCATTAAAATGTGTAAATTAAAATCTGATTATGTTTTAACATTTCGTGCATTTTCTCAGTCCAAATCCATGCTGCCAACATCTTGATGGCATAGCTCTATTGACCAGTGGTGTGACCATCAGATAAGTGAGGCTGTGGACATAAGTCTCAAGCATAGCTGCAGCTATATTAATAGCATTTGGTTTTGCTAGAATAATTTGTTTCAATCTAGGGAGTAGGCTGAAAAACTGTAACACTAATGGTACGGTCATGTTGGAATTTTTATAGTGTAGGTTTTTAATTGTAGAAATGCGTTCGCTTTGTGAATTAACTACATTTTTAAGTTGTAATTTTTATCTGTTTCATGAGGGAAGTTAGAGCATTGGCTGAAAGATTTCTGTTAAAGGATTACTGGAATTATTTTATCAGGTGAGCTGTGTCACCAGCTTGTTGTCAAGGAGAAAGTTACTTCTGCTAATTCATTGTGACAATTACTGCAATTCAATGTCAGTCTTTCTCATTCCAGAGAGGACCTTGGAATAAGTAGCCATTATATTGCAAAAGTAATTGTCCTGTTCTAGTAATATTTTCAGACCTTTTGTGGGAGCTCTGTAGGCAAGAGCTTCTTAGACTTGTGCAATTGCATGCATTTAAAGGTAATTTTTTTTCTTTCAATAAATTTCAGCTTGTATAACTGGTAGTGATTTTAAAAAGGCATTCTGAACCATTCTTATGTTTTCCTATTACTTAACATTCAGACAAAACCTTTAAAACCAGAGTGTTCTGACTATTAGTACCCCTAGGAATTTTGCATTTTTTCCTTTATCCTGAAAGAAATTGATGTTTGGGAGTACAACTGTAAATGAGTGCATACTCTTTTGTGTTTAGCTTGTGAGTCCTAAAGATACCAGGGATAAGGCTGCTTTCCTGTCTGCTTTTCTCCTTTAGGATTATTCCAGATTTTTCAGGAGGTGATCTGGCATTACCTACATCTGGTAACATGGTCTCTGAATAACTTCTCAAGCTCTTTACAGCGCTATGGTGTTGTGGAAGAATATTGTTTAACTTATTCACAGCAGACACACATACGTGCCCATGGAGAAATCAAATTAGAGAAAAATTCAGGGTTGCCAGGTGGTCTTAGTGATATTACAAACCTTGTTGAAGTCTTGTCCTTGCCTGTTCTTAAAGCTGATGAAATCTCGACTGCTTGCCAAACAAGTTCTACTTGTAGAATTCAAAAGACGAAGGAAAATAAAAAGTTAAAATAATGGGTCTTATGAGGGCTTAATGAAGAGAGAGGTATTGTCCAGAGTAATTTGGGGATTGGTAAATTAGAGATATTTGTCGTAACTATAAATATATCTGTGTTTTATTTCAGTTGGCTTTTGAAACTATGAGTGTAATATCAGTTGTTACTAATTGCATACTGATTGGAATGTCTCCACAAGTGAATGCCCTTTTCCCAGATTCAAAAATGGACCTTATTCTGACTGTGGCATTGGTAGAGGTAAGTCTGTCTTCAAACAGTGCATGTGCAAATAACATGAAGAACAGTGGAAATGATACCAGGAAGTAGACTTCCCCCCCACATATTGAAAGGAAATCAAGATTTCCCATCTTGCTTTTCGATTTCTTTCTTTTCTGTGTTTTCATGTACTGTGGATGTTGGCATACTTCTCCATATGTTCCCAAGATACCATGTATTTGTTGCTTCAATATATTTCAGGAATTTAATAGTGCTATTTCAAGAAGCAAAATAACATAATTTTTGTGATCTGGTTATTTCTCCACTTGGTTTTTGACCCCAGCATATCTTATAAAGACCTCCTATACCTATATAATCTTTATGGATGTTTCCTGTAAGCTTATCTGAAGCAAGTATGTATGGTCACTGTAAATACTAGTGATTGTAACAGCATTTGGGTTTCATCTTTTCTTATTTCTATGTAATAAGCACTTGAGTATCATTCCTTTTCAGACAAGGAGGGATGATTATGGGCATTTGGTATAATAACTGAGATTGTAGGACTTTGCCTTAACTTTCATCATTATGCTATTTTAGCCTTTCGGAACTGGATTACTTGTGGCAAAAAAAGTCTGAGTTGTCTCTGTGTTATTGTTAAACTGCATTGCCTTACAGAGGTGCAGCAGGAGCATGTACTTCTTTGTTGTTGTTTTTATAGGTGTGAAGCATTATGCAATGAATTAATAACTTGCTTTGAGTTTTATTTTCCAAGCCTTAAGGTTTGAAAAGTTTAAATATGAATCGTGTCAACTGGTTTACTGAAGTTCGAGTCTACAGACAGCCTGTTATATTCTGTTATGCGTGTGGGAACGTTTGCATTAACCTCAGTGAGGTATTTTAATGTAAAACTAATTTGACAATTCAAATGTAATGCTGTAGTGCATTACTAGACATCATATCCAGAGAGATTGTATATGAAAACTGTACAACTAAATGTAAGCAGTATGGATTTATGGCAGCTTAAAGAGATGGGGCTGTTTTTGCCTTTGCTTCCTGGGTATTTATTCCTATCTTACCTGTTTTAATGTGAAGCCAGCTATGTGGTCTCTAGGCAGACCTCTGTTTCTCAGTAGGCCATAGGAGAATGCCAGTATTTTTCTCTCTAAAATGAAATTCTGCTTATATGCTATCATTTAGATGGCGGGAATTGCAGCATGGTAATTAGGCAGCTGTTGGAATTCCTTTTTAACAGTGTATCTCAAATTATCTATAATACTGTGGAAAGGGAGATTAAGAAAACAAAGGGAAGAAAGTTTGAAGAGAAAAGGTAAATTACTGCTGAGGGAATAAAGACAAAAATGTTGCCTTATACCAAGAAGCAACTTTGGTGAAAACCACTGATCTATAATTAACTGCATTGTATGAAGAGACTGATGGAGGCTAATGCAGTATGAGCCAGAGGAGGGGAAAGGCCACCATGTGGTTAAAGAAAAGTCAAGTTTTCTCTTACTGTTGTTCTTAGTTTAAAAAAACCAAAAAAAACAAGGCATAATGTACTTGTCAGAAAAAGTATATTTTAAAAAATAGTTTTAATCACAAGTATCCAGTATGCTTGATACTTTTAAGCATGCTGGTCTGTATTTTTTCTTTTGGCTGTTGGCTGGTTTTGTGTTATTACAAACTATTGTCTGAGAAAACAAAGACAAAAAGTCAACATATGAATCTTTTCTAGTACTTTTCTGCAGCATTACAAGCCATGTGTTTTTTGGGATATTGTTGGTTATAAGCAATTCCAAAAGTGTTCAATGTAAAATATAACACTTTTGCAGTCTCCTGAGGGACAGTCTTTTAGTACATTTTGAACAATATTTAACAACTTCAGGGGTATGGGTTTGGTAGTTTTTTTAAAAGTCAGAGAATAGCTCAGGTCATATAATCCAGCAAGAAGTTTTGTAACACAAATGATGAAGTTTCTGGAGTCCAAAAGAGTTCTCCAAAGTGAAACGTACTTTGTATATGAATTTTATTTGAAAACCCTAATGAAAATTAACTCAACTAACATGACTTTCACTTCCATTGAAGACAGTTTCCATTCTGTTGATAGTCAAACATATTCTCAGTTACAGAAATTTTTTTAAAATCAGTAGTTATGTTTACTTATTTGAGGTTAAAACATTGATTACAAAAAGTAGAAAGAAGGGAGAATTACTAGGTGCTGTGGCACTATGAACAGCAGCAGTATGGATTTATGGCAGCTTTAAGAGATGGGGTTATTTTTGCCTTTGCTTCCTGGGTATTTATTCCTCTTACTTGTAGCACTAGCACTTTTTTTATCTGGTGCATCATGAATCAGATTAGGGAACTGATTTGGGAGAAGCTGTCTGACTCAGTTTGCTAGTGAAAGGGAGCAGGGCAGAAGCAACTGTGTGTAGAAGATACACAGTAGTGTTGTATGTTTGTGCTGGATTGAATTTGTGGGACTTCTGCACCACTGAGTCTTTCTCCTGTAAGTATTACTACTTCCGCAGGAAAGATCTCTGAACTACGAGAGGAGCACAAATCTCATGTATTGGCAGTATTCTCATACACCTTTACTGTATTTATTGATGATTAAACTGTGCATTTCAGTTGTAAAGAAAGTGTCAGGAACAGATTATATCACATTAAACCTCCAGGATAAACCTGGTACATCTGAAGTACATCAGTGTCAAGGTAGGAGAAAATTCTGTTGGATGTGTCAGGGTGTTCATAGAAAAGCATTTTAGATCACCTAGTAGAAATCCAGAAGCACATGATACAGGTGAGTTATTTTACTTTCTGGGGTTTGGTACAGGTGTAGATGAGAATTTTGGTGTGTTTATGGTATTTTGACAGCAGCTTGGCAGGCCATGAGAAAATGTTAAGGAACACAAGCAATTTCTTTTAGTAGGCTTTGTATGCTTTCACATGTTCAATTGATAGGGTAACCTACTTAAATCTTAGCTCTCATTAAATATTTTTATCAGGTTGAAGTAATTGAGAATCCAGTTGAATGTTTATGTATCTATTTGATGCAAAGCTAAACAGAAAAAGCACTGTTCTTACCAAAGCCAAGCATAGGTATTAGCAATGTCCTGGTTTTTTGTTTGGTTTTTTTTTTTTTTCAAAAGAAGTTAATGCTTATTAATAATAATACTACTTATACTTTTCACATGGAAACATGTTTACATGGCAACATTTGACATCACTCCGTCCAAATGTAAAGTACTGTGTGTGATATTCTCCTAAGCATTCTATACCCAGCCCCTAGAGATTTATGCAAAACAATTAGGTTTTTTATTAACGACACTCTTGTGCTGTCTATATTTTTGGTGGGAATACGTGTTGTATCAGCAAAGTAAATGCTGATTAAATAGAATAAAATATTAAGCATTTCATAATAAATAATGGTAAGCATTAAAATAAGAGTATTTATTAATAATTTTAAAGTATTAAAACAGTGCTTTTTTTCTGAACAGTTGACCTATTTTCATCAATCCAACATCTGCTTCCATGGCAACATGATTTGAACTAGGAGCAGAACCATGAAACTCCCCTCTCTTACTTATGGATGGATGCTAACTGAGTGCAGCAAGTGCAGTTCTCAAACAAAGAAGCAGGTGAATGTCCTTAAAGCAGGAAACAATAAGCCCTTATTAGCATAATTTAAAAATAGTTATATCCCATAGTGTGCTTAGTTTTCCAGGCTTTACCCTAGACACATACTTCTGGTATGAACTACAGGTGCAAAGTAAGACATTCCAAGCAAGTGTCTGTGCTCATGTGGAACTGTTCCCAGTCACCTCTGACTTTACACTGGTTTGGGGGGGGAAAAAAAAAAAAGGAAAATACTCTGAGGAACTTTGAACAGTTGGAGGAGTGTGTTAAAGTACACACTATTACAAGATGTAATCTTAATTCTGCAATGCTTTCTTATTTTTCTTTAAAAATTATTGATAAAGAGTTTTGTTCCTGATAACTCTTTCTTTTTAATGTAGACTCTCATAACTTCAAAGAATGCTAACTAAATCAGGACTACTCTGAAAGTTGAGTTCAAGAAATCAGTTGTATGTACAAGTCTTAGTGGTTTTTTTTATTTTTTTTTAAACAGTACATCTATAGGGGTGTTTTGAAATAATGGCTGTAAAGTACAGCTTAACATGAAAGTATCCTAATCTCCAAAAGTAACTCGTTGTGTATTCAGCACTCAAGTGTAGTAAACTAATGGAGAGCGTTTATGCAGAGGTGCACATAGCCTGGATGTTCTACATCACATCAAGGCATGTGGGCATTAGCTTGTGTCGTGGTTTAACCACAACTGGCAACTAAGCACTATGCAGCTGCTCACTCACTCTTCCTTCCTCCATACCTCACTCCCCACAATGGGATGGGGAGGAGAATTGAAAAGGAATAAAAAGTAAAGCCTGTGGGTTGAGATAAAAACAGTTTACTGATTTAAAATATAATAATAATAGTAATAATAACAACTGTAATGAAAAAGGAAGATAAAAAGAGAGTGAAATAATACCCAAGAAAGACAAATGATGCACACTGCAATTGCTAACCACCCACTGACTGATGCTCAGCCAGTCTCTGAGCAAGAACCTGCTCCTCCTGCTCCCAGTTTATATACTGGGCATGATGTCATATGGTATGGAACATTCCTTTGGCCACTTTGGGTCAACTGTCCTGGCTGTGTCCCCTCCCAACTTCTTGTGTACCTGCAGCCTTCTTGCTGGTAGGGTGTGAGAAGCTGAAAAATTCTTGACTTAGTTGTCGCTAAGTAGTGTTTATACTAAAAATATCAGTGTGCTATCAGCATTATTCTCATACTAAATCCAAAACACAACACTATACCAGCTACTAGGAAGAAAATTGACTCTATGCCAGCCAAAACTAGGACAAATTTGAAATACTAAGTAATAATGGAGAGCCCTCTTGATAGCCATAGTGTAAAATCTGACCTTACAGTCTACAAATACAATTTTGGGAAGAATGTTATCACCTTTGGTATAGATGAAATGAGGACCTTAGTGTAAGGGCAGGACTAGCATATTTGTAGTAAATATAGCAAAATAACAATTGAGCCATGTGAATTCGATTTCATGGAGTCCTCAAAAGGATTTGAAATAGATCTTTATGAGCTTCATAGAAAAATATTTAAAAGTCAGCTCTGTAAGAGGTATGGAGTGGAATAAGGGAAGTAACCATTTCTTAAGATTTGTTTTTTCTGATTGAGGAAGAACTGACAGTCTATTTATCAAAGGCTGGAAAGCAGGAATCATAGCTTGTTAATAAAGCTGAAAAGTTGGTGTTATGTTTAAAAGGGTTAGCTGATCCAAAATCAAAGTGGTTGAGAGTTGCCTAGTACATCTGCTTTTCTCTAGAGTTCCATTTTATTAAGTGTATTTCTTCATCAAAGGCCTCCTGGTGTACAGTAGAAGCTCTTTGAGCTTCTACTGAGCACTCCTAATGTAGTAGCCCCAACACTTAGCTCAGAAGTGAACTTGACAGTTTTTTCTGCAATGATGTGCTGAAAAAACTGGGAAACGCTACCAGAGTTGAGCAGTTTGGGTTCTAGTAGATTAGAAAGTATATTTATCCTATAGTTCTAGGCATCATCATACTTCGCTTCCTAGAGAAAAATTTGTAAGATTTCTAGCTAGATGTTAGTAAACATTGCATCCTGAGTGCAGTGGAAGATATTTTGAATTCACTTCCTGGGCAAAAGCAATTTTAGGTGGCTTGTTAGGTCAAAATTAAAGTCTTTTCCCTTTATTTTCTTTTAAAAAAACCCTTAAATGTTTTGCAACAGATTTCAGTGCTATCTGTTTTTTCCTGATAAAGCTGTTTGGGTTTTTTTTATTTTTTAAGAAACAGTAATAGTTGGCTTATTTCTTATCAATAATGTACATGAACCCATTCTGGCAGAGTAGAAGTGAGACATGGTTCTGCATGGTACAGTGTTCTGTATGTGTGGAGCAAACAGCTTTATTAGCATAGAATTCAGGAGTTTGTGGTTTAGCAGATACATGAAGTACAATTACTTACATAGTAAAGAAACTGGAAAATTGCACAAAAATAGGCTGCATCAGCATGCACACATATATAAATCCATTGACACTAATGGAGTTATAACAGTGCAAAGTTGAAGCAAAACAGTTGTGCATAAAGCAATTTTTTGCTAAATTACTTCTGTGTTTTTGACAGTTATTAATTTAAAATACCGTAGCTGCGGAGTTTCACATCCAGAATCGGAGAGAAGTCTAGGTTGCAAGGGACCCCTGAAGTTTATTTGGTCCAACCTTCTGCTCAAAGCAGGACCCTAGATTAGGTTGTCCATGTCCTCGTCAAGCTAAACTAAGACTTGAATACTTCCAGTGAGGGAAAGTTCACTACTGCTCTGGGCAACCTACTCCATTGTTTAATTGCTCTTATGGCAAGAAAAAATTTCCCTGAAGGAACTTGTGGCTGATGACCTCTTGTCCTTTCACTGTGCATCCTTGTGAGAAGGGCATCTCCGTCTTCTCTAACACTACCCGTTAGGCATTGGAAGGCTGTGATTAGATCTTCCCCACCTTCCAGAGCTGTCTTCTAAGTAGAGCAAACCCAGTTCCTTCAGCCTTTCTTCATATGTCAGGTTCTTCAACTCTGTAGTCTCAGTGGCCCTCCAGCAGGCCCCCTCCAAGTGTTCAATGTCTGTTTTACAAGTTGACAGTGCCACTTGTAAAGAAACAAGGAGTGCTTTTCATGTGGATTTATCACCTTATATCTTCCTGCTAGTTGCAGTGGGTATTCTTTCTTTGTCCTCAGTCTATTTGCTATTTAATCAGGGAAAGTAATCTCTGGGAGCAGTTGTGCAACTCTTAACTTTCTTACTACTGAAATTTTTTGGCAACAGTCTCCAAGTATCTGTCTTTCCATGTGCTAACTCTTTCCTGTGGCAGAGTGTTTTTTCCATACTAATATGCCTACTTGTATGCATGCATGTATACTACATGAAAGTGTTTCATTTATAACTTGAGTAGTTTGCCAGTTTTCAGGTATAAATGTAAGGAGTAGTATTTACTGGTAAATATTTGATGTGTGGTTTAAATTTCTGTCTAATAGTTAAATGTACAGGAAAAAAAAAAAAGATTATTTAGCTATAATGAGTAAGTATTGATTAGGAATTTATACATAAGGCTCTTTTTCTGAAACGTTTCATGATAAGGTACAAACTTTTGACAGCCTTACAGCTCCTTTTTGAGAAAAAACTTAGGAAGCTTATTCATCAGGTATTTTATTTTAGTGAAGCAGGTATCCTAACCAATACCTATCTGTGCTTGCACTTGTAATGAAAATAGGAAAATGCAGAAAGATAAATGGAAAAATGCACTTTGTGTAATCATTTGGTTCATTGATGTATACATACATAAAATAAGTCTGCAGCATTACTAATTCTGGATGTTAAAAAAGGTTAATCCAAGCTACCAGTGATTTCATTTAACATATAGTTCCTGTTCAAGCATACCTCTATCTCAGCTGTGAACATATATGTGATATTTATACATAAGAAATAATATCTAAAAGTCCTCCTTTAAAAAAATCTGTTGTCTAATTTCATTTTTAATATTGTACGAAGTAGTAATTTCTTTTTTATATTCTATGCTAGACAGGTAAGCCATTGCAGTTTGGTTTATTCCTACATTTGCAATTGTGAGGCATAAAAATAATTTGATATTTTAATTTCAGGCTGCAACCCTGGTAGAAATTACCAGAAGATGCTGAATTTTGTTTGTATAACACTTAGTGGAAGTTTCTAAAGGTTACTCTAATATAAAGACTTAGTTTCTTAGTTTCTTAGATTCTTTAGTTTACTGTTTGATGTTTTAAGTATAAAAATGAACTCAAATTTCTATGTATTTTATACGCATTGTACTTCACAAAGGATTTTTGAAATTGTAGGTTGTTTGAACATATACATGTTATTCTTCTGAGTAACAGGAGAACAGATTGTTCTCAGGATTGTTTTTTTTTTTTTCTCACCACGGTGAGAATTTTAACCTTTCAGATGGGGGGAGGATTTATGGATTTGCCTGTGTAAAATTTTATAAATGCTTGGTGCTGAACCAGACTGGGGACCATGTCAATGAGGATTAAAAAAAAGACAGTTTTTCTGGTTGTACATTAATACAGTTTATGTTTATTTCCAAAATCAAAATTTATCACAGATCTTTTTTTGCCATCTACTGGTTCTTTTGAGATATTCATTCTGATTTAGTGTAGATTTTTGCTCACTTTGAATAGTAAAGATTAATGACAAAAGCTTGTCAGAATGAAACCAAACATTAAAAAATTCAAAGATCTAAGTAAGTTTGTAGTTGCTGGTTGTATTCTGTAGCTTTCTGCTAGCATAGAAATGAAAATGCATATTAACATCTGTCTATTCTTGAATAGTCCAATTTTTTTTTTAAAAGTCTCAGAATTTAAAACAGTATTTGTGTTTTCCTATATGTGAGTCACTTTAATTTGTTTGTCCTTACTGTCTGTTCTCAAACACTTTTTCTGGTTCTCAATTTGCTATGTTGAAAATGGAAAAAATAATCACACAGGTGAATGAATTTTGCTGATCAAACTGCATACAAATGCTGAAATGTGTTAATAATATGGGTATGTGTAGTAAAGTGTAGGACAGCAAGAAATCACTGTATTGCATCAGCTTTTTCAACTCTGATATCTGAAATGTGTTGATATATTTTGCTACTGTGTCTATCCCAACTGAAGCATTGTATTTTGACAGTAATTCCTCACTTTAGGGTGATGCAATTCAGAATGTGATTTTTATCTTTAAATAAATACAAGTCTTGGTTGTAAAGGTCAGATTTGGTATATGAAATACAATTTTACTTTTTTTTAAACAGGATTTTTTGATCCAGTTGAAATAGAAGTATGTGCAAAGGAATGGCTGAGCTAGGTCAGATCATGGGTCTGTCTAGGCCAGAATCCTTCCTGCAGCAGAGGCCAAGGCAAGAGTATATTAGTATACCTGACTATAGTCATGCTTCCTCCAAATTAATTCCCAGGATCCGGTGATTCGCAGTGTAAACCTTTTCAATTACTTGTCTTACTACTCAATATGAAAGTGTGCAGTGCTTTTATACAACGACATACCACTTTTTCAAAATAAATTGTATTATTTTATAGTAAAGATCTAGTTAGGCAACTAGTGTTAATATACTCAATAAGGAATTGTTGTGTGTATTAGTTCTACTCTGGATTTTTCTAGCTTTTCTTTGCTTTATTTTCAGTTGTCTTTTCTGTGTAAGAAAGACTTTTAATTCTAAATTGGATATTGCCAGTGTGGGTGTGACATTACAGTGGAGGTTAAGAAGTTGGTGGTACAGGAAGCCCTCTCATTGGGAAGGAAAACCTGTGAAGTGTCTTTGGAGAAACAATGACAGCAAAAAGGGAGTACTGTCGTCTTGCCATCAGCCAAGTGGTGGTAGGAATGGGGAGCTACAAAGGTATCAGGTGATACTTAGCTGAAAGACTTGAACTTTCAAGAAGGATCATGGCAGAGCTTTAGCTCATGTTGAAGTCTGTTCAGTGAGAGGCAGAAAGGGGTGTGTCTTCTAGGGTTGTGCCGTTCCTCATGAATTCAATATTATCTGGTAGATACTACTGTATTTTTAAACCATGTGTATACTAGTCAGGTTGGATGGGGGAGATACCTTAGGAATTCTTCCTGAAAGAGTATATTTCTTAACTATGCAACTAAGTGCTTCAGAAGTATCAGCCTGGAAAAACAGGAGAAGACTAAAAATATTTTTTTGTGTGTGTGTGTTTGGGATTGTGCAAGGCTGACAAAATGACAAGACTTCAAAAGGGAAGATGAATAGAGAACAGATCTTTGGAGACAATTACAAGATATTTTAAAGAACTTTGTAAGAATCAGACTTTCAGGTCTCTCTAAAACCCACTTAGCTTGAATACTTGTTTTAATGTATAAATATGGTATTTCCAGCTCAAGCCTGATCAGGATGTACAGCTTCCTTGCTTGCAGTTGGAAGCTGAACGGCCAGACAAAAGCCAAATTAATACCTATTAATAGTCATTGTTTACCTTCTAGTAGACTAAGATTAGTAACTGCTTAATGACAAGATAGGGTATGAACATTCAAAGCCTCCTGGCTTCACAACTGTTCCAAGGTTGGCTTAGCATTTCATGGAACTGAATTGTTTTGTTTTGTAAATAACATATTAGTTTATTCTGTTAAACTATTAGTTTTCTGCAAATGTGGTATTGATAAGTTGCCAGTACAAGCCTGAATAATGGCATTTCCTAGAGAATAGGTAGAGGATTCAAATACCATATTTCCATATATCTCTGTTGCAGTTTGCAGTAGCATTTCTTTGTATCATTCTTACTAGAAGCCTTTCTTCTCAGGGACTGTGATGTTGTTCCTGTCTGCAAAACTTTATATAACTTGTTTAAGGTGGTATATTTTGGTTGGTTTGGTTGGTTTTTAAACTGTGTATAGCACTGGAGGATAAGTCCAATTCATTATTTGTATCCTCATGATTGAAAGTGAAAATGGCTCTGAGCAGGTAAGGGAATCCAAAGGTAGAAAATGTGGGGTTTCCAGCTGCAGCTGGGTAAAAAATGGAGAACAGGAGGTCATTAAAACTGTTTCCAAATAGGAGGAGAAAGCCAGTCATACATGTGTTGGAACCTCTGTACTGTTGGTTAGATATAAACACCTCTTTTCAGAGAGACTCTTAATGATACAGTATTGTTGCTTGCATAGTTTCCAGTTATAAAATTGCAGAAGAATTTGCAAATATTTAATAAAAGCAATAACTTCTAACACTGGTTTGCAGTGTTAAGCCTTCTGGGTTGACTTTTGTATTCATGCTGTTGACACTTACATTCAGTATTGTAATTAGTAGTTATTGGAAAGTTGCAGCATGAGTTCTACAGTCTCCTATTTAAAAACTAGCTAAATTTGTTGCTATAGTTTTTCCCCTCCTGACCCTCCATAGGAAAAGTTTGAAAGCATCATTTACTTTTTAAAATCTGGGTTTATATAAAAAAAAAAAAAAATCCCAAACACCTTTGTTTTGTTTGCTTGCTTTGCTTTGTTTTTTGTTTTTAAGTGTTGAGAACCACCTGGCACACTTAAATGAAAACTGACTTTGGAACTTCGGTTGTGCACGAAAATGCAGTACTGGACTGAAAGGCTGTAGTGTAATTTTTTTTTAGTAATCTCTGTGAAAACATTTTATTAAACACAGGCTGAAGATGGTCATGAGTCATGCTGTAAAGTAAACGTCAAAAGAAGTGGGGCTTAATTACTTCATTTTTGCACTGAATTTTTATCTTGTACTGGAAGGAAGTGTCAATCCAGAATTTCACTCTTCTGATCAGAAGTTGTTAGTGGAATGATGTGTAATTTTCAAAGGGATTTTTCATTAACTGTAGCAGTGTGCAAGCTGCCTGGTATGCTGCTGTTTTCTAGTCTAATACCTTCAACAGTCCTTTTGAAGTCATGGGAGATTTCTAATGCATGCCTATAATCGACTAAACCTCTACAATGAATAATACAAAGGAGATACAGTTAGAAGCTGCTGCGAATTCGTAAACCATAATATGTTTGATCAAGGGTAGTTTTAGTCAGAGGATTTGTCGTAAGATAAAAATTGTGTGTCTGCACAAGAGTGTGTGCGCGCTGTATAGGCATTACAGATAATATCAAATATAAGGGTATTTTTTATTACACTTGAAATAGTTTTCAATACTTGAGTTTATCTGCTTCTCAGTATATTTTTTTTTAGAAGTTCATAATCCTTGCAAATGTTGAGTGAAACTTCATTTAACATCTGGTGAAATGGGAATAAACAGTTTACTAAAGGAAATATTTAAATTTTTACTGTTAGAGCTTAACAAATAGTTATTGAATTCAAGTACTTCCTTATTCTTCTAGCTTCTAAAAGGCTTCATTTTAAGAAAAGGTGGCTATACTAGGAGTAGTTTGTAACAGATGAATTATTAATGCATCTTGAAGTATTGGTTGCATTTGGTAGTCCTGCTTTATTTCTTGTGTAATTATAGGACCTGCAGGAGGAAGCAGGAGAAATATAATGAGTATTAGTGTGACATCTTTCCAGTGGTCTTCATGTCAGTTTAACAAAGTAGTTCTGGGGAAAGTGTATTACATTCTTTTAAAAGCATAAAATGTATATATAGGGAGAATTTGATGGTTAGCTCCTTACATGTGAATAAGGATCCACAACCCAGGCTGTAGAGTCTTCCTGTAAATGCTTCTGTTCCTGTTTCACTCCCTGTAATTACAGGAGACCAAAATTACTTTTAAATTGAGTCCTTGAGTCAAAAGCACAGCCAGTAGTGAGAATGGGATGTGGCCATATTGCTCCCCGTGGAGACAGCCAGTTGAAGAGTAACACTGGTATCATTACGTTAATAGGGTCATGGTTTGGTCTTCCTTGAACTTGGATGGTCTTGTCAAATAAACTTTGGATATGTCAGAAGGAATGAGTGACTCTTTAGGACTTCTAGTATTTTGGTGTATATCTTAAGTCACATGTACCACAAAACCTAACTGCTAATTTCCTAGGTACTATTGAGACTGCGATTCTTTCACAACTGCAAGGTCTTTCTATCAATGTGATTGGAATTGCAAGTCCTGAATTTGATGAGGATAGGTAGACCCTTCTATCATTTTCTTTTCCTAGTTTTATTAATCTTTCCAGTTTCTCGGGCTTTCCAAGCAACCTCTGCTGTGCTGTGCTGGTTACATTTAGACCTTAACTACCCAGAGAAGTTAACAATAACAGTTACTGAAGAAGAAATGTTAGGGGTGCACCTCTTCATATGGATGCTCTGTTACAGTATTACGATGATTTTATTCTGGTATAAATCTTTACAATGAGAGGTTCCAAGTCTGCTGAGATTTTAGTCTGTTTTCCATGTCTCCTCCCCTCCCTTCCTAAGTGTTTTTGAAGGTGGAGTGAATAACAGTAAGGGCAGCTTGCTCTTCCATCCTGCCCTCCCAGTGTCAGTTAAACTTTGAGATCTGTAGTTACACAGTTTAAATACAAATAACATGTACAGCAATGGATCAAAAGCTGTACATAGTAAAGTGTCTTCTGAAGCTGAAGTGTAAGAATACATACAGCTGTGTGTGATATATTTCTCAAATTTTAGATAGGGAAGCTATATGCAAGAATTGTCTTTCTAATAGAAACACCTAACAAAAAGAGGGAGGGAATCCAACTTCCTTTGCAATGTCACATTGTATTAAGAACTTCAGCTACATCTTTCTTTGCCCAGCTTCCCTCTGAAGATGTCTGAGCTGCAGAGATAAAGCAAGTGATAGGAGCATAATCTTAGAAGCCATAAAGAGACAGATGCTTTTTTTGATGCCACAAAGTAATTGTGGCTAATATGTAAAAAAAGTTGTATCGTGGCTGCTTTTTAAAGTTTGGAAGAAGTCTTACAACTTTGACTATTTCAAACAAAATAAGTCTGCTTTCTTGTTTTTTTTCTGTTAGTGCGTTGTCTAGAGATACTGCCTTGGTACAATAATACTGATGTGTTTCTGCCAGTGCAAACATGTTCTTAAGCATATGTATACATTTATAACACACAGTGATAGCTTAGAATTTTTTTTTCGCAAAAAGTCGACTTAAAGATAAATTCGTGTTAGATTTTTTGTGTATACTACCATCTATAGCTGTAAACTGTCTCTTTGTCATATGTACCTTTCTAATGTGCTTTATATTACAGAATTATAACTACATTTGGAAAATCACTGTTGAAACTTTGAAGGCCCTGAGGAGGCTACCTAGTGTTTGGGTGTCTACCTTGGGCAAAGCTTGACTTTGTCAAGATGGGACTGAAGTGTGTGTTGTTCTCCCTCTGTTCCTATCTGTCCTGTGTTTTCATCAGGAGAAAACGGGTGGCTGTTTGAGAGCAGAGGAGATACGGTAACAGTATAACAGCTCCCCGAGTCTGGCTGATTGGGAAATGAAGATTCGAAGTGGTGTGGACCCTGCCCTTAAGTTTAGTTTATCTAACTTTTCTCTCCCTGCTCTGAACCAGGATCATGTAATTTTAACCAACTCCAGGATACGTGAGGTTCCTGGCATGAGGGTTTTCAGCCTTCTGAAGTAACCTATTCATGAACTTTCTATTCTTGCAGTTAGAAAGCTTTTAACCAAAATCTTCCCAGTGCAGATTAAGCTGACTACTATTTGTAGTATGAAAAAATAATTGGTCACTGTTCCCTTCATGATGACTTTCCAGCTGCTGTGGTGTTCCTGTCTTCTCTTTTCTAAACCTCATGGGCTCATATCTTTCAGTTCTTCCTCACAGGTCAATTATTACAAAATCCTTGCTTTTTTTCTTACAGGCTTGTCTCTACTTTTAAATTATAATACCTGAAACCAGATACAAGTGCATAAATTCTACTACTTCTGAGTATAAAAAAATTTCATGTACATCATATGTTGTGTGTAATGCTTTTTAGCATGTCAGAAGGCTTTTTTTTTTATTTTCTGTGATAACCTTGTACCAAATCTTTCTTTTTTTCTGAATTGGTGCTATATATCTTTCAGTGTGTAGCTGTTTGTTTTTACTCAATCTCATCTTGTTCATTAGGACTATTTAGTTTTTCAGGGTTGCTGAGTTCTAACCCTACTCTTCAGAACACTTGGATTTCCCCTTGCTTGATATCATGTGTGCAGTTCTTAAGCAGAGTTTCCTGTTCAGTCACTAAAATTGTTACTAAAACTATTGAACTAGTGTCTGATCCTCCACAGATCTTTGTAGGTCGCCATAGAGGTTGACAGTTGCTAACCATTACAGTTGGAGGGCTTTTCTTTTCCAGTCAGTTGTGTGCTTCTCTATTCAGTTATTTGATTTAGAGTGTTTTGAGAGTGACACAACTACTATCAATCTTGTTAGAGTAGTTACATTTACTTTATTGCTGCTTCTGACCTCGCATTTGAGGTTGTATGCATTTCTGCAGTATGGTTTCATTTGTGAATGGTTTTTCAAGGACTTTCAGAAATACACATTGATTTTTAGAAATTGGTTTCTAACTATAAAATTATAACAGAATGTGTTATTCATCCTCTGCCACTGTTCTTTGAATTATAACCAATTAGTGTTATAACAAAGGATGGGCATGCCTGTGTTAAACATGCACGATAGGCAAAAATCACACAAAAAGGTTTATGTAGGCCAAAAAGTTAACAGATTTTTGTGTTGATGGAGTTTTGGCAGTTGCATTTCCAAATAAGTTGTCTTGTTAAATTCTGCCTGGTAGGCTACAGGTTTGTCCTGGTGAGAAAAGACAGGAGTCTCTGCTGTGAACTGATGGTGTGCCGTGGTTTCCTATGCTTCCCTCTCCTCAGAACAGAAAGTCTGAGGTGTTCTTAGGTGAGCAGTGTTTTGTGGAAAGTGATCAGTGACCTCTCCCAGCATAGTGTCCTTCATTATAACAGCATGTGAGATTGTAAATGCACCAAGGTACTGTCAGTGAGCTCGAGTCATTAAAAATAAAGTGAAAGCTCTGATCTGGCAAAACACCAGATAATTGTGTTTCATTAGAACTGCTGAATATGTGGAAATATGTACCAGTTCAGAGTGACTGTCCCTTTGGACCATTGTTCATGTAATAAGTTTGCTGGATTGCTGTGTTAAAGAGGACAACTATGCGGATGGGAGGTTTTTACACATACTTGCTAATCTAAAATATAGGTATCTTATTTTAAAACTAGATAGTGTGCTAGTCTTCTGTTAAGAAAAGATAGTGTAATATTTAGGAATATTTGACTGTGTGAAGTCTTGGCAGTGCTTGAAGCTGAGTTGCTACCGACAAAGTATCTGATGCTTTGGCAACATTTTGCCAGTCAAAATGCAGATTGCTGCCACAGACATAGGTCAGGGTTGGTGGAGTTTCTGTTTTCAGTTCACTGACTAGTATTTAAAAGTAGAGAATAAATATACTTAAGGAAGGGGGAGGAAATGCAGTAGCTTAGAATGAAAGGAACACAAGCATTCATTTATGATTCTGGTAATCAAAGGGTTTAAGTGCTGGTGCATGGTGGAGCTTATTATCTATGTATTAGTATACTTAAAAATTTGCAAAATCTGGAGAATTTGGTGACGTTATGCTAAATTGACTTTGTACCTTTGTTGGCAGTTCTGTTCTTTGATTATTACATTTTTATCCCTGGATTTAATAACCAAGCCACACACTCATGCTTAAGATAACATAAGATTGTCATCTTCAATGAATAGCTTTCAGAAAAGGTTGTAGATACGCCATTGGTGGCTCAACTTTTAGTTAGGAGATATTATGAGATTTTTTTTTTTTACCGTGGAGAGGAGGTGCATAGAAACTCCGAATACGGTAGGTGTCTCGGCTCTTTGACCACTAGAGGGCTTATTTGTATAAGAGTGAAAAGTGTGCTTGAGAAGGTTGCCTTGAGACAGCTTTCTGATATTTCATATGGTCCAAGAAAAACAGAAAAAGCAAACATGCAAGTGTGGCATTGAGGAGATGGATATCAGACTACAAAGTTAAGAATATTATGACACATCTAGTCCTTCTAAACTCAGAATATGAAATCAGAGATTGTATCTTAGTTTGCTAGTCATAAGGCTGATTAAAAAAATCAGAGAAAATGAATTAATCTAGCCTGTCAAATTATGTTTTTTATGAGTTTTGCTGTTTATTTGACCTATGCTTAAAGCAGTTCTTTGACAGAGCTATGCATTTTTTGATATCAGTTGCATTATCTTGGTTTCTACTTTTCTTTTGTTTTTCATCACAGCTGAACACTTCTTCATTTTTACAGTCCACACTAGCATGAATGATATTTCCTTGGGAATCTGTTTAGTACGGAATGTGCCTCATTCACAGCGCCAGTGAGAATCCTGGCTGTTCATAAAGCCTGAGTTGTAATGGCAGAATCTAACAACTCTTCTGGCACTTTCCAAGAGCCTCTCTTTTGTTTTGAAACATTGTTTGGCAGTTGCTTGGCTCGTCAGCATAGAATCTGTGGAGACAGCTTTCGCAAAAACTGCTACTAGCTTTGAGTTTTTGCATGCATATGCAGTTAAAATTAATTTTTGGAAAACTAGCATTGTTGGTCAGATTCTATTCTTTTGTTTAGAGATCCTGCAGATTCTATTTAATGAGTCTTAAAATGTGCAGTTATTCTGAGTTTTGTATCTGTCATTAACAAGCGTATCTGTAAGCATTTGTATCTGTCATTAGCAGACAGCACAGCTTCATATTTTCTCAGTAAACTCCAAATATATTGGTTTGGGTTTTTTTTATTTTTTGGAGTTTTTTTATAAAAAGTACTTACAACTTGGCAACAGAGCTGTTAATTATATACCAGAGTTCTTGCTGGTTCTGGGGAGTTTAAAGGAAAGTTTGACAGAATATCCCCCTTTATGAAGAAAAAAAAAAAAAAAAGTTAGGGCAAAATTTTGTATTTTAAAACACACACAAAAAGAGTAGTCTAGTCTTTATTTCCATCTAGTATACTGATACTTCTTTTCTAGAGGAAACCATCTCTTTGAAAGTAACATACCACACCACTACAAAACTGTTTCTGTGCAGGTAGTATTTTTTCTCATTTGGTGTAGTGGCTTGGTATCACAATGCTGTGATGAAAACAAATGGTGGCATGTATTGCCTTTCCATGCTAAGTTGGCTCTTTAATAGTGGTAGATAAAGATTTTGGGGTGTTTTCCTCTTCCTGTTCCTCAACTGTTTCCAAAAACTGTAGACAACAGTGACTTCTCTCATGAGTGTCCTTGACAGCTGTAAGACCCGGATGCCAAGTTCTGGCTCCCAAGACTTGACCTCTTTGGCTTCTTTTCTGGTCTCTTGGCTGGCTCCTCTGCTTGTTGCTGTGGCAGCTGCAGTGTTGTCTCTGGAGCTGATTGATGCAAAGCTAGCTTGTTTGGATTCTGCTTTATTGCTGATGCCACTTCTTTTAGACTAAGATCAGTGATAATTACCTGTATCTTTTAAAATATATGAGTGAGAATTCTTAAAAATCTCAAATTGCTGGGATTACAAATATTGAATTTTTTTAAAAAAATTTCTTACTGTAAATAGAAAGTGTTTGGTTCTACTTTACTTGGAAGTAAAACCAGTCTGAATATAAATAAATGGCACAAAGAACAGTAATCCTTCATCCCTGACATTTTTGTTTGGCACTAGCTTTCTGGATAGAAAGAGACAGTACTTTCATTGTATGAAATATTTCAGCAACTTTGTAAAGAGCAAGTATGTCTGAGACATGGTTAAAATGGATTAAATGGGATGTGCTTATAATTTGAAGGCCAGTGCGTATTGAATGTGTTACCTATTCATGCATTTAATATCGGTAGCTATGAATGAAGAATATAATCTGGTTTGAAAGAGGTTCAGTACATTTATTAGAGGGAAGGTGAGAAGCAAACGTGTGAGTACAGGGCTGATGGTGTGTCTAAACCTTGTTTTAGACAACTGTGATTTATGAAAAGGAAACAGTTACAATATCCTCTTTCTTTTATCTCAGCAAAAAGTGAAATTCTAGTGCCCAACAAAACTGTCTATTGAAATGCAGTATCATTAAAATCTGATGTCATTTATTGTTATTTTCTCACTGTACTAATGATGTTAGAGGTGAAGCACTACCCGTGTCTTCAGCAAAACTATAAAGCAGGATCAAAATCAGTCCTTCAGTGAGGATTACATGGTTGTACACTGGCAGAGGATGTGCAGGATTTTGAGAAAAGCTGCTGTAACTAGATAACTTCTTGGTATGTTTATTGGAATGCCTGTGGTTGTATTTCAGAGCAGAAGAGACAGTTAGAAATGCTAAGCAGAGGAATGTAAACTTTTTCTGAGCATTTCAGTAAAAAGATGATGGGTGGAAAAAAACAGGTTTGACCCTAACTACTCACAGTATATTATATCACCGTTCTTCCTCAAACCAATCCAAAATAGCTGTGAAATAACCACAAAGATTTAGAAGGGCCAATACCCCATTCTGCTGGAGGAAACACAAAGAACAGATACTCCATGTATTGAGGATCATCCATATCAATGACAGTTTGGGTACTGATTACAAACTGGATTTGGGAAATTCTATGTGTTCTCATAATTTTAGGGACTCACAGTATTTTGAGGTAGTCAGGTGTTGGTTGCATCCACCAAAATATGTAAAATGCCAAATCCTTCTGTCTTGCTGCCACCTTGCATCCCACAGGTTTTGCCACTGTTGTTTAGCAACCTGATCTGATTCCTGAGTAGAGTTGCCCCATCTGAAAGCTCGTCTATTTGTCCAGGAGAAGAAAAGTGCAGAACAGTGCCATAGTGGTTTGCAGGAGAAAATGTAGAGCTGTAGGAATGTGTAAGAATCCAAACCAGCTCCAGTCTGCAGAAATACTAGCTCAGGAAGAACCAGGTTCTGTTTAGTTGAGGTTTTCATTCTCACAATAGTTCCTGAGTTAATACTCCTTGCTTCCATGAAATGGAGAGAGACAGCTTGTCATGCTTTTGGCCTCAGCTGTTTGGGGAGAGAGAAAATTAAAGAGGAGTTCAAAATGAAATGTGTGTATGAGTCATTTCAATACTTGGGAGCTTTTTGTTGATAAGGAACATGAGCTGCATAATGGTACAAAGGGTAGGAGAAAGAAAGGACTAGACCAAAGCCCTTCTGGTTGGAATTACTAAAAGATATTTACATAACAGTTAATAATGTGCTGTAATTTTTAAGGTATTTATTAGCTCTCTAAATCTCTCCAGAAGAAACCCAGTAATTTACACACATAAATTAATTCCATCCTGTAGCCACTTTTTAATTTTTACCATTTACAGTTTAAACATTAATAACCAAAATAAAAATAAATTCAATTTTGTAAATGTGAAGGCTAAGATTTTACTCAAGTGCAAAGTATATCCAGATCTGATTTAGTGTTACTTGTGTCTCCTAATGAGTATACAGTTTTGTGAGACGTTGAGTGTTAATTTCTAACACAGTGATAGTTTTCTTTTTACTAGCCAGTTGTAAATATATGTTCCCAACTTAAAATTCTGTCCAGACGCACCTCCAGTTCCAAGACATTCCCTTAATAGCCTAAATCTCCATCCTCTGACTTCTGGAAATCTTTTAATGTGGTTTCAGGTTCTGAAACTCTCTGTGTTGGTGCATATTTGAATCTAGGTTTCAGCTCTGTCTATGAAGACATGTAGCAGAACACTGCCTTTGTTTTGCACAGGAGAGGCCTTTTTAATGTTGGATGCCATGAATGCTGGGCATTCTTTGAAGACTTCTCTTGTATATGAGATATGAGGGGATTGTTACATTGCTTAAAGGTTTTTCTTATATTTGTGCTTTTTCATCCCGCTGTTATTGCCTCCCACTGCCTGCCACAGAGTATTGGCAACCACTTCCAAACGTATGCTTTCCTAACTTTATATAACCTCTTCTGCCATTCTGTGTGTGTGTGTTTTCTGTAGGTTTTTTTGGTCAGTGCTCATTCAAGCCCTCAGCTTGAAGCCATCCTGGCTGTGTGCTCATCTATTTTTATCTGATAATTGGTTTTCCTGCTTGAGGGATTCACACATTATAAATGAAGGTACTGATTTGCCTTGTCCCTGCATGATCTTTTTGTTTCCTGGTGAATTGTCATGTTGCTTGGTAAAACTGGTTTATTTTGGAATACTAACTGCAGATACCTTGAATCAACTGAAGTGTAACTGAAGGAAAAAAAATTATATAAGCATGGAATTTGATAATCACAAAGTTTGTTAATTACAATATGCTTTTTTGTGTGCAGAGGAGAATGTTCACTATAATGACTTATCTATTTTTTTAATACAAAAATAATCAATTGATATATGTATTCTTAAAATTGTTCTAAACCAAAATTAAATTTCAGTATTTGTGAGTTAGGAAACTGATATTGAGGTATGGGGTTGTTTTTACCAGAACTAAGCATTCATCCTTATATTGGTGGAAGGAAAATGAGGAATTGAAATTCCTCATTTATCTAGCTTACATAATGGAATAAATATAAATATCTTATTTGTGACTTGGTCAGTTTACTGCAGCTAATGCTATCTTCTTCCCATAGAACAGAAACCCTGCCCAAGGCAATTGACGTTATTGACTCGTAGCTCAGGCTCACTTCCCATAGCAATAAGTCTATAGGCAGATTTTTTTTTTTTCTGGATCTAGCTGCATGTTTCCACCCAATGTTTTCCACTCCTTTGTCAGAGGCAACATCCCTGCTAATCTGTTGTGAGAGAACTCCTATATCCATATCAGTCAAAAGGAGTCATTGTAAATCATACATACTTGTTTATCTAACTTGAAATGGATCAGGGGCACATGACCTTCAAATTCTGTAAATGTCGTGGAATAAGTAGCTTAAAAATATCCCAATACACTTAGGAAATTACTGTAAGAAAAAGTTGAAGAAGGCTAGAATGCTGAAATACATAGAAAATGTATAGTTATTAAATGAGGCACTGTGCAGTGCATGAACCAGGTAATTTGCTTGACATTAATGACTGTAGGAGTTGCTGAACAGGAACAGTGTAGTGCATTTAGTTAGCTGAACTATCTTTTAAATGTGAGAGTTGAAGTTTCTTGCTGGATGGAAATAATTTATTAAAATACACTTTCATAGGTAACATTATTTTGTAACTTTGTGTCAGATCTTCATAAGCAGCACTTTGACAGTGTATTTATTAGAGATATAGTTTGATTGTGTACATTAAATTGAAACCTCCATACATTCACTAAAAGATATTTCAAGTATTAGGTCAAACTAATAATTGCTAAAGCATTCTGTAGTTGCACTTTCAGTATCATGATGATACTGACATTGATAAAAATCTGTTTGTGAAGACTTCTGCGCAGATAGAACAGGATCGTATTTATGGTGTACAAAATAGAAAAAAGTTCATACCGTTTTGTATATTAGTGGTTTTTCAGCCAACTTTTCGCTAAATGATAAGCTTTTATTTGCCTTTTAAAATTGTGAGCATTACGTTAAAACTCTGGCTAACTCAGTTGCGTAACAATTATTCCAAAGTAGCATGCTAATGTTAGTTCCTTTAAACTGTGAAAAAGTCTGTAAGATAGGTGTATATATTTTCAAGCTCATAGTTAATTAGCCAAGGTTAATAAAAAGGAGAGGTAGTATGTTTACAGCCTGTTAGCAAAGTGAAAATATAGCAAGTGGGATTGAAGAGCCACTTTATGGGACAGAGCTAATTATGAAAATGGAGTTTATAATGTGAAAGATAATTTTATAGTCCATATGTGAGTTATCTCCCTAAAATGTAAATTGTCAGAATATTTTTAACTGTATCTTTAATCTTTTATTTTCTGAATGTGTTGATTCGGTAGATTTTAAATTTTTTTTTACTTAAAATTTTCTGAGTAATGCACATCCATTACTGTTATGCTGAGTGGTGATTGCCTACACAAACACAGGACATCTCAGCAATAGGGTTAAATCAAAAAAAAGCTAATGAGTTCTCAATAGCAGCATGTTTGTTTTGGGGGTCCTAAACAGGGGTTCTTCAAAAGAAGTTTATTAAGTTTTTGAATTTCTAGTCCACCATTTCACATTGATAACTTCTAACATGTCACCGCATGAAAAAATGAGTCAGATTTTGTTTGAATGGGGCTCTTTACAAATTTTATTAAATATATGTTCTTATATGTTATTTTGCTGTAGCAACTGTTCCTTAACTGTTTCTCTTGTATGAGGAACTCTGACTTCTGCCTGGAACGCTTTTGGTTCTTTCTGAATAACTGCATATGCTTACAACTGTGATCCCCACTAGATAGCTAGAATATGTATCAAGGAGTTAGTGACTTGGTTTTATGTTATACAGTTTGTTAGGGTACATCATTATCTTCACTTGCAATGTTAAGCTCTACAAGTATTGTTCATAATCTTTGCTCAGGAGAGGATTATTTTTCCTTCTGGCTAGTGTTACCTCATACTACTTTCTCCAAAATAACTTTCAGATGCAGAATGTGTAAAAAAAAATATAGAGTTAAGTTAAAGGAGCTTGTAGGATTAAGTTTGTTACAATGCTTCTTTTCAAATAGCTCCTAATATTGAGTAAGTCCAAATACTGCATATATCTATAGCTCCAATAAGAATCTTGAGAGATAAAGTTTAACTAGACAAATACCGTTACTCAGAATTTAGACAGCTATTTCATTTTTGCGTTTGATAATCTGCGTTGTTTTTTAAGTTTTAGCCCAATGAAGTTAAAATGGTACCAGTATAATTATTTGGTGCATTAATTATACCAGTATACTACATAAACTAAAATTCTAGCAGCCTTCCAAAGTGACATAATCTGCTCTTGTACTAGAATAAAAATATCTACAAGGAATTATACTGAAATAACCCCACTAGTATGAATGTATACATTATCCCATACTGGTGTCACTTCTTGATTAGGCAAGCTCTGAACATTTATAATATGCATTCTATTGTTTTGGAAGTTGCCCTTTCTACCTACTGATTTACGAAGGTACTCAAAACAGTTTCTGCTTGTTTAGTCTTACAGCTTTAAATTCTGTCAGTGTTAGCATTTTAACCATATTCAGGAACCAGATGGGTTTTAGAAGTTCCCTAGTATTGTTTTGGAGGTGAGGATTTTAGTCCAGATCAGCACTAAACTGGAAAATGTATTTGAATTCTGATAACAGATAATTTTTGGATGGTTTTATGGAACACACTAAATGGAGAAAAAAAACCAACCCAAAACAACCACCAAAAACTGTTTCAGTCTAGCAGAACTGTGGAACCAGTTTTCAGAAATACTTTAATTGTAGAATTTTTGTAAAACAAAGGCAAATTACTACTTTTTTTTTTATGCCTGCCCAGACATAATTGATAATTTGCATTCCTGCCTACAGATGTTTCCCTAGTGACAGGATGTTTCGACTGTGGAAAATAAACTCGGTGAAAGTTGACTTAAAATAGTTTTAACAGGTATCCGTTTGTGATCAGTGATAACATAGGTATGATGCCAGAATAAGCAAAATAATAATTTTGTTCAGTGGAGAAGAAATGAGTCTGTAATGACTTGAAATTAGAGTAATCTGAGCACTTAAACAGTTTTTCCCCTCAATATTGAAAGCTTTTTGAATAGTGCACGCAGAACAAGACCTGTTTTATTGTTCTATAAGACAAGCTGTTTTGCAATACAGTACAACTAAGCTGCTGATCCTTTGAACCAATAATGCATTTTAAGTGAAGAAAAATGTTTTAATACTGGGTCAAAGTAGTGATCCCACGTACACTGCTGTATTATCACAGCAGTTGGGAAAATTGCCTAAGCACAAATAAATGGTCTGACAAAGGCCAGTGTTCTGTTTCATTTTCCATTTGCAGGCATGTTTTCTCCTGTTGATTTAAAGTAGGTGGAAAAATGTGTAATGATGGGTTCAGAATTTGGTACAGGGCAATTAATTTATTCCTTCTAATTATCTGAGACATACTCATTTTGTGGTAAATGATAAGGTTCTTGTGAACTTATAACTCTGTTTTTATAGTACAGCTATATAGTGCAGTGATGCTATTTTAAATCCCAACTGTGGGAAGCAAACTTTGGAAAAATATTACATAAGCAGATGGGATATCATTTGCTCTCCTTTTCCTCTGCTTGACACTAAACTGGCTCTGCAAGTCTCCTGTGTATACTCAGGAGTATTTTGAGCCAAATTTTTCAATATTTATATCACACACAAGCAAACAAAAACAAACAAAATGGGCAAAACAACAGAGCCAGGAACCCCAGTGGGGTTAATTTAGCTGCTCTCTTCCTCTGCAGTTCAGATTTAATGTATGTATTTATTAGAGCACAGATTGGTCGTTTTATCTTAACATCTAGAATATACTTTGAGAACAAAATCATTGTGCAAGTCCCATCTCTTTTTAAAGGAAGGTAATGATGAAACAGAAAGGCTAGCTTTGATCAGTGCTGTCAGAGTTGTTTTGCAATAGTTGCTTAAAGTATATTTTTTTCAAGATGCCGTTTGGACGAATCCCACAGTCGGGGATGTACTTCATCCAAGTATGGAGGAAATTTTAAGGTTAAAAAAAGGCTTTTGATTAAAACAGCTTGTTTGATCTGTTTCCCTCTAGCAGTGCTGCACGGTGATCAGGCTGCAAGGACTAATTTATGTGTTTTCAATTACGTTTTTCAAAATGTTTTATGAATGAAAAGACTAACCTGAAGAAAAAGATACGACCTCTGGCATGAGGAGTCCTGAAGCAGTAGTTCGCTTAGAGTACACTGTGGGAAGTTATCATTATACACTTGTCTTTTCTTCTGCACTTTCTTCCGGGGACAGGATGTTGGATGTTTATATGTTCTGTTCTCAAGTAACACAATAGCATTTGTTTTAATAACCTTCTAAAAGCATCTTTCACATTTTTCAATTTTAAACCCCCTGTCAAATTGGTAGGGCAAAGGAAGGGCTAGTTTGAGGAGACTCAGAAGGTGATGGTAAGGATAGAGCTTCTCCACCACGCGTTTTTTGGGTAATCTGCAGTCTGATGCTGCTGTCAGCACTTAACTTCTTCAGAGTGTATTGTTTTAGCCAGGGCAGGTGTTTTTCATGGAGAGCTGTGCAGGCAGAATTGAGAAGTTACACCTGTTTCAGTAAGCAGAAACAGTCAAAAGAAGAATGAACTTGGAATGAAGGACAAGAAACCAGGGGAATGGCTGCTGTGCTTCTGCAGGAGCGGCTGCCTTTCCCCAAGCAGTGCCACTGAGCAGAGTCTGAGCACTAGGGGTTTGAGAAAGCCTGAGCTCTGGTGCAAAGTGCATGATGGCAAGGGGAGAAGGGTACTGTACCCTTGCAGTGAGATGCAGGCAGAAGAGACTTTAGGCTCTCTGTGGAAGGGCTGGGGTTGCTCAGAGATTGCAGGGTCTGTGTAGGGTGGCATACAGAAGTGTTGGGTAGGAGGCCATTCTGAGAAGATGTAGAGTTTGTTTGCATTTTTGTACATTTAATTCTGAATTCCTCAAAATGCATGAGATTCCTCCTGAGATCTCAGAAAACAGGCTTTCAAGCCATTTTCTTGGTCTCTGGTATCTTTTTGTTGATTTTTGAACTTTGTTGGTGTGGTTTTGCTGCTGTTTCTTGTGACAAACAGTTGGTGGTTATCCACCCGGTCTATACAGTCAAAGGAAGTGATTGAAGAATATCTTGTAATAAACACTACACAAAGTGCTCAGAGGAATTGCTCAAAAAGTGTGTTCTGTTATGTCAGTATGTAATCAGGAGTAGGCATTGGCTACTTTTTTGGGAGTATTTATATGCATAAGGGAATGGATGCTAAAAAAATTAAAAAGGATGTGCAAATAGTGATTTGAACAGTTACAAATTACTTTTTGGAAGACTTCTAGTAATCTCTCCCACTTAGCTATCTGAAGCAACATTCAATAATAGAAAAATCAATTAATGGTTACATGTGATAGCATAATTCCCTCTCACAACTTGAAGCTTAAAAAAAAAAAAAGAAAAAAAAGCTACGTGGTCTAAAAATTTTGAAGCGTTAAATTGTGCTAGATACTGTTAAATGTCTACCTTACAGTTTGTTTTCTCCTATAGTTTGAGAATGATCTTAGAGAAGGGGGAGCTTTCAAAAATACTACATAGTTACTAAGAAAACCTGTCTTAAGCAGAATGGGCAAATGCTTATTGTGACCCAATTTGGTAGCTTATGTCTGAAAGGACATGAAAGGAGAGGATCAATAATTACAGTGGAGTTATTCCTCTTCCGGTGTTACTCTGTAATAAATGATGTTCCTGTGTTTCTCATGTTACTAGTAACAGCATAAGCGTATCAGTTCATGAGTAGTCTTTGCTACCTAGGCGATCCAAGGCAATCCTAGGCCCTACGAAGGCAATCTTGGTTTGGTTTTGAAAGGGAAAATCCACATGTAATAGCGTTAGAAACAATAAACTGCATTTTAGAATGCTTAATCATTCCTTCTGTACCAGCTCCTGTAGTCTCTGTAGCATGGAGTGAAATTAAAGTAAGAAAATTCATGTTGCTTTCTTGGGCATGCAGTGAAGGCAGAAGGCTGGATCTGTATCAAGGTTTATTGCTAGGCTATTGCTAGTGTTGAAGAGAGTGCTATAAAATATTCTTTAGCCGGCAACATGGTGACCCTCTGCAAGGTCTGGAAAGTGAGATTGATATTGCTAAAACTTACACTCAGGTATACACACTGAAATTAATTCAGAAAAGAGATATTTAACCTATTATTCAGACACCTAAAATACATTTTCTTTTAGGACAGGTACAAATGTTAAATAGAAATTCACGGTGCTTTCATATATAAACCAAAACCTTTCAACTTTGCAGACAGCCCTGAAATTAATTTCATGCTTGTCTATTCTTACCAAAATTCTATTTACAATGATAACTCCCTCTAATTTTGTTTCATGATTTTTGTTGAACTTGTGTTTCCTTCTTCCTTCATTGTGGAGTTGGACTTCAAATCCCTCTCTACTTCCTTCCTTCCTTGCTTCCCTCTGTTCCACAAGTGGCAGCTGCCTTTGTTTTTGTGGCTATTTCTGTGTACAGTGCTTTTATATATCTTAGCTTTCATACCTTATCTGACACACAAGCTTGCTTTCATTAAGTCCATAGAGGGTTATTGTATATACTGCTTTCTTAGTATTAGATTATTCTGGTTAACACTTGCTCTGTATAGGAGTATTACAAGAAGGGATCTGGTAGTTAGCAGGGTTCTGCAACAGCAGTGCTGGATATGCCATATCTTGCCTAAAACTCCTGTAATACTGCCACAGACCTGCCTGAGTGCCTACTGAAAAAGGATGAAGAATGAGATTTGAAGTGGCAATTTATGCTGTCTGTGGTGAATAGCAACAAGGGACAAGGCCTTACAGAGTGGTATAACTTACCACTTCAGAGTGCGTTAGTTACTTTTTTGGGCAGATGCGCTACTATCATACAGAATTTCCACATTATATATCAGTGTGACATAATTCAGAGTACTCATTTGTATTTATATGTGAATTTTCAGGGGCTTATTTTTGCTCTAGAAATGTATTGCCTTTTTTCTTTGTAAGCTAAAAATTAAGATCCGAATGATATATTTATGGCATCTGTTGCTCAAGTAAACAGGCACAGGATATCAGACGGAGACTCTTGTGTGATACTTGGCGGAACAGAGAACAAAATGTATTGTTTGGTGTCTGTTTTGTGAACAATGCAGGGGCCAGTCTCTAAAAATTGCTTACTCTTCAAGTTACCAGTGAAATGGTTAAGTAGAAGTTTCCAGAAATGAGAAACTGTGAATTTGTTATTTCATTACTTCTTTTTTAAATAGAAAAATAACATTTTAATGTCCTTGTCTACTTGGTGTTCTGTGTTCTGACACACACAGTATTTGGGGTTTTGTTTTGAAAAGGAGATTATTCAGGCAGGAAGTTGAACAAAATTAAAGACATTTGATTATTTTAATTTGTGGAAGTGTTTATATGCTTCTTAACACAGCCTGCACTGTCAGTCCGGAACCTTTCTACCTTTAAGATGTGTTTGGACCATTGCAACTACTGTGAAACTACTGAATTGACAGATGTGGATTTTTTAGTTCAACTTATTTTAACCAAAACAGCAATAAAATTGAGTTTCAGTAATTACAAATGCAATTTAAACTTAATTCTGTGTGTTGGAGTGATGCTTTGTTGGGCTTCACATGTGTTTTGTCTTCGCAGATGATTATTATTTTTTGCTTTAACTGCCTATGCATTAATTCAATAATAATTAAGAAAACAGTTTATTGCAAAATGTGTATCTTTAGCATGAGGTCAACTGATTTAACATTCTTATCTAAATATACTACAGTGCTTATTAAAATATAATTTGGCATAAGAGTTAACTTATGCCTTATTAAGAGCTGCACGGTTATTTTACAGCTAAGTATGATTGCTTCTTCCTGTTTAAGAAGATTATCTTCTTTCTGTTTTAAAACTGTATCATCTCTTCTGGCTAAAGATAGAAGGAGGACAATTTAAACTTCTGATGAGACAGTATAAGGACTGCTTGAGAGCTTAATAGAAATTTAGTTGGTTTTAATTAAAAGTCAATAGAATCAAGTGCACCTACCCATTTTAATGTTACTCCTTTACCATACTGATAATTCACAGATCTTATTTCAGTAGGAAAAAGTAACTAATGGAGGTGACAGGAATTTCATGGATTTTTTTTTTAATGGATTGTGCTCTGCTTTTAAAAGCAGACCAGCATTGAACCTGTCAATCTTGGTAAAGATCTGAGCATCTGTCTTGTGCACACATAAATACAGTTACTGAAATTTAAAATCTGAATGTTTACCCTTAGCAGGATTAGGAACTATTAAATAGTTTTTCCCATTGTATATTTATCACATGCTGGGGGTTAAAAGGAGTGCACTGAATGAAAAGCCTTGGATAGCCTTGTTCATGTGTGGTGTTGGAATGGTCTGCCTATAGCTTGTGCCTGAGAGGGCAGTAGTCACTTATCACCCAGCAATGCAGTAAGAATTGCATATATTCGGCATTTTTGCATGAAAAATGCTGCTTTTAATGAGTTCTATCTCAAAAAATATATTTCAATCTCAAAAAAGCTTTCACTATAGTTAAACAGGATGTTTAAGATAGATAATAGGTAAGAAATTTGGAAAAGGAAAATATGTAAATAAAGATTACATATTTATTGGAATCATTTATGTCATGCATCCATTTTTGTTAGTATTCGTTTCTTATTACCTATGAATTTAAGGAAGTTATCCATAGGAAAGTTCAGCTAAAGTTTTGTGGTAAGTTTTAAAGAAGGAATAGGGAGTGTGGACAAATGTATGGATTGTCCTATAAGAAAATAGGGTCCTTCACCAGAAAAACTCCCTAGTTTGACTCAATATATAGAGGTGAGACTTTTGAGACACACACATTTTTATATCTGTACAAATCTTCAGTGTTTGCGACATTTAAAATATAGCTGAGGAGCTAAATTAAATGCCCTTTTATTTTCCTAGACTTTGGTAGCTAATAAAATGTAATAGAGGATGGTGGTTTTAGGGGATGCTGGAAAAAAAAAAGTGTTGCTGCAGGAGGTCCCAATTTTTATTTAATAAAAATGTAATATTTTCATTTAATGTTGGTAGAGGCAACAACTGTGTTTTGTGTGTAACTTTAAACTGCTTTTTATTTAACACTGGTAATGCTTATGCCAGATCTTAAGAACCTCATACGTAAATTCATGGCTTAGAAGAGAGGATAAATGGTTACTAGAAAATTTAGATCCAGATCAAGACTGTACTGCATACAGAAACCAAAGATGCACTGGAGTGTAGACAGTAATAGTTAAATTGGTCAAGAGAAAGCAATTAATAAAAAGATTTTGTTTATCAAAATAAGTGCAGTTCCACATCCAGATCTGCAGGCAGGTGATTTCTTGGAAGGAAATGGTACAGAAAATACCAAAGACTCTTAGTGTTTTGTGACTTCAGTGCATCTTTCCAATGCACTGCTGATCCAGGTAGTCCAGTGTAAACTTCTGGGGCTGTGTAACAAATTATTTATGCATGCATTAGACTGATTTCCTGCATTGCTAGTAGTTGCATTTTATGAAATGGTAATAAAATAACTTAAAATTGTTCAAGGAAAAAATTAACATAAGGAAAATACTTGGAAGAAAAAACTGAACAGGTATTTTATAACTTTTTATAGCTGTATAAGAAAAAGAGATTGAGTTCTAATCCAGATGGAAAAGTAATAATATTAGTCTATTTAAATATTGCATAATGATTACATGGGCTAACCTCTGGAAATCTACAATAAAAGTATCTCCAAGGGATTGAACAGTTCCAGATGTTAAATCATTTTGTGTGTGTCTCCTTTTTACACTGTCATTTCTGTGACTGATTTATTCCATAAACAACTTCTTGAGTTCTGAGAGAAGTATAGAGGAAGAATAACACAGAATGGCATGAACCTGAAAGCGAAGGACTCCAGAGTGAGTGCCCAGGGTGAGAGACTTACCCCTATGGCTTAATTTTCTTACCGGGCAGTTATCTTTACTTACCTCACAGGAATACTGTGACGCTTCATATATCAGATACCTTCAAGATGTTTGAATGATCCTTCTTCCACTAAACCAAGAAGAATAGAAGAGAAAAGCTAAAGCTATCCTTGTCTTAATTATTTTCTGTCATGAAGGTTGTTGCCAGTTACTTTCCTGTTCTCAAAGTAAGCATGGCAAGCCTTTTATGGTTGTGTAATGCCACTTCTAATATAGAACCAAATGGATGACTCCAGTTTATCGCCCACTTCTGAAAGGAAAGTTTCCCATGGCCATTATAAGGAGGGTCCTTGATAGCTTTATGCAAATTCCAGGTCTTTCACAAAAAGTTGTATCTACAGAGTAAACTGAAGCAGCATTTCCAAATTAATAATTTTCATTCACAGATACTTTATTTCCTATTCTTAATTGCTGTCAGCATCTTCAATTAATCTATGATAAGAGTCACATTTCTTAAGTTAAAAATAAGATACCTGCACCAATTATAGCTGCGTGCATTACCACCTGAATTCTGGTAGGGAGTTCCACTCTTTTTACTTTTCTTTTTTCCTCTCTGCATATTGAGACACTTCTGTATGTCTCAGGAGTTGCTCTCACTCCAAAGCAGGGAGATGTTAGCATCCTTCTAAATTGTTAAATTTTCATTATTTTGCTTCTCAGGTCTCTTAAGCAACTAGTTTGACCTGCTTGTCAATTAATCCTCGAATGGGAGTATATCACTTCTTTTCATTTGAGAACTGAAAGAAAGGATGCCTTGTTAATCTCATGCTTTTTAAAGCACCCTAGGTGCTTATCCCCATTATAGGTGTTTATCCACTTATGTTTTCCTCGTCCTTGGAAACATCCTTTATTGCATATTTTACTAACAGAAGTACAGAAGAATACTGGGAAATGTCAGATCCCTTTGCTTGTTAATGTGACTTTGGGGTACACCTAAATATTTATTACACACCAGCATATTAACTGCTTTAAGCTGTATGGTATGTTAATTGTTTTTCTATGTTATCCCCCTTAACCCCTACGTAAACAATCCTTGATTTTTTTTCTAAATGTATGTTAATGTTATATGAACAAGTGGAATTTGAATTTAGACCATTTTCTAAGCCCCTCCAGGATAATTGCATTTTACAAAGGCTGTATGATACCTGCTGGAAATTGACATCTTGAATGGTTGGATAAATTTGTCTTCCTTTTTAACTTTTTCTTGGTTTTCAGCCCCTCAGTAAAAGGTGTCTACCTATGCTCAAGTTCACAGTTCATCACATGAAGTGTTTTATCTTCCATATGAGTTCTCTTTGCAGATTTAATGTCCTTTCTTTGAAGTTCTTCTTTTCAAATACGTTAAGAAGCTTGGTTCCTTTTAGGGAGTGATAAGCAGAAGCAAAACAACAATAAAAAATCTCCACCACTTCCATTACTCAACAGCTGTCTATTTCAAAACAAATCTCTGAAATGTTGCTTTGGGTGCTGCTAAGATTTGAGCGAAAATATATTTCATCTGAATAACTGGCTTCTCCCAAATTGGTGCAGTACAGTGTCAGCTGTTTTTCTTTTCTGAACAGCAAACAGAATTTTTGCATCATCAGAATTCATTTGTGATAACAGGATTGCTAGGTCCCATATCTTACTGAAAAATTGATTATAGAACATAAGTGAAATACTAAACTTGTTTTGGAGTCATTTGCTAGGAGAGTCTCTGAATGCTTGGCCTGTCTGTTCATTCTGCTACTATTCCAGTGGCTACTGCCATCATTTTCGGTCTGTTCTTACTGTTTCCCGTGTCCATGTCAGAAAAAAGACAATTTATTTCAGTGTTAATTAGGTGATTACGTGTCATTTGAAATGTAAGCAGTCTGGTTTCTGAGGGTTTTTTTAATTATTATTTTCATGATTCTTAACAGGTTTTTTTATTCTACAATTTGAAGTAAAGAAAACAGGCTTTATACAGTTGGCTAATTCTTTAGTTAGTACAAAACATGCTGACCTGTCAAGACACTTTCAGCTCAAAATGAAGGAAAGTTCCTTTGCTAGTACAGAAAAACTAAAGATTTTTTTCACTAAAAATTTTGCCAGGCAAAAATGCCTGGAAAAAGGAATTAGAGCTTTGCAGATTTAATTTCATGTTGCTGCTGTTTGTAGAGTATATGTAGTGAATGAATATGCAGTATTTGGTATGTTGACATAATGGAGTTACAGTAGATTTCAAGTAAGTTAGAAGTAAAATGAAATTACTGGAGAGGAAATTGAATAATCATTGTTTTTCTTGGTTTAGTCCTTTGGGACTCAATTTTGTGTATAACATAACCTCATGAATCTGACTTTCAGCTAAACAGAAATTCAGTGAGTATGTGATACACAGATGAAAGTTTTACTGGATGTTTTTCAAAATGTTAGTTAAAGTTCTGATGAAAGTGATCCTACTTTCTGAGTTATTCTTGTTGGTTTAAAATTAGTTCTTTGTCTTATGTTGGCCAGCTTCTGTAGAACATTTTTTACAAGTATTGTTTATAAAGCAACTCTATATAAACTTAATGATTTCAACTGTTTGTCACATTATACACAGGGCAGACTGTAAGACTAGTGATAATATCTTACCTGGTATCAGGTTTCCTTGTCAACTACAAGACTGCCATATGACATTTGCACTTGTGAAGGTACTACGTATGAGGGTATAGGTGTACCTTGAAAATGGGTGTTTTGCGTAGAATACTTTAGGCTTTAAGAAATTATTGTTTAGGTAGCTGTAGTTTATTTGTATTCAATATTTCTAAAGATGCTAGGCTTTGAAGTCAGAAAACCACTCAAGTTCTACCACTGTCATGACTTCTGTCCTATGCTTTTAATTCTTGCTTTTTAAGAATTTGAGCTTGTAGTAGATTTTCTTTTTTGAAAAAAAAAGAAACCAACCCCACAAAAACCAAAACCCACAACCAAACAATTGCTGAAAATTACTCATACCTGTACACAAGTTGCAAAAACTATGACCCTTGGTACTTTGTTATCCTTGATATTTAAGAAGAACCTAGTTTGCATTTGATAATCTTCCATTTCTTGTCATTCATTCTTCTGTGCCTCCTTAAGTTTAGGACCCTTCTCTTCCCTTTGATATCTCATTTGCATACTTTAATTAAATTACCCTTTAATTTTCTTCCTAGTAAGTAAAGGGTTCTTTACTCTGTCACTGTCATTCCTTAATCATTCATACGTTTTGTTTTCTGTGAGCTTTTCTTATTTTTTCATCGATGACTTGGGGAACACTAGATTTCCTATGCTTTTCCAGTGCTACTCTCATCAGAGTAGCGAAGTAAATTTGTTTCTTATCTTCTCCAGAGTCCTTTGTTTACCAGATCAAGTACAATATTGCCATGCTGTCCAAGGAATAATGTTCAGCTGATGATTGATCAGTATCCAGATCTCTCTTTTGAGTTCTTGCTTCTGAGGACAGTGATCCCCCATTCTGTACCTGATCTTTGTGACCACTTGTAGCTAGAGCATTTCTCACTTGCTTGCTCCAAGAAGTTTACTTATTGGTTGTATGCAGTCAATGAAGAGATGTAGTATCTCTGCATCAGTATCTTGGTTTCTTCAGAATTTATTGCTGATTAGGACCACAGATTTTTTCCAGAAATTATTTAACTTTTCTTCCAAATAATCAACAGCTGAATATTCTGATCAGTATCAACTGGTTATGAGATGGTTCATGTGTTGCTGCAGGAAAGGTACAGCCATAGTAGGATGGTATCCTTGAGATTTATCATGTCTTATTTTTAAGCCTGTTTAATTTATATCATGCCGGTGTATTTATTTAATCAAAATGTTGTGTAAAATCAACTCATGTTTTCAGAAGTTGTAAGTATACTACATCAGTTGTTGCTTTTTATCAACCAAGTTTTATAATGTCCTCAAGAACCAATATCCACTTAATGTGATACATTTTATGCCAACGCAAGTTGATTGGCAGTAATTGTTGATTGTTAGTAGTGACAAGAACTCATGACTCGGGCATAAAACAGGCGGTGACGGTGTAAACCTTCTATGTTGCACTCTGTGTCTGTATATCAAATCCTTCTTGATGTAGTTTTATTTGGATACTCATTCTTTCTGATCTTTTACAGTTAGCATGATGTGTCAGGAAAACTCAGCACTGAAGTTAGTTGTGATTGTAAATACATGAAAACTATAGCTCTGTTGCAGAAGAAAGACCTGGTCTAATAATAGAGTCCACCATGATAGAGACAGTCTTATCATCCTTTCTTTTGGGATTCATGAATTTGCATACAAGACATGGGATGCGGCATGTAGAGTGGGATTCTTTATTATCTGTAGGTACTTAGCATTGTGATGGGTACTCCAATTTATCTTTATAATAGTGCTTTCCAATGACTGTAGGTCTCTGTTAAAAATTACTGATGTAGTTACTGAATGAAGAGTACTGTTGACAAGTAGTGCTTGATTCCAGTTCAAATAGCTAAGCCTCTTTTAAGATGCCATTGTGTAATCTATGGCAGTGGTTCTCAACCAGTGGTCCATGGAACCCTGGGGGGCCAGGATGTTGTCACAGGGGGTCTGCAAAGGCTTTAAAGTAGGGGTGAGGAACATCCAGCTTAGAAACATTTAGTCTGGCCTGTGGCAAGCACTGTGCCTCCTTTTCCCACAGCCCCATGCCCTCACTGCTCCTCTCATACTCAAATAAATAAATGGTAACTGAACACAGAAAAACAAGGGGGGAGGTGAGAAGAATTGTAAAACTTTTCATCAAATTTTAATATAAAATTTGACATCACATTTGGAATTAGCATATTAAAATACCATAAAATGGGCCATCTGAGCAAGAAGAATGTTGATGTCCATATTATTTTAAATACATATGGAATAACTGCAATAAAGATATTGTAGGAGTGTGTACATTAATGGATTAATTTATTTTCCCGTCTCTCCAAATTTGAAGACCCTTCATGAGAAAATTGAAATATATATTTGATACAGTCTAGTGCCTTAAATCTTGAATTAAGTCTTGGTGGTCCGCAGCCACAAAAGGTGTTTAAAGGGGGTCTGTGGTGAAGGAGAGGTTGAGAACCCCTGATCTGTGGCATTTTTCTTTTTGTAATTTTGTGTTTTATATTAACTTGGAAAGGTGCTAAAAACAAGACTACATTTGTATTGAAGTGTATTATTAGAAAGTCAGTAGAAACACAACAAAAACTGAAATAGAAGGATATTGTCAGCTTATCCATCACTGAGATCCTCTTATTTTCTCAAGGGCAATTGAAACAATTAGACTGGTGTGTGGGGCAGGGAAAGCTTACCCCAAAGCCCCAGAAAGCAAGCAAAAAAACTTCTGTAGTTTTATCATTGTCCAGCTACCAGAATGCTCACAGCTTCAATACACCATCATTTTGATACTCTATTTCTGTAACATGCTAAATTTTTTCAGTTTAGCTTAATGTTGGCAGGCTACAAGGACATGTTATTTACCTGCGTGAAGCCATGTCCTTTGGATGTGAATTAAGTGACTTTAACATGCAGGTGAATTGTAGATTGGCCTTTTGGCTTGTGTTTAGAAGAAGGAGGAAAAAAGCTATTTTTTCCTGTCTCTTAAAGGAAATAGCTTAAGTCCTTTTTCTTTGTTGCATGATGGGCTTTTTGCAGTAGGAGGTATATTTGCCAACATAACCAAACTCCTAGAAATAGTACAGACATTTCAGGATTTTTCAGAAGCTCCTATATAGTATTTTAAAACTACTAAAAATTTTGGAACTATTTTAATGGGCAACTTCTCAAGAAAGTTACTCTTTATATATTGTATGGTAGCTATGTTTGCTATCACTTTTTTCACTACAATTTCTTGTTAAAAAGATGACAAATACGACATTATCAATAGTTCAATTTATTCTGTACACACAAAGCAGGACTGTCTGGAGTTGACTATTTGGTTTCCCAGTAGGCTTAGAAAGCTTGGACTAGTCCCTTTTATGACAGTGAGATCAGTGCTGCTGTTAAAGCTTCTGAGTGTGTTTAGGCTATAATAATGTCTGCAGCATTATTTACCAGAAGAATTCCAGAAGTACATTGTATGAGGCATTATTTGGTAAGACTTTACACGTTTGGTGGCGTTGCTGAATGTAAGGAAAGGGAAGGGGGGAAGCACTTGTTAAATGAAATATCTAGACTCCTTGTCTGCAGGGATCAATTGACTCTTACCTATTTGTATATTCATAACGCATATCTCTAGCATCATCATTTTTCTCAGCTGTCACTTCACAGCAACAAAACGACAGCAGCAATGCCTTAGACATGGCATTTATAACTACCAGAGCAGCAAAACAAAACAAGAAGTCATTCCCTATTGTACTGAGTTTCTTTTGTCTTTATGCAAGAAGAAAGGAATATTTAGCTTCTCAAATATTTTTCCAAGATTAAAGTAGTAGATGGTTCTGTTCTCCTTCAGTCTGGTATGTTTTCACATGATTTTACACACACTTTTCACTTGCTTTGTTGTTTTAAAAGCTGCTGCACTGTATTATTTTCCAAATACAGTACCACTCTCCACACTGTTTATGCAATTCCTTTCATGAACCTGTATGGCTGTCAGTCAGACTTGATTGACAGTATTACCTCTTAGACATGCTAGACATGGATATGCAGGAGGCACTTTTGCAAATTTAAAGTACCTTTTGACACCAGCCTGAAATGCATTAAAAAAGTCACAATAGCATTAATACCATTCATAGCGAGGGGAAGTAAAACGAAAACAGTGTTTTGAGATATGAACTTCTAAAATAGTTTGAGGTGGTATGCACAAATAAATTCCGAAAGAACTCAGTAGATAATGTTGTTTCCCCTTCTTTAATGTTATGACTTGTGTTGTGAAGCATCTGTAACACTTAATATGTAACACTTTATGTAATAATTCATAGAGGCTATTTTCTGTTAATAGCATGTCAAGGATTTATTTTCAGAAAATCCTAGTATGTATATTACCTCTCCATTAGCAAAGAATGAAGTAAAAGGAGATGGTAGATGATAATTCTTATGAGGAGTATTTTGGTTTGCTGGTAAACACATGATAATGATTGTAATGCAATTCTCCACTGGAGTTTCAAGGCCAGGTTGGACAGGGCTTTTGGCAACCTGGTCTAGTGGAAGGTGTCCCTGCCCATGGCAGGGGGATTGAAACCAGATGATCTTTAGGGTCCCTTCCAACCCAAACCATTCTGTGAATAAAAGCTCCTTTTCTTGCACCTTCCCTGAACAAAGCCTGGCCCCTGTTTTCAACCAAGACTATTCCAAGAGATTGTGTCATTAGCTTTTGAACTGGTTTTTTAAAAAAAAATAAAATTAAAGAAAGGGTCATAATTTTGAGAGAGTCATACTTCTATGACTGAAGTAATTCTTTTGTGTAGATTTACTTTCATGAAAATCTATGAATTCTAGCTGGGCTTCATTAAAGGTTTTGATTCTGCTACCAAAAAATATCAGTGGACTGACTGCTGCATACCATACAGTTGTTACACTAATTTCAAGGATTTGGTGTAACATGAAATCTGAAGATGTAGTTTGGGATTGCAGTAGAGTTTCAAATGGAAATACAATGGAAAGAACAATATATATATATTAACATAGGGTATTTTATGGAGTATGCCTTGGAAAGACTTTTTTTTTTTCTTCTTTTTTTTTCCTCTTTCCTGTCCTTGAAATACAGAACTTCTTACTTAATGGACTATAAAGTGGATGTGTCCTTCAGGGCAATTTTTTACCTGAGAGGACTGAGGAGAGCAGTAGGTCTTGTTTGTACTATGAACATTTCCCATCTAGTGAGTGCTTAACTAGAACATCTCATCTCCTGAGTGCTGGCAGTGAGTGTCTGGCCAGTTGACTTGTATTCAAATTGGTCATTACTTCTCTTGTTTAAAGTAAAGATTTAAAAAGGAAAAAAAAAAGGTGTTAAGAAAATAAATAAATAAATCCTCATTACCGCCATTGGTGGGTATTCATTTTTGTTTGACTTTGCTAACTTGTAATTTTGTAAAATAGACCTAATAAATTGTGGTAATATATACCATGTCTAGTAGAAGTTAGTCTTTCAGTTTCTGCTGAAGTGGAATAATGACAGTTTAACTAGCCTGAGAGGAGCAGTGATTTATATGTGTGCTTCCAGAGAGGGGAAGACAGCGACTTCATGAGAGGAACAGGAGGCAAAGTTGGTAAGGGATATTAAATAACATAAGAAGTGACACCATTGCTTCAGGAGGGGCAGTGTCCTGCGTGCTGGCACCTAGGCTTAATCCTGTTACAGAAGCATATGAGATGAGACAAAGTGGATTACAAAAAATAACGTGCAAAATAATTGGGTCTCGGTCTTCACATGTATCAGTGTTGATCTGCTATACTAGGCAACCTTAGGAGGCCAGGACTCCCATCTTTCTTGTTGCTTATCCTCTTCTTGGAAGGTGTCAATCACATAAACTGGCTCACTGCCCCAGTTTGTTGAACTGAAGAGTGCAGATAATGGTTGCAAAACACCTGAATCAATAGTGTGTATGTGTGGATGGGATGTACTGTGTTGGTATGTTGTGAGCTTGTGCTATAATGTTTTCTCATCATATCCTGAGAAGGTTTTAAGATGAAGGTCTAGTCTTTGTGTAATTCAGGCGAGCTCATTCATTTTACCCTAAAGGACCAAAAGCTACTTTGTTTTCAGTAAGATGTCACCTCAGATTGATTTTCTTGAGCGCAGGGAGTTGTTTTGTTTTGTGGTTTGTTTTTTTTTTTCTCCAGTGAAGACAAGGTCAAAGGTACTGAAGTAGCTTCTAGTTATGGTGTATGTAGTTCTGACTTGTGTGATATTCTTTTAAGATATTTGCTTTTGGGTTTTCCTTTATGATAAATCAGATCATAAATATCTGAAATTGTTTAAATAAATAATAAGAAAAAGGGCCTCTGTTCTCAGGCCTTCCGGAAGAAGATGAAAAAACTTTGCAGAATTCCCCACAGATTAACAGAATTGAAATACCAAAAAGCATTCATTTTACTGTCTGAAACTGGAAAATAATATTAAAATGGGCAATAGACAAAATGATTCATTCTGTAATACACAGTCAAATAACCTGAGTGACATATACTTTTCCTGCCCTCCCCCTTGCTTTTTTGAAAGAGGGAAAAAAGGTTTAGACTGTACATGTGTTGGTACTGTGTTATCCAGGATACAGTAACTTATAGCCCAGTTCAGAAGTTGCTTCACTGTCCCAAGATGGTTTCTTTTGTTAAGATTTGACACTACTGAGGGAACATGTTTAGCTTTATCATTAAAGGGGATGTACCAGATAACAAACGGAGTTGCTTGTTTACCATTAAACATTAAGTCTGAACAACTTGGAAATGATGAAGCCTTGTGGCTGTAGTCAAATGACAAGTCAATGTTTCAAAAATTTTGTGAGTGAGAGCTTAAATTGCGTTTATCAAAGAAGTGAATGGCTAGAGCATTATAGTTGTGTATACTGTGAATGTATGATTTTTTTGAAATCTCTTAGTGGACTGCTGCCATAGGGTGGAGTTGATTTCTATGAAATTTTACAGTAAATTTAATCTGGAAAACCTGACTGTCATGGAGTTGTTTCTTGTTAATGGTGATAATGTGATTGGTACATTATTATTGATACCAGATAAATTTAATTACAGACACGTATTTCATATGCTCATCAACATTGTAATAGAAAATTAACAAGTAAGGGACTTTTTGAAGGTGTTCAAGCAGTACAGTACTGAAATCTTGGTAGCACCACTAAATTTTAAAGTCAAAATGTTCTGTTCTGTCTTTTAAACTTCATGAAAAACCATTTTTAAACCACTTCATAAGCAATGCAGTGAATAAGACACAATGCTACACATTGCTATAGTTCTGATAAACTAGAAGGTCCATGTGTGTTAAATCTGCAGTTTCAATCTGCATTTGTGTATACCTGGATATTTTATTTACTTTTTTAGCCTTGAGTGGTGATTGTTCAATGCTAGGTAAGTGTGGTGGGATAAAAATAGAAATATTTTTCAAGATTGAGTCTATATGTTAGAAGTTTGGTATGTAGCCAGTTGAGTTCAGGCTGGAAAAAAGTTTTCATTTACAATATGGGAGTGTTCTGACTTGAAGCTACAGGAAGGCTGATCTTGCCCATTTGTTTTGCATCATCTCTTTTTCTGACAAAAGAATCACAGTTATCTTTTCAGAATTATGTGTCATACTGTGTGAAGAGGAGAGCCTAGAATTATTGATTGGCGTTTATTGTAGTGATTAGGACAGACAGAAAGGTGTTTACTCGTTAGAAGAGTGCGATGGTTCACTGAGCTCCTTCTATCATAGGAGTTCTGTCACACTTGGATAAAGCCATGGTTTGATTCATTTATAGTCATTGTAAACAGTGTTACACCTCTGGATTTTTATCATCACCTAGTGATGTGCTCATATTCTTCTGAGAGCTACCTGGGTGTAGAAGAACTGAATATGTAGCCGTGGTAAAGAGCAAGATTTTTCAAGTGGCTTTGTACTTTTTAAAGGGAGATGCCGTTTGGATATTATATCCTTGAGGCTTGTCCTGAAGTCATGTAGAGTTTCTTGTATATATCTGTGACACTTGTATACATCTGTGACATGGGTAAGGCTGTGGTTACGTTTGGTTTTCTTATGGTAGGGCAAGTAGATCTTAAAAAAAAAAAAAAAAGAGGTGTATGTTTGGGACAGTGCATGAGTGAGAAAATGAGATGTGTACTTCTATAAGCTTTACCTTGCATTTTTTTCTGTGCCTATAATTGAAAACTTTATTATTTTTTATTAGCTTGTGTGATTTTTTGTCATACTGAAAAATGCATACTGAAATCTTAAAGTAACTTAACTAGAATTTTATTCTTCAATCATTTCTTAAAAGAAAAGCTGTAATGCTTTTTTTCTCTGATAAATTAATTCAGACCTGTAGATTTTTTTTTTTTCCCCTCTGAACTTTTCAGGCCCATGAAATCTTTCTGTTTTTTCCTCTTATTTACAAATTTTCTCCATCTGTGAATCTTGGATTGTAAATGAAAATAACTTTGAAGTATCATATAAACTAGCTTAAGAACTCCATTTATAGAAGCAGAATATATATAGCATTTCCAAATTTTGTGGAAATGGCTGAGCAGGTCTGAGCCTAGAATAAGTCTTTGCTTTGACTGCAAGATCCTTCTTTTCCTTCTTCATCAATGTATCTCTCCACTAGAGTACCCATCTGGAACTACTCAAAAAGATTGAACTTGAATGGAGGCAACATTTTTACCTGTTATCTTCATTTTGTTATATTTCTTTTCATATTTTTAGATATTTTTGTTTGAACTCAAATACAACTACATTCTTGTAAGAAAGATCCTACTGTTGCTTTCTAATCCAGTGTTTATGACTTCAGTGCTCATAATCAGAAATTGAACTGTGATGGGGGAGAGGGGAAGTTTGGTCTAACTACACTGTTAAAACGTTTGCATAAGAAAAAAATGAAATGAGAAAATAAAATACACCCATTTGAAACTATTTTACTATTTGTGTTTGCTTGCTGTTTTTAATTTTGAATGAAAATTAACTCTAAATTCTGATTGTTGTGTTCTGCAAACAGTCAGTAAGACAGCAATGTAGAAGGAGCTTAATTTTCCAGTTGGATTTGTGTTCAGTTTTATTTGCCTAGAGTCTTCTAGACCACAATGATTTTTTATTTTTTTTTTAGTGGGATTTGTGTTGTTAGGTAAGATAAAGAGCATGAAAGGAATAATTTAATATTTCTGAAGTTACTGGTAAAACCTCATGAGAACTCCTGGCTTCATTTACAAGAGTGTGGTAGTTATTGGCTTACTGACCTGAAGCACTTGAAATAACTGTCTTAAACATATCATGCAGAGGCTAGATTCTCCAGCTGAACTACCTGGGCACTGAAGTAATAATGTTATAGCTAATAATATACAAATGCTTAACAAAAAAACGTGATTTGCAGTCTCAAGAAGTAGAATAGTCCTAGAATTCTTAGGGCACGAGCCTGGTGTGCTGGGGTAGTTGTGCATCCTCATTCTTGAAAAGATAATTTAGAGTTGTCATGAAATGGGGAACCTTAGATTTCAACATTTTAATGTAGCCTGCTCTTCCAATTTGCTGCACAGCATTGGGAAAGTAGATTAACCTCGATCTTTTTTTCAGCAATAGTGGGTAGAATGATTTTGCTCTTTTATAACAGATGGTATAAATAGTTTATTTTATGATCCAAGTTCTGAGTGATTCTATAATACTGTAATCCCTCTTCTATCTTAAGAGATATAGTATATAATGACCTGATAGGTAATTAAGAAACTGGTGATTGGGATTTCTGAAGGCCAGTATAGCTTAAAACATTCACATTTGACTTGATGGAAAATACTAAAATGAAAATACTAATGTCCAGGGGGTTTTACCAGTAAATTGACCTAAATTTTCTGAAAAGGTATGAGACTCCTAATTTAATGTCATTTAAAAGCATATTTGACTGCATTAGACTGCAATGGAAATTCATAGAGTAAATAGACTAAAGGGAGGATAGGTGGAAGTGTGTGGACATGCTGCAAGTCACCTATTTTGCACATCTGACAAGAAAATTATCTCTGAACACCTACTCAGTGATTTCACAGTACTGCTTTTAACCCAGATTCCTTTGTCTCTTCATTGTTTTTAGTTAGAATGAATTTCTTATTATCTGGGCCTTGGTCCTGTGAAAGTGGAGTTTTGGTTTTGTGTTTGCTTTTCTGTAATTTGAGTGAGTTGGAGTATTCACTTCACGCAACCCAAGTTGACAAAGAAACTCTCACAGTTTACCTGATCTCAAAGTCTAAGTGGTTTTCTTGGAAGAATAATGATGCTAAAGACTATCTTACATCTTCAGAAGAATCCTGAGTGTCAGTGGTCCCCAGATGTTTTTTTTGAACCATATTACCTAATGCTTTTTGTATGTGTGAGAGAAGTTGGGCAAAAATAGTTAATGTAACATGGAAAGATGCAAAGTTACGTGAAACAAAGAAGTTCCTTCAAACAGTGGAAAACCTCCAAATTTCTAACAACCTGAGCCAGTATAAAAATACAGTGATATACATGTGTAATGTGTTTAATGATACAGTATTTGAAATATGGTAACCGATTTTAAAAGATCAGGTAGGCAGCATTGCCTGCATGAACACATGAAACAAAACCAGAAGCAGTATAGCATTTGGTATTTCTATAGTTTACATTTGGCATCCCTGCACATTCTGAACAGGATCCAGATGCTTTTCAGGTTTGAGGTGACAGGGTAATATGCTTGTTCCCGTTGGAAGTGAGCAAAACAATAGAACTTCATCATATATGTCAACTGACTAGTAAAGACATTGTTTCTGGCCTGAGAGAGCTAGGTATTGGTGATGCTAAAATGAGTCATTATAGAAATGGCTTTTAAATTGCTATATAGAGCAAAGTTATCTTGTCTAACCCAGTACCATTCAGTACTATCAAAGAAAGGTAATGATCTTCTGGGTTGAAAGAAAAATGTACTCATTTTTTTTCTCATGATACTTTTATGTCATGCTGGAAGGTCTTGCTTTTGATTACTGTTTGAAAAATTTTTCTCCTATGTTGAGATTTCTTCTCCCAGTAAAAATGTTAGATGAGATGTTAGGATGAGCATGTAAAGTAGCAAACCTGATTTATTAGCCTGTTATCTGACATGACTTGAATCTTCTAGGATTTTTATATGACAGTTTACTACATTAAAAAATAATTCTTTAATTGTTATGTCACAAAACCCCACATAACTTCAGGTACTGCCAGCTCTCTCCAACATTCCAGAACGAGTTCTCCCATTGTATTTTTTGACCTTTTTGAGTATATGGGGAATATTCCTTCTATACATAAGGATGTGTGTATTTGGATTATCAAAGAACACTTAGTCAAGGAAAAAAAAAGATAGAATCTAGGCCAAGAGGTTTTAGGGATTTCTTCTCTCAAGTAACAGCTCTTAAAGGACTTCTAAGGGAAAAAGGCAGGGTCGCAGCAAAGTAACATTTTGAACCCTGAAAATTTTGTTCATGTTTTACCTGTTCACTGTGCTATTAGTTTGTTTCTAGTTAAGATTCATGTGACTCTTGAGGGAGTGTGTGTTTGGATAAAAGATTTGCAGTGCTGTGATCTTTGATGATCCATCTCACTTCTATAAACAAGTATCTTTGTAAGACAGAAATTGCATTAATTTATCAGGACTGTCTATCTTTAGAGGTGATCACCTGCCAGGACTCATCTTGTCAGTTTTGGAGACAGCAGGTCTTAGAGATGGTAAACTGGCTTGTGTTAGCCTTTGGGGGCAGTGAAGCTTACAGAGTGGTGGTGATGTATCACAGCCAATTCCAAGACACACACTGCAGCAACAGCCTTACCTGTGTGCACCAGGCTTGCCAGTCCTGTATGTTGCATCCTTTCATCTTTCTCTGTATGCTTCCCTCATATTTCATGAAGAACTCTCCTTACCCACGTTTAGCATAAAAAAAGAAGCAGCATTTTCCTTCATCTAGAAGCTGAAGTAAAGGCAATGTAGAATACTTTAATTTCCAGCATTTCCTTAACTCAAAAAAGAAAGAGAATCACTTTTCAGTCTGCTCATAAGGAAAATGAATAAATACAAATGTTTCCCAGATTGAGGAAATAAATATCTGCTTTTCATTAGTCTATCTGTGCAGACCCAGGACTGGTTCAAGACTCAAGTTCTACAGGATACATACTTCGGTAATGCTCCCCTCCCGGTTCACAGCTGGGCCAGATTGCTACTGCTAGAAGTTACCTCTGTAGTGAGGTAATGCATCTTTACAGGTTTCTCTCATTCCCAGAATGAGTTTTGAAGCTGAAACAGTCATTTGTAGTATGTGTTACCTCTTTTGAGTAGCAGAGCAGTTGCAGGTACAGTTGATTTCTTCCTTTAGTCCCTGGACTTTTCAGATTCCTGTCATAGCACAGGTGAGCTCTGTTGAGATTCATGTGTGAAAAGTCTCAGCTTCCCACCTGTCTCTGCTTGCATGTTATATTATAGTTACTCAAGGACCTGTTCAGATTTAGTCACTGCTCCAAGATCTTGTCTGACATCTCAGCATTACCCATTTGTGATGCTTAAGGCATCTTTCAGAGCCATGTTCGGAATTGCTACTTAATTCATTTCAAATTGAAAGTGGCCTTCTCAGCTGAGATCATTTCAGCCAGAGAACGAGTCAGCTGCAGGTTTTTATGCCCGATTATTCCTACGTGATAATGTTTCATAGCAACAAAGTGATGCTGAGCCCTTGCTGCAAGTTGAGACCAAATGGTCTTAAATTTCTAATTGAATTTGTAAGTAGTGCTTTTTTTGTTCTTATAGTCGTCGTCTTTGTAGGGAGATGAGAAGTTATGCTCACTGCATGTTGCCAAAGCTGTTACACTGCTGAGATTAAACTGTTGGTTTTCTGTTCTGCCTGTAGTTTCAAAGGACAAACTACTAAGTCTCAGAAAAAAACCTAAGTATCGCTGGTAGTCCTTTTTCCTCATACGTCAGAATTCAACTGAGAACGTCTTCCTGATTCAAACATGATGGTTTTTCAGGTGCCCAAGATGCCCACTGAATTTGTCAAGCAGGAAGCACTGGATTATGCTGGTGGAAGTCTAGTTTTAAAAAACAGTGCTGCACTGATGGAGCTGTGTGTATCCCAGTGTATAGGAGTTACTGCTTTCTAGTGTTTATGTTGAGGTTCACATTCAGACTTAGATTCTCAGCTGATAGAATCACTTACTGCCACTGTGGAGACAACATCTTGTTCTTCCTCTCTTCCGTTCCCTGTTTCCTCCCACTTCTCTTCTGGAGTCTGTACCTTTTGATGGGCTTTGCATTCCTTAAGAATGTAAGCAGTTCTGGAAGTGTTCCATAGGCTGCTTTTATGTGAAAGCATGGAGAGCTAAAGCTGTGACCTGTGTTATTGCTGAAAAACTTGATGGCATGCACTTGACCTACAAAGAATCTGTATTAACTGCAGTATTTTGTCTCAAAAGGGAATTTGGCTCACAGTTAAAGATTCTGTTTTTGTCAGTTTGAACAGACCATTTATATTCCCAACAAGTTAAAGCAGTTCAGCAGTGAAGGCTAAACTTTAGACTGTGCTGTGATGCAGAGATCTGCCATGGCCGTAAAAGTTGATGTGAGAATTGCATGGCTAGCTTCCAACAGCTTTGATGAAGAAATCTTTTATAGCAAGGGGCAGGTACTGGTCTTCCAAAACAGACAATTGTATGTAATTTTGTGAATACCCATTCATAGAAAAGACAGAGGGCTTGATGATGTACAGGTTGTTTGTTGGGTTTTTTTTTTAAAGATACAGTTTTTATGCAAGCTTTTCAGGAGTTGGCAGCATATCCAAACACCTGCTGCAATGTTTAATTAAAATGCTCCAGCTGAATGGAAAGCTTTTCTTCTGACCTTTATTGAAAAGCAAAGGATTGTTTGACTTTGCATAGTTCTGATGAAAAAAACCCTCTAGTTTTTACAGGAAAAATGCAGGTGATGTTTCCAGTATGAAAATTGTTGATTTAATTTTTCCCTACAGAATTGTTTCAAATTAGCTAGTTTTATTGTACTCATTTCAATTAATTTGTTTTGATTAAAATTGCACAGGAATAGAGACAAAAATTAATCTGCAGTTTACAGTGTGATATATCGCAATACCATTATTTTTCTGAGTCATGCCTGTGACATTTTGTTCATTATTTAACATTGCATGATTCACCTTTGGGTCCAGATTAAAAAATGTACCCTGTCCTACAGAATTTACTTACAGCTTTAAACAGAAGTACTCCACTTACAGTAGGATGAATACACAGAAGAAAGCTGTGAATTACATTAAAATTTTTAATCATTCAATGAATGTGCATTTACAGTGTGGTGAAATGTTTTGTTTTAAATGTGTTTATTCAGATACAGTTCTTACCTTGTTGTTGAGGTGAACAGATTTTTCAATAGGAATAATGTTATTCTGAATCTGATTTGAAGGCATCATAAAATGGTTGTGTGTAAAGCCTGGTAGTTGCAAGAGAAACAAGCAAGTATCTGTAAATATGCATCCAGTTGGAGAACTTGTTATTCACAGTTAAAGGTAAAAATTTAGGTGTGTATTGTCTTTGAAGAATAACTGGTTGAGACTTTGCACTTAAAACTAAACCCCAGTTACATTTGCTGTCAAGGCGACAGAGGGAAAACATCCATTTCAATGTTTAAAATAATTTAAATTCTAATATAGATACATCACCTTTTCCTAGAATAAACTGAAGAAAAATGTCTGATTGACAGGTCTCTCAATCTCCAGAACCAACAAGCAGTTTTGGGAAAACCATCTGTAAGGCTTACTAAAGTGTAGTGGGTTTACTTTCATATGTGTACATTCTGAGTCTGTCCAAAACTCAACTGGGAGTTTTATACCTCTCCACTTCAGCTTGGACTAGGACAAAATGAGGTTTGTTTGAGGCAGGAGCAAAGTGTTCTGAAAATCTGTGATGCATACAGTAAGTGACAATTTCTGTTTATCGTTGAATTGACTTCAGTAGTTTCAAACCCTTGGCAGAAACAATGCTTCATATCTCCTTACTAATTAATCCCAGGTCATCCAGTCATATCACCAAGGAGGAATTTTTGAGTCCTGACAAACAGAATTCCTTACAATGCATAATTAAAATGACATGTGCTATAATTTACTTGCATCTTTTTTCACAGAGAAAAATGTATGGCTTAAAGGTGGAGAGAAGTATAAATTTTGTAGATTAATAGAAAATAGTAAACTTTTATTCCTTCCTTGATGTGGAACGTTAGGACGTTTTGACAATAAACTATACCTGTCAGAATGGGAGCCAATATCTAATGTTAGCAATCAGCTAAGAGGCACTTCATAAGGCTTGGTATTAATCATACTGTCAGTTTTAATTCCATGGGCATCCTTCTTTCCACTTAGAATTTATTTCAGAGCGTGATCAGAGCTCTGCTGTTCATCACATTCAGCATTAGCTAATTTGGCTTTTGGCAACTCTTATCACAGTTTCTATTAAACTCTAGCCATAAATTGAGATAAGGGTTGTGCCAAAACATTTCAGGATTATCAATTGGTAGCATAGAGATGGGTGCATTATTATGCTGCTTTCAAGACTGTTGGGTTATGGAAAAATTAGCTCTTAGCAAATACTTACAAGCTCCAAGACAAATGTACACCTACAGTGCGTTTTTTTTCATATCTTTTGAATTGACTACAGAATGAAATAAATGTGAGGAAAAATCCTGTCTTGTAACATTTCTGATACGTTCATTTGTGTATGTTGTAATTTCACAGAGACTTTTGTAGAGACAATTTTGCAAGGTGCTGTATCATAAAATACTTGGGTCACAGCATATGCTGTGTTCATAAAATGAGATTATTAGGGTAACTCTTTTTTTCCCAAGCTGCAGTCAGTTGGAAGTCTGTATACAAGACTGGTATCAGAAGTTCTTTTATTTAGAATGTTTTCTTTCAGCAGGTGTTTCTAGAACCTAATGAATGTATGATTTCTAGTGATAGACACAAAAATGACAATTTGCTTGAGAGAGGGGAAAGTGATCCTTGGGTATGTAAATAAAACACCCTACCTTATCAGCCCTTGCCCTTCTTTTTTCATACTTCAGTCCTGAAAAAAGTAATCTGAAAGTGGGTTTAAAAATTCCAGCGATCTATGAAAAGCCTTGAATAGATATGTAAATGATGAGAAAGCACTAGTGGCTTTTTTGCAGCATCAAATAAGTTGGTGACAGAATTTCTATAGATTCCTAGGCTGCCTCACATCTTAATTGTTACTGTTGGAGAAAATTATGGAGAACAGTTGAGTATCTAAATCTTTCCAAAAGGACTAATAAACCCAGATAATTCTTCAGTTCATTTGTGACTGAATATGATGTATATCATCTTTGGTTTAAACATTAGTAAGACATAATCTATAAATAATTAGAAAATTTGTTTTTGAAAAATGTTGGATTACTAGGAAGTATATTGGTGCCTTAAGATTAAAAAATTGTCATGACTATGCAATTGATCAGATTACTTGCACTTTAAAGTTTATTAGTATGTGCATTGGCAGAATATTTAACAGATTGCCCCTGATGACTTATGTTTGAAGTTTTATCCGTGTACTTCCCAAGGCTTTCCAGGAGCAGGACTGAGTTTCAGAAGTAGGACTGGCTTACTTCGCTTGCTTTCCAACTGGTCTTGTAGAGCTATTCTGGAAACAGAGGTACAGTACAAAAATATGTAAGGGCAGAAGAGACCAACTCCCTTTCTAGGAGACGATGTTTGCAGTATTTTACTCTATTTTTTGCTTTTCTTAACCCATTGCTTTTGCAGTTACTTCCTGGAAACACGAGCACAGAATCTGCTTCCTTAGAGATTATCTTTACTTTTTTTTTTTTTTTTAAACTTTCATGTTGTCTTATTTTAGTCTCTTGCTCAGGAGCGCTGGTCTCAAATTGGCTTTTTTTTCAATAGTGATAGTATACGAACCATTTGTAATATTTAGAATAAATTTACTTCGTCTGAAAGAAACCAATTCGGTAGCCTTGAGGCATGAGGCTGGTGCTGCTAATGTATGTGTAACAGTATTGAAACAAACCCCTATTCTCATGCTGTAGCTTAATACCTGTTTTCATGATTGAAATACACCTCAAAACAGTATATTAAAGCCTGGTACCCTGTTCAACATAGGCTTTTACTTGTGAGGTTTTACAGTGGATTGGTAATAGAAATACAGATCAGGATTTCTGCACTAATTATAAACATTTCAGAAGTGTAAATGTAAGGAAACTCTGTATAAGCTGGCATTCATCTCATCAGACCAGTGAATTTAGTACATGTCACATCCTACCACCCCCAGGAAAAGAAAACACTGTGATTCAACCATTGAATTTTAAGACCCAGATTCAGCAAATGACCTGGGCATTATTGTTTAATCTACTCTTAAGCCTGGGCTTAAATGTTTTTCTGAACATAAATATATTTATAGATATGCTTAAAACTAAACATAAGCTTAAATACTCTGAGCAGGGCTAGATTTCACAAATGCGCTGGTGCAGTCAATAGGAGATTGACAATCTGCTTTTACCCTTCTGATAGTCTGCAAGTTGTTCTCTCAGAAATGTAGCTACCAGTTTTCCTTGGGCAGCCTTTGCGGGTTTGTGTGTGTGTGTGTGTGTGTGTGTTCATAATCTAAGAGGAAGAAACGGACGTTCTGTTACAGATTATAAATGGACCGGATAATGACGTCTCTGCTTATGCTTTCTGACACATTTTGCAATAAGCTTCTGTTTAGTTCTATCTCTCTTGGAGACATTTTAATGGGGCAGGCTGAAATTCTCCTTGCTGGATGGTCTTTTTTTTTCAGTTTTGAGTTTTTGCATTTTTACATAAAGATCTTCCTCCTTTTAAGAAAAGAGAAAAATATATAAAATATTTATAAATACATAAAAATAAGATTATTATTGTGTTGAGAAGATGCATTGTATCTGTGCTCTGAGGTAGCAATGCAAAGGTTGACAGAAGGCTTACTCCAATCTAAAGAATGTGCTTTATGATGCTCCTATGAGAAAACTGCCCAAACTTGGCAAAGATGTAAGTCTCTGAAACATCTTTGGTTTATGTGCTTTGCAGAGACTTAAAGGAGCACAGCAGGTTTAAGTGCATGAACATTTCACCTGTACTGAGCATATTCCAGTTGAGAGCTGAGACAGACTTCACTGTGCTGGAGTGGCGAGACCCATTGGATCTGGGGCAGGAAGGCTCCACTTTGGTCCTAGTGTTTCTCAGGAGTTTTGGCAGAGAGGAGAAAGCTGCTTCTGGCTGAAATGAAGGAGGGATGTGTTATGCTGATTTAGGGATAAATGGGGTAGATGGAGCATGCCGATTGTGGCAGGCATCTGTACTGTAAATGTGTGCATACATATGTCTGTGGGAAGAGAAGACAAAGTCTCAAGCTGAATGGGAAATGTGAAGAGGCCTTGAAATAGGACCAACATGAAATGACAACTTTTTGTTCATTCCCCAACCCCCCCCCCCGAACTTGGACATGTCTGTGGATAAAATGAAATTTTGAGAGGAATATCAGATTTCTACTAAGGCAGATTCCGTTCCCTTTTTACAAAATTTCCATCATAATATGTGGAATATGAGGTTTTAAAAGCAACATTTATCAGAGTAGCAGAAGAAAGGCCCTTTTTAAAGTCCCTCAGCTGTGATGATTCTGCTCCATTAGTAAGACTCTGTAATGAAGCTGGTTCAGTCTAAAGGTGGGAAGGAAAGTTTGGTTGTGCTTTCTTTTTATGTATATTGCAGAAATATTTCTCATAGATTTATTTTATTGCTGTCTATTAAAGACAATTTAATTTAATTAAACTTCCTGAGCTTTATGGAAATTTTTCTTTGCCTGTATTGCTCCCTTGACAGAATTATTTTTCACTTTCCTCTTGCCTTTTTTCTACTCTCGGAAAGATGCAAAACCCTCAAAGCTAAAAACTGTTGCCTTTTTTTTTTTTTTTTATGGTCTGTTCTTAGTGTTTGATCTTTGCTTAGTTTAATGTCAGAATACTGTGATCTGGAGTCCTAGCAAAGATTCTGATGATCTCCCTGCCTTATGCTCTGACAGCAACATGATCTTGCAGTGATACTTGCCTTTACATTTGCAAAGGCATTTTGCATATACCAGTAGAGAATAGAGGTTCAAAGTGATATGCCATCCTCAGGCATTGCCTTTTGTATAGAGTTTCTTACCTACGCAGAGTTAGTAACCAGTGACCATCTTGTTTTGTAGTACGCAGTGGTTCTAGGCTGGACTATGTCCAGATTTCTGATTTTAATTTAAAGTTTTTTATGAATATTAGATTCTAAAATAGGCCTTTGATACAAAATTTTATTAAAGTCGCTCGAAACTGATGTTTGGCATGCACTGTGTCAGGTAACCAGCAGCACAGCTACTGCCTATGTTGTTCTTTTTCTTTTATTTTTTCAGTTGAGCAGATTTTGATAGGAATTGCTGCAGCAAGACCACTATAGAAATCAAATTAGCTGTTCAAAATTCCAGGAATTTTACCCTAATTTGCATTTTCTGGTTTAGAAGAGACGAGGTTGGGGACCTACTGCTGCAAAACACAGCTGCTGCTTCTACTCTTGTCGGTGGCTTTGGAGAACAGAATAGTTCTTCTGGCTCTCTATAAGCACCTGGCACAAAACCACAGTTTGATGGCACTGAATTTATCGGGGGGAGACTCATTGCAGTTTCTCTCTGCCTGCTTGGCAGATTGCAAAATAGGAGGGGACTTTGCTGTTGGCATTGGAGAACTTACAGCTTGTGTGAATGTTATCCAGGGTTTTGCTCACAGGGAAATAGTCCTGTTGTAATCATGAAGGGCATGTTCTTGGAAACAACACTACTTTTTAATGCTTGCAGATAGAACTAATGGTTGGGTTTGTAACCTGACAACAAAAAAACCCAAACCACCAAAACCAACTCTGAAGAAATTTAGTATTGGACATATACACTTGCACTAGTTGTAGCAAATTTGGATAAACTTTCATATATTTTTATAATATATTCATACTGGTGTTAATGTAACTATACTATGAAAGAATTTTGCTGTCTTTTCTGGTGATCTATACTGTACTCTTAAGACATTTCTTTTTTTGAAAGCGGATGTCTCCTTTTTTGTGGATCTGACTTGCAGGAGTGATACTAAAACAAGATTAAGAAATCAGTATGGCATATGAATGATATAATGAACATAACTACTCATCTCCCTGCTTTTTCCTTCAATTTCTCTTGAATAATTACTTACTTTTCCTTAGCCAAATAGCAATTCCAAAATGTGATATAAACTGTTAATAAAATGACATATATTTTCTTCTAAAGAGGTTTCATGAATCGTATGACCCACATTCATCATTTCTGCCAGTTACCTTCCCAATTTTATTAATATTACTCTTAATTTGCAAATAGGAACAGCTGGAGAAGTTGTCCAAGGCATGCTGTTGCTCTGATGTCTTTTTTTCAGGTTCACTGGGAGTTACGAAGTGGAACTGAACTGAATTTTCAGTCTGTTAAGTCCAATGTGTTTTTTGAGGTCAGAGTCTTGCGCACAGGGACATCCCACGCAATTCTGAGCACTTTGCCTGATAAAGCTTTGTTTTGATGAGAGGGAAAAGAACATAAAAAAGCCATTCTGAAGGATAAACCAAAGGTCTACTTAAGCCAGTCATATTTTTTTTTATTTTTTTTTTTCTCTACAAGGGCCCATAGTGGATGCCTAGGAAAGAGGATGACAGTAGGGTGAGCAAAAGTACTGACTTTCCCCACCTGTACTCCAACTTTAGAGCCCTCTTTGACTTGAAGGCTTTGCGTTGGAGGTTCTGCTTTTATGTTTAAGGCTGTATCTCCTTGTGTTTACAGGCAATGAGTTGTGCTAGCATGGAAACTGTCTTTTCTGACAAACAGCTAGTTGGTGTCAAAGGCATTTTTCAATACACATGGGTAACAGGTAGCCTATTGCCAAAAAAACTGTCTCTGGAATACTGCTGAACTGCTGAGCTCTGGTTAGTTGATACAGCAATAAAGGTCTTCACATGGTGAAGTAGTTAAAACACGCTGTCCTTCTAAATCTATTTTAAAAATTACAGTGTTTTTTAAGATTAACTGCAGCATTTTTGTTGGTTTTATTTCTGGTTTCCCTAGATGTCTCCTTTATTCCTTCCTCACCCCTATCAAAAATGGGAACAAATTAGTCTCTGTCCTCCATAATATTCTTTACATTTCCCTGAATTTATTTTGATTTATTTTCTTAAAAAATTGTTTGGATTTGCAACTATTTTGAGGTCTCTGTATACAGTTACTAGCTCGGTGTATGTTTTTGAGGCTTTTCAAGAGCCAGTGGCTGAACAATTATGGTTCCATAATGTGATTCTTTCTCTTTAATAGGACCAAAAAATAAGGGGTTTTTTTCTTCCTCTCTTGTTAGCAAATGAACCCCAGTCCAAAGGACTTCGAGCAGCTGGAAGCTACATTGTATAATGCTGAATCTTTTTTCAACTGAAACATCCACTGTAACTTTTCAAATATCCCTGTGCAAATCCCTCAGTTTCGCTAGTTCTGTCAATCTTTCGTCTTAAATGTAAGATTTTGCTCTAATCCTGTTACCTGGTTTTGAGTTACTCCAAATTTGGTCATCTTATTTTCCTGTTTCCAAACTAAATTTTATCTGTAAATTAGTTATTCCCCTTCAACCTGTGATTCCGTATGACTTCTATCAAATCAATAATAAAAAATACTCCTTATACTCTGCATAGGAGTATATTTTTTATTATTGTCTTCAATACTTTACCTTTTTCCATGTAAGACATTCCTCCAATTCTAGTTGAAACATGTTTTGTTGATACATATTTCTATCAAACCAACATCGTTAGCTGTAATTTGGTTTTTTTGCAAGTTCCTTAGTAGCAAACACTAAGTTGAATAGGAAAATAAAATTTGTATGAGTGGAAGAATGTTTTACTGTTGACATTTTTTATAATAATGTGGTATTACCGATTGCATTACACAGCAGACATGCTAATTGCTTCATTAGCCTCTTAATCTGTGTTCAGGTTTTCATTGATGATGTATTAGCGTTGAATTAATTTTTAGCCTTCCTTTCACCTCTTAAAGTAGTATTCCTTGCACTGTTTGTTTCCTAGACCCACTAACTAGTTTTCTGTAATATATTTTAAAAAAATAATTTCATGTATGACTCTTCTCTTGATTTCTTGCTTTGGCTCTTACTTATTGGAATTGGCTTATTTAGAGTTTCACCACCACTCCTGTGAAGTCTGTAGTGTTTTTGCTAGCTTCTTGTTCCTGTAATTCCAGGTTCTCAGGGGGTTTTGGTCTGTTACATTGTTATTCATGTGCCCAAGTGCATTAAGATGATACATTTCAGCAAAATATATTTCAGAAAGGAGTACTGATCTGATCCATTTATTAAAAAAATAAAGGAAATTTGATAAGTATCTTGGACATACAAGCTAAATTTAAACATGTCTATGAGTATCATTGTGTCAGTGGAGCTCACACGTGCTTAAAGTTAAGCACATGCCTTACATTGATCAAGGTTTTCTCAGCTAGGAGCAAGTTCCTGCTTGCAAACATGCAGCATACTCTTTAGCTCAGCCCTTGGTAAGACTTAATGATTCTTGTTTAGATTATAAATGCAGAAACAAAGCCGCTGATGCCACAGTTTCATACTTGGTTTTGTGAGATGAGGGGAATGGTGCACATTTAAGTAAAATTTAAGGGCTGATTCAACAGAACTTCATGCTTGTTTGCTCTTTAAGATTATAAATACGTTGTGATAAATTATGACTAATTTGGCATCTTATATGTGGAGTGATTCTCGATTTACTGGAAAGATTCTGTGTATGAGTGTGCCGTTTCTTTAAAGGTCATATTTTATTTAGTTTTGTTCTCCTGATGCTTTCTCAGGAGTGCTTTCAGTTTTCAGTAACTACTCCAATGCAGGAGTTCTGTGATAATGTTTTCCAATGTGCTTGTTTCATTTGTATCACTACATATGTATGTGTGTGCATGCACATATGTTGTTACAATTGAATCTATTTATGTGGAATTATATTTACATGTGTGTATATATGTAAAAATTTCACGATGAAACTACACATGATGGGTGCCGTAATTAATTTTCTGTGCACCAGTGATATGTTTTAAAAGCTATTATGTTATCTGGAATCACAAATACAAAATTGAATTAGAAATTTATAGTACCTAGTAAAAACAAGGTTATTATGAAAATAAGCCAAACTATATTCGAATTATGAATGGCTGTAAATAGAAAAAAAGTATAGTGTTAGCAGAGGCTCGGTGTGGTTATAGTATTCTGTGTTGTACATGTCACAAAAAAAAAAAAGCCTATACCTCTATTACTAACATTTGGAAATAGTATTATGCTGTTCTCTCCATGCTTCAAACTCTATAGAAACAATAATTTTCTTTTAATTTTTTTCCAGCACTTGCTACTAGCAATAAAGTTTATCATGGCATTTGTAATTCCGGATAAACCAAGAGATATCCAGATAAAACTAGCCAAATTGGAATTTGAATCTCTAGAGGCTCTCAAACAACAGGTAAGAGCAACTGACATGTGGAACAATGAAAAGCATTGGTGGTCTGAAGGAAACTAGGGAGATTCCACTTTTGTTTTAGCTGAATAAACACATAAATCCCAGGGTTTTGAAAGTCCTGTTTACATTGTATTAAGATTAGCTAGCTAAAACTGTTCCATCTCTACCCCATAGTTTGTGGTGACAGAGTGGGGTGTTAAAGCGTCACTGGTAGTACAGTGTACAGCACAGAGTATTAAATAAATAGAAAACAGCACTGGTTTACTTCTACATATTGAGCTGTAAACTGTAGCATTTCAGATACTGCTTCATTTTCTGTTAATCCATCACTGCTTAAAAAGTGGAGCGGAGAGCTGGAAGTTTTAAAGGAATCGTCTGTCCTTTCAATCACCAATGTATGTGACTCAACACCAGGAAAAATGGCCTTTCTTTTCAGACAGCCTGAAATTGCTGGTATGGCTAGTAATGTAGCAACTTATGTCTGTTGTGTTTGTGTGTGCAAACATGCTTTGTTTATATTGTCACTTCTAAAGGACACTGGGCTCTGTGAAACCTCATTTGATCCTCTGGAAGTGCTTATTGTTGCAACACTAGGATTTTTTTCATTGCTGAAATACCATCACAAATCAACAGTTAACTTGGTTCTAATATTAACAAATTATAAACAGTCTGAACATGTTTGAAATAATTGTGTTGAGAGCTATGTATGAAGGAATGGTAATGTTGCCTTATTTTACTGTCCATAAAATATTCTTATTTTATTGCATAAATAAGGTATATTTTACAATATAAGCAATTTAGGAAAATAAGGAACCAGATTTTTCGACTGAAAATTTCTGTTTTAACAAATGATTCCATTGGTGATCGTAAGAGATGAAGAATCATAACGGGATTAGTTTCAGTAGGATACAGAGATTCTACAGAGCTGGTTTTGCAGTGGCAGCATTCATTAGGAGTTTTTGACTGTACCATGCTAGATAGGATTTCTAAGCTAGCTTACATATCAGAAAAAAAAAACAAAAAACAAAAAACAGCATGGAGCATGCAGAGACTGGTTCACCTGTTCAGTGTTAGCGCAGATATTTTTCATACTGTTTTTTACATGAACATATTCTTTGTGCTCCACATGCAGATATGTAGCCTCCTCTATGCTGTCTTTTTTGTGTAGAATGGGAGGTTACTTTTTAAAACCTCTACTGTAGCTGCATGTGAGAAAATGACCTTTTAATTCTGGACAAACAGCCTCTAAACAATACACTGCCTTTTCTAGTTTAAACCCCACAGTTTTGTGTGATACTAGAACATTGCTATTGAGGTCAGCACTGTCTTCCACAGTCAGCCATAACAAACGAAATCCAAATTACAATTGAATTGAATGCCTGATAGTTTTATTTTACCTTCCTGTAGTATATCAGTGTGAAGTTACCAGGAGCTGGTCATGGATCTTGTGTAGTTTTTAGATAATAATAAAAGGAACAGGACTAAATTTCTATTTTAGTTGCTCATTCTCTTTTTTCATTTTGTAGACAGGCAAAACTAGGTCATCCGCTGGAACCTGAAGCTCAGGTCAATATAGTCACCTTTGGTTATAATGTGCTAACCGGAATATAAACAGTGTTTCACTATGAGCGTGCATGTCAGTAGTTGGGACTTTATTTCCTATCCTTGCATCTGTGCGTTCCCTATGATAATACATGCCCAATTCCTGGTTCTTCAGGGCTGTTTCATTAATTCAGTGGTGAAAACGTTGAGTATGAATTTCAGTAAGAACTAGAAGCCTGGCAGTTCTCACCTAATACTTTCAGGCTTCCTACAGGACCCAGGAAGAATATTGGCTGATTTTCAGGTGCACTTAGTAGGTACTTTAAATACCAAGTGTCTACCATCACCTTCTTAGATTTCCTCTGATTGATACTGTGCTTTGTATCCCATAGACATGTTGAAATTTGGGCTTTTTTTTCCTGCTGCCTTAGTTATTTTGAGTGAAAAATACCCGCATTTAGAAGTAACACATTGGCAATGCAAAAACGTCCTGAAGCATTTATTTTAGAAGCACATTTTCTAGTTCTTTCTCTTGGTACCACTGAGAATATCGTGGTAATTTATGCTGTATATCTTTCAAGCAAAAAACAGCAACAAAGTCCCTCAAAACAGACACTGCAGTCTGGGGCAAATGTGTTGTTGGGATCACATGTTACAGAGAAACTGGTTTATATACATTTGTGCAAGTATGTATCACGTTCCCTTCTTGATGCTGTCCAGACACGCATGCTGTTGTATTTTACCATGAGCTGTTAGAGTACAGCTGTCTTGGGATGTAGCTAGTAGAAGGGTATTAACACTATCTAAGATGCTGTAAGATGCCAAAACAGATTATTAGGCTCCATACATAGTGCATGGAGAGAAAATCTCCCAGTACAGCTGCTTTGAACAGTTGTATTGCTTATGCTTGGGATCCTTAACTTCATACAGCATGAGCACCTTTACACTTTCATTAATGCTAAGCTAATTGGTTTTTAATCTAGTACAGTGGGACTGTGACTATTCTGTATTCAAATCCATTTGAAGACTGAGTTAGTGTCTATTTGTGAGATGTTATGGAACACAGTCTCTCAGCTCCTAATAGAGATGAACAATCATCATTAGAGCTTGTTAAAATATCCTACAGGATGCAAAATGCCGTAACTTAAAAAAAAAAATAATCATTTTATATTGGAATGATAGTTTTGTTTTGAAGTTCTCAAGCTTTAAAAAAAGTTTTTAGGAAGTTCTGAAATGTTTCTTTGAAACACTTCTTTACATAGTTTGTGTTAGGACTGTTGAAAGATTGTTGAATGTGTTGTAATAATTTGTTCTATTTTGGAAAGACTTTGTTATGATACACTCGAAGTATCATAACAAAGTTTGTTGACGTAACTCAAGACAAAATACCTTAATCTTTCTGGATCCAAACGGGGGAATGTGCTATATCTGTAGACTTTGCGTCAGATTTCCCCGATGTCCTTCAATGTAAAGAATGGTAGAGGAGGCTGGGGGATTGGGGTAGAGAATAAATTAATATGAACTCTTTAATAAAGAACTAAAGAGAATATGGACCAAGATTTTTGGAAGAGGAGCAGGAACAATTCCATTCATGTTCCCTCAAGTATTGCCAGTTTATTTGTCACCTGGAAGGAAGCCTGGATGCTGAGCAACTAGAAATGGGTACTGCCTGCTGTACACTTTCCTGGTGAACATCATGATCCTTCTTAGAGAAGCAGCTAACTAGTAAAGCAGGGTTAGGTGCCTGAGACTCCCCTTGCTTCTTTGCAATACTCTGCTCTGTTGCATCTGTTTCTTGCAAGTGTGGAAGCCTGCCATGCTCTTTGGTCTAGTTCTTATTTTAAGGAAGAGAGACACCAGGTATAGGTGTGCCTGCAAGCATCAAGAGCACAGTCAGTTAATTCTTCAGTGGTTCAGGAATTACGATAGCTGTAGGTGAGGACCATTGTTGTAAAGTGTGAGGACACTATCTAGTGTTTTGGGGGCAATGACAATGAAAACTACACTGATAAGCATTTTAGCTTCTGGACAGATCAAAGCTTAGTGAATAGGCAAAAGGCTCTCATGGTTGGAGATAAGTCAGCAGTCTATCCTTATAAAAAGGTCTGTGTTCCAGAAGCACAAGATAACCACAGATTAAACAGCATAACTTGCATTTTGTGGAGGAGATTAAAGTAATGTTTTCAGGTATTATGAGATCTTCCCAGTATTACCTTTGTCCAGTTGAGGCAAACATCAAATTAATACCTTCGTTCTGCACTCAAACTAGACCCAAGCAAGGCAAATTAGAGACAAATTGGGGGAAAATTGTTATTCATGCAATTATTTTCTGAATGTGAAATACAGAGAGTAGCAGCTCCAACATGATCTACAACTACTAGCCATTTTTCAAAGAAAAGTCAAGTTTTAATGCTGGGGAATCCTGTATCTTTTCACAATGTGCAACTACCCAGACAGCATCACTAGGACCTCTGAAAACAAAAGCTTTTTGATATAAAAATGGTGGTGGTTTTTATGGTACTTTTGCATTAAAAAAATCTGAATTTATAAACTGGATAAAGATTTTTTTTTCCTTATCTCACTATCTCAGCAGAATAAATGTAGCCCTGAGAGCAACAATAGAGAAATAAATTTTAGTGCAAGAGTTTGCTTTTTCAGAGGAAATACAGAGGAAATAAACCTGTCCATAGCTGGAACAGAAATGCAGATGTGGAGGACTTTTTGTTCTGTGCATCCCTTCCCAGCTCCCTCCCCACCCCTGACCCTTACCTCCAAGGGGACCTAGGCTATAAATATCTTGTCATCCCTGTGCTCTGGCTTGTTTTCTCAGTGTTCCAGTCATCGGTGGCCAATATCTTTTAAGAGGAATGCCTTTTCCTTCTGATAAGTGAAGCCTTTCAGTGCTTGCTCTGAATAAGTGTGTCCATCTGTTAGATATCTGGTGTTCATCTGTAAATGTTCCACCAGAAAGAGACTCCAGATAGATAACATGCTCATGAGCAAAGGGCATTGTCAGCTGATGGACAGTTGTTATCCTTCTTCAACTGCCATTAATGAAAAGGGCCAAGCTTATTGAACACCAGCCATGGAAATATGCCTCCTTTGTCCTCCCTGGTGTATTTCTTTTCAGAGTGAGATAGAGCAATGTAGTCATTCAGCCTGGGCCAAGTGGAGAAAGACCTTTTGATCTTCCATACAGTGTCTCCCATGGTGGAGCTTAGTGACAGTGGTATAGGCTGAATATCCATAACCAACTGTTTCAGTTGCTTTAGAGTGACATTTAGGGGTTTGTAGGTCAGCACTGCTTCTTCTTAATGATTTCCAGCAGAATAACAAGTTTTCCAAAGCAACAGTAGGTGCAACATTCACTAGGATCTCTACAGCAATGTCATCCATTTCCTGAAAACAGGTCTGTTGTCTCAGTTCCCTCTGCAGGAAATGCAAGGAATGAAGAATGCTGTGACAGATCTCTGCATTGTCTTGATTGACCAAAAGCTTATTCAAGACATGATAGTGTATTAATTAGTTTCTTTTTGAAGGGGATGGTGACAATGACAGAAAGAGGCAGGTATCCGTTTGCCTAGGTGCAGTCATATGGAAAATTTAAATTCTTTCTCCCTCCTTCCACAGGTATTTTGGCATGTAAAAGTTGCTGTTCTCTCCAGTAAAAAAACATCTGCTTCAGGTACTTTCAGTGCTTTAGCATTGCAATTCACTGCACTGCAGCAGCTCTAATAATGCAAAACTTTCCAGATTCTGACTATGAAAATGGCTGCACCTTGCTGTTTCTCCCAGGAATAATATCCACTAGCACTAATCATATGCTTTCCAGAAGAAATGCACCAAGTTTGGGTGGTCCCTGTCCTGTTACAAGTGCTCAGCCTCTCTGAGAAGAGCTCTCTGTAGCAAAACAAAGAGATTCTGCTAACTTAAGGGTCTTCTGCACTGGGCAGCATTTATGCTTGCTCCTTGCACCTCTTCAGGCTGTTGTTACTGCAGAGATTTTCTATTTGCTAACATGCCATGTGTCTCAGAATATGGTAATAGGTGTGATGGGCTGATAGAGCTGCTAGAACTAGTGAGCCTCAGAACGAACCCTTCTTTTTTTGGCAGGGGAAGGAAGAGAACAGGATCTTGGTGGGGTTTTAAACCATTTAACATTGGGAGAGCATGAGTTGTTAGTTATTAACACCCTGATTATTTATCTTGTGAAATGGGAACTGAAGACAGGTTTTTTTTTGAGGCTGAAACAAACTTAGTGGATTTGTGCCTCATTCAGAGGGCTCAGAAAAGGACTATCTGTAGTTTCAGGACTACCCTCAAAACACCCAATAATGAAAGCAGAAGTTTGTTCTGTGCTTGTTGGCAATGCTGAGCAAAAACAATCAGACAGAAGGAAAGTAGCTAAAATGAAAAAAATTCATTCAAATAATTAAAGATTTGCAAAACAACCTATAGAAAAGACTGGTGAAACTTGAGCTCAAACGCTGAATTTAGGTTAAAACAATGAGTTTAAATAAAACACTTTGTGTTTTGACCACAAAAAATCCTGAAAAAAAAGTATTGTTTCTAAAGGAAAAAAAAGTATTTTTAACAAAACCTCTTTTTTTTCAGCAAAAATGTGTCCCTGTACTTTTTTGATAGGCTCTACTGGTTTGTGTAATCAGATATAACTCGTGATGTTAAAACAGAACCAATACTAATCGTTGTTGTTTGCTGTAAGTTTTTTTTCAAGAATCCAAACCTGTTAATTCAACTTTACAGATGCAGTTTTTCCTCAGAGAATAGTCAGAATACTTTCAGACATGTCAATATAACATTTGCATGTGTTTGGTAGCTGCGGGCATACAGTGCAAGTGTAAGATTCATTATGTCTTCAAAACACAGTTTTCAAAGCATAGAAAGACTTGCACCAAATCATAGGAGAAGAGATTGTGTTCAGACATAGTTTTGCCAGTGCATTTTAAACATGATGTCCTTTAATGCTGGACCTTTCTTGGAAGCATGTTTCTGAAAATGACTTTCAATATAAAAGTGTTAGCAAAACCAAATAAATGATGATCCTTTAAGAAAAAAAGTAAAATCACAAGCCCATTAATTTGGCAAGAAGGCATTTGTGTCCCCATTTGTGACTCTTCAACTGAAGGTGAGATGACAGCAAGTCTGCCTGGCTTGCAGATAAGTTAAACATTTAAATACAGGACCCTTGCAAGCTAACAGTATAAATATAAACTTTTAAATATGTATGGGTATAATGTGATGGTAGCTGATACTTTTGCATGCTCTTAACAGGAACAGAAACAAACAATGCACCAACTTTCCATCAGGTGTAATTTTCTTTTCCAACAATCCATTCATTCTCTATGACTATTGCCAGGGGTAAAATTATCCATCATGTTTCCATAACAGCTGAGTCTCTCTGGAAAGATAACCCATTTTACCTTTCTCAAATCCTCACCTAGAGCCTGGTGGTGGAATCAACATCAGTCAGTTCGGTGCTCTTTTTTGCCAGACATCCCAGATCATTGACAAGATACGATCTCAACAAGGAAACCTGGAGTAAGGTGTTAGGATAAAAACTAGGTTTAAATTGTTTGTACTGTAAGAATACTGCAGGTACATCAGTCAGGTTTTCATACTTTCAGAACCCAGAGGGGATCCCAATTATATGTGCACTGGTTTGAACACAAAGGAAGGGGCTATTCTACTTCCCATACAAATGAGAGTAAAGTGCACAGTGAGATTTGATTTCAGGAACTCTCGTAACCAGCTTTCAACAGGTCATTCATGTGTCTGTAGTTACAGACTTCTAAATGGTTTCACTTGTTAGTGAGGAGGGGAAGGACTAGAGGGAGACAAAAAATGAAATCTCTTGTCTTGTTAAAATTCCTTCAAATGAAAAGAGTCCCATAAGATTACGCTTACCATTATTTGATAATGAAAATTTCTTTGTAGAACTGAATAGAACTTGGTGATAAAAAGTATTATTTGTTGCAAGCAGCTGTGGAGTCCTACAGGCCTCTCACATTTTAAATATCCTTTTCTCTATGCCACCTCAAAAGATCCCAGTGAGAACAATAAGCCTTTAAAGGAAGTGCTAGCTTAATCAAAATAATTGAACTTGACTCTGGAAAGCTTTCTCTGTGACCAGGAAGACAGCAAATAGGATATATCTCAACTTTTCAGAAATTATTTCAGTCAAATTTTAGATGTTTAAATATTACCTGATTACTCTCCAACCCCCTTCAAGAAAATTTCTGTCATCTTGTCTTCAGGGAGGACTCTTTCTGAGGCTAACTGGAGATCAAAAAGCAGGAATCAACAGAGTTCCTGAAAAAAGAGACAAAAATTTAAAAGTGTTTTATCCAAGTGTTGATAACACCTGCACCATGACTGAGTCTGTGCATGCCGTGCAGCCTGATCATGGTGATTCTAGGAACAAGTATCTGATATATATACGTTGCCTACGTAGCCACTGAGGTTTTATTCATTTTGAACTTGAAAAAAATCTCTGTGCCTACTTATGCTGCCTTGAATACTCATGTTTTTTGTTGTATGAGAAATAGCACTCAGTGTATATGTGCGATTTCAGTGAAGTGGGTAAGACACATGCCAAATAGGCAAGTCCTTGCTACATATATGGATTGGTAATTTTTCTTCTGAAATAAGATGTAATTGCTTGTCTGAATAACATAAAAATAAGTGGCTTATACATGTAAATTTTGTTTAAAATGCCCAGTGTTCATGAATACTGTGATATTGTATATGACTTCAGTAGCACATGCTTTTTGTATGCTAAAATAGGCCTTATGCAAAAAGTTTTCAAACTTTCATCATGGAGTACTTTGTAAAGGTGGTTTCATGGACCATTGCTTCTTGCATTTTCAAGTATCTAATTCTGTACTTCCCCCAGCATCTAAAGAGTTGCTATAATTGAAAGTGTATTGAGAAGAGTGATTTTCATAACACTTTTAATGATCATTCTATGTTGTTTTCCCTATTTTTCAATTGTGTTGTTGGCCTGCATGTGTAAGTTAGAGGTGCAGTATTTTCATGGGTAGGGCCCAGCTTTTTTTGTAATCATAGATATGTACAAAAAACCAGGCATAGACAGTGCCACCAGTGTATACACAGATACAGAACATTTTTGCTTAACATTTTGCTTCACAAGAGACAGCAAAATCCCTCAGCACAGTCATGGACTGTGTTGCAAAGTAAGAGACTGCTCTACAAACATTTTGATCTGTCCCCAACTGAATTCACTCCCAGCACTGCCTTTCCTTTCTGCTGCAAGTATGGCTCGAGATTCAATCTGATAAGGGATTTTTTTACTGCAGAGAATATTCCCTCAACCATCACAGACTGGACCCTGTCCTGCATGGCTTGGATCCCTGTCCCAGAAGCAGCAACCATTTGTGCAGTTAGGTCTACACTAGTAATGTCCATTAAGATGACTTTTTTTTTTCTGTAAAACCTTTCAGCATTAGCAACAAATTATCTTAAAGCACTAACTTTCAACTCCCTCATCCTCTCATCTAATTGTAGTTGAAGATGAGTGAAATTGTTGCTCTTCATTCTCCCCAAAGCTAGGCAGAGAAAGGCTGCATTGCAGGAAGTTTTGGGCTTTGCATGCCTCTGGCTCTTGAGCCATCTTAGTGAGGACACCTGCCTGGCAGGCAGTGCAAGTGGTTGACTCTTAGTTAGATTACTGTCCCCTAGGAGCCACTGAGGTCTCACAAGCAGGACAACATATGGCAGCATTTGGGTTTTGGCTTGGGATTTTTGTGCCACTCATAATTTTCTAGAACAAATTAACAATTCATATTTGATTTACTTTCTTGCAATTTGTGCATGTTATTGGCAGATCACTTTTGTCCACTTGCTCTCTTTTGCTGCTTCTCAACATCAGCGATAATTCACAAATTTGAATGTAGTAAAATTTGTGCTGAGGAAAACCTAAGTAAACAGACAAATGTGAAGCAGCTTGGTCCAACAAAGGTGGTTTTATTTGTTTTAACTTCAGTGCATTAGAAGCCTTCTGCAAGCTCTACATATGTTTATCTGTATTAGCTGAAAGGTAATCATGTCTGACATACATATCTCTATTGTACCAGAATAGAAACCAGACACTTGTTCATGGATAATTAGAAAATACGTGTTCTGTGTCAACACCCATTTTTTAAGACTTGCTGTATCCATAATATAAGGAGCTTGGCTATGATGTCTTAAATAACTTTGCCCTTGAGCAACATCTGGACTGATACGTAGACTACATTTAAACATGACCTTTAAGAGTTTGTGATTTCACAGAATCATAGACTGGCACCGTTTGGAAGGGACAGCTGGAAGTCATCTAGCCCAACATCCCCATGTTGAGCTAGTTGGTACAGCTGAAGCTCTTTGTGCACTAGGAAAGGTCATATTTTTAAGATAAACACTTTCTCCAGAGTGACAGTTTGTCAGAGAGCTTTTTGGGGTTTTCTTCCATTTGCTTTAGAAGATTAAAATAAACAAAATTCATTATTTGTATTCTGGAACATAGTGAACTGTATGTGAGAATTATGTTTGTGAAAACATTCCATGCATGTGTAAAAATCAGAAAGCCCCACTTCTGTTATTAGTAGAGAAGTAGGTTCTCTGGCTCCAAATTGAATATACATGTGTGGCAAGGTGGCACCAGTAAAATCTAGTCTTTGTATTTCGTAGATATTCTAAAGAAAGTAATATTTTCACTAATTATTATATAACCATGGTGGAGATACATTGTTTTGTGATGGGCACTACTTGACTGAAGTGAAAGTGGCAAATGATGAGAAACTTTGATCCTTTAACAGAGCATGACAAGTTGTCCAGTGTCTGAGGAAGGCGCAGAGATGGCCTCTGTGTGTGAAGGGAAAGGGAGATTGGGGCCCCTTCTCTCCGCATGCCACATCAGGCAACAGAACCATGACCCTGTGTTGAGTCACTTAGAAGCAAGCATTGGGGTATCAGTCAGAAGTTTTAAGTTGATTTCCTTTCCATTTCATGTGTATGCCCCACCAAAGCAACCTGATAGCTTACTTAGGAAGGGACTGGTAGCACTTGTATTCCCAGAGGAACTTGTTTTCAGCCTTTTTTAATCTATTAAATAAGATTAGGAAATTAGAAAGGAGCTGTGATGCCATACCAAGAATGCAGAAGGTGAAGATGGGGAGGTCTGCAGAGATTAAGCTCTGATAGTTTTTCTGGCTAGTGCACATTTAAGATGTGTGTGGGAAGAAGTCTGTATCTACCATAGGTAGATTTATACACATTTTGTCCCAGTATCAGCAGTTCTTTTTAATACATGTACAGAGGATTCTCTTGAGTTATGTGACAGTCTGAACCAGCAGTTTGTAACCTTTACTGCCGTGATATAGGGGAGATTATTTAGTGACGTGAGTCTTGTAAAACTCAATTTATTTAGCTTGTCAAGAAAAGGATTGAGAGATGCCTTGTTATGTACGTATGTATTTACTAGTGCATGGAAGGATAGTGGAAGACTTTTTAACCTTCCTGATATAAGCGTAACGTGGCTCAATGGCTGAAATTAGACGTTGCCTGAAGGAGGCACAATTTTGTATCTGTGAAAATAGGTGAATGTTGGTCCAGATTAGAAATTGAGTGTATCAGGGACAAAGCAAACTTTTATCAAAGATGGTATGTCATCTCTACCAGCAGCCACAAACAGATGTCTAAGAAAGAGCAGGAATGCATGGCAACTAGGTTTCTCCTAAAACTTTCCTACTTTTTCCACCTGACTTTCCTAAGCCAGATGCAGTTTCTTTGTATTTAGTAGTCTTCAGTGATTTTCTGTTCCATGCTGGTCTGTCTCCCTTTGAAACATTTTTAGCTTTAGGGTCCACAGTGTCCTTCATCAAGAAGTGCTACAACTCATTATTTTAGGTGCTTAGGACATGGGCTGATTATTTTCAGATGTCTTAATATATTCTAATCAGGTTTGGTGGAAAAATTCTTCAGTTTTTACATATGAGAAAAGGTATTTGGCTGAATTACCATGGAGGTAATGGTTTGGCTTCTGGAATCTGTGAATTTGTGTTGCCATAATTTTATTTCATGGGCTTTGTGGAAAACACGATGGCCTGATTTGCTTCTAGGTTATTAACGATGCTTGCAAATTTGCTTTACGTCAATTAGTGTATGTGCTTCAGGGCTTTAGCTAACTCTTTTTTTCCCTCTATGTATAGACAGCCAAATAATGTGAATCGGTGCAGACTGTCCTCTTTCATGGAGGCCAGGTGAACATTTTGCTAACACAATAAAAGCCAGACTGATTACCAAGTTTGGAAAGATTGAAGTTGGCAAGGTTTTTGTAGTTTCTGGTCTTCCACTATGGTATGGTATGTGAATCAATTTACCTAATCTGTTCCTTGCCACCGTAGGGAGGATATTAGGCTCTCTGTGTACTTTCCTGTCCTTTTCTCATGGAAAATTGTTTAATCTGCCACAGACTGGAAAGTCTAAGAACTGTCAGTTTGGTAGTTGCCATTAGATGAGATGTGCAGGAGTTGATGGTGATTGATCTCATAGCCTGTTGTGTCTTTGAAGTGTATCAAGCAGTTATGACACAACATAGCAAGTGACATTGTTTAGTTTCTTAAAATAGCTAAGGTGATGTCTGCCACTTGGGACTGGGACACTTAGAAGTCCATCTTCCAAACTCTGTTAGCTTTATAGAAGAAGAAAATATCTCACTGATGAGGAATGGGTTTATATTGCTTAATAAATATCTAGTTATTTTCATGTGTGACATTTTTATATAAAATTGTATTGTGTGTCTAGAATTTTAATTTAATTATTATAAATTCAAAGTAACTATTACATTAGTAGTTAGCTATATTGGCTTTCTTACTAGAGGCATTTATGTGTAGAAGGGTCAAGCATTTGTTTCATGATAGGAGTGCTCAGAGATACTAAGAGGTTGGATCTTTCTGCTGTTTGGGTTCTCCTGTGTTTCAAGGGGGGCATTTTACTTAGGGAGTTCTGGTCAGCACCTCCATAGTGCATAGCCAGATTTCTGCACCCCATGCTTTCTGCCTAACAGTTGAGTTACATCTTTCCTATGTAACTACTGTATGCCTTTGTTTTCTTAAAGGCATCTTTATAGTCACAATAGGCAGTTTTTAAAAGTTCAGCTGAGTGTAGGCAGCTGCTTTCCCTGGAGTAGATGCATTTAAAAGTTCTTCCTACGCATATGTTGTGTGCATAACGTTTTCCAGCAAACATTAATCATGCTGGGTAGCTTTGAGGGCAAAACTGTTGCACTAAGATAAACATTTCAGAGTCTGCTTTAATGCCCAAAGCCTCTTAGCTTTTTTAGGTCAAATTATCTTATATTCTCTGACTGTGTTTCTAGGCATGCTACTGCTAAATGCTACTTCTTAAACTCAAATTCTCTGTTGTATTTTTGTTGACAAGGTTAAAGAAAGGATATCTCACAATTAAGGTCCCAACTTCAGTGTCAAGAACAAGATAGTGGTTCTACTTTCTTACAGCTGGCACTGAAGAAGAGTGCTGGTTGTATTATACTTAAAATATTACTTACGCTTTTTGTATTCTGCCAGTGTCAGTATAATAATACTGGTGCAAAATGAGGATGTTCCATTACAACAGTGTGCCAGGACTTAAAATTTTTATTGACCAGAATGTATGAGTTCAAGTAATTTATGCTTTTAGTTTTCTGCAAGATTTTTTACAAATACTGTTTTCTGCAAGCTATAAATAATTATAAGCAAACATGATTTAAAAAAAAAAAAAAAAAGCATTATGCACTCTATAGCTATCCTAGAAAAGACAAATTGCGGGCATTATCTTCCAACAACAAATAGAACTTATTTTCTTAAAAGCAAAATGCCTTGGGTTTTGCATTGATGTCAGCTAAAAAAAACCCCTCAATTGATAAGAATTGTTTTTTCACAGCTATTTTCAAAAGTTGTAGCTTTGTTAAGTAGATGAGTATTGCACAACAGATTTCCTTTCCTCCTCAGTGAATGCCCTCAGCTAGTATTTGCCATCCACTCAGCTAAAAGTCGGATTACTGAGTCCTGGGAAGAAACATCTGTAAAAACTCTGGTTTCTCCTGCTGTGAAACAGTGGCTGTAGTGTGTGCACAATGTGATTTTTCTAAAGTTAGGTTTAGTGGCAGGGGATATATGTGAAAGTGTCCACAAATCAGAGACCTCATCTGTTTCTGCTGGTAGGTAGCATGATGCCCTTAGTGTCTGTAACCTAGAGAGCTCGGGGAGGCAGGGGGGAGTGAGACATGATTGTTAGTAGCTTTTTTTAAATAACTCCTTCAAAGCTGGATAGTGAGAGAGTTAGAGAGGAAGAGCTGTTGGATAGTCAAATATCTGGGAGACGGTGTGGCTGTCAGAGTATATAAAAGTTTTATGTAAGGTGTATAAGCATAATACATAAGTGTTCCCTGGTGCTCCAGGTCACTGGCAGCTCTTCCGAAACTAACCACCATGCACCTGAAAGCAGCCCAGAAACACAGGCAGCACACTTGGAAAATAGACATCGACATTATTTCTACAGCAGTGGCAGCATGTTTGCATGAGATACACACATGAGTATGTTCAAAAATAATATATTGATTTGTAAGAAGAACAAAATCAAATATTTATCTGTAAGAAATGCATGAAATGTTGTGTTGATAAGTATCAGTTTAAAAGAACAGATCACATACAAAAACTTGTATTGCAGTGGAATATAGTTCCATGCTGTGAAATGGTGGGGAGTTTTTAGGCCCAGCAGGAAGGACCTGTTGTTTATATACAGTCCAAATAAGCATTTTCTTGCATTTGGAAAAGAGAATTGCAGCTCAGCTTTTGCTATCTTTTTTCACATTGCTGGTAAAATCTTCTTTAGATTTAACTGCAGTTCTGCAAAAGAGGTGTGGATATATTTCTGAGG